>NC_132910.1:19429900-19774731 GCF_047675955.1 Chlorocebus sabaeus
ATTGGCAAAGCGATATTTGGAAGCCCTTAGAGTGCTATGGTGAAAAAGGAAATATCTTCCGTTCAAAACTGGAAAGAAGCTTTCTGAGAAACTGCTCTGTGTTCTGTGAATTCATCTCACAGAGTTACATCTTTCCCTTCAAGAAGCCTTTCGCTAAGGCTGCTCTTGTGGAATTGGCAAAGGGATATTTGGAAGCCCATAGAGGCCTATTGTGAGAAAGGAAATATCTTCCGTTCAAAACTGGAAAGAAGCTTTCTGAGAAACTGCTCTGTGTTCTGTGAATTCATCTCACAGAGTTACATCTTTCCCTTCAAGAAGCCTTTTGCTAAGGCTGTTCTTGTGGAATTGGCAAAGGGATATTTGGAAGCCCATAGAGGCCTATGATGAAAAAGGAAATATCTTCCGTTCAAAACTGGAAAGAAGCTTTCTGAGAAACTGTTCTGTGTTCTGCTAATTCATCTCACAGAGTTATATCTTTCCCTTCAAGAAGCCTTTCGCTAAGGCTGTTCTTGTGGAATTGGCAAAGGGATATTTGGAAGCCCATAGAGGGCTATGGTGAAAAAGGAAATATCTTCCGTTCAAAACTGGAAAGAAGCTTTCTGAGAAACTGCTCTGTGTTCTGTGAATTCATCTCACAGAGTTACATCTTTCCCTTCAAGAAGCCTTTCGCTAAGGCTGTTCTTGTGGAATTGGCAAAGGGATATTTGGAAGCCCATAGAGGCCTATGGTGAAAAAGGAAATATCTTCCGTTCAAAACTGGAAAGAAGCTTTCTGAGAAACTGCTCTGTGTTCTGTGAATTCATCTCACAGTGTTACATCTTTCCCTTCAAGAAGCCTTTCGCTAAGGCTGTTCTTGTGGAATTGGCAAAGCGATATTTGGAAGCCCATAGAGGGCTATGGTGAAAAAGGAAATATCTTCCGTTCAAAACTGGAAAGAAGCTTTCTGAGAAACTGCTCTGTGTTCTGTGAATTCATCTCACAGAGTTACATCTCTCCCTTCAAGAAGCCTTTTGCTAAGGATGTTCTTGTGGAATTGGCAAAGGGATATTTGGAAGCCCATAGAGGCCTATGATGAAAAAGGAAATATCTTCCGTTCAAAACTGGAAAGAAGCTTTCTGAGAAACTGTTCTGTGTTCTGCTAATTCATCTCACAGAGTTACATCTTTCCCTTCAAGAAGCCTTTCGCTAAGGCTGTTCTTGTGGAATTGGCAAAGGGATATTTGGAAGCCCATAGAGGGCTATGGTGAAAAAGGAAATATCTTCCGTTCAAAACTGGAAAGAAGCTTTCTGAGAAACTGCTCTGTGTTCTGTGAATTCATCTCACAGAGTTACATCTTTCCCTTCAAGAAGCCTTTCGCTAAGGCTGTTCTTGTGGAATTGGCAAAGCGATATTTGGAAGCCCTTAGAGTGCTATGGTGAAAAAGGAAATATCTCCCGTTCAAAACTGGAAAGAAGCTTTCTGAGAAACTGCTCTGTGTTCTGTGAATTCATCTCACAGAGTTACATCTTTCCCTTCAAGAAGCCTTTCGCTAAGGCTGCTCTTGTGGAATTGGCAAAGGGATATTTGGAAGCCCATAGAGGCCTATTGTGAGAAAGGAAATATCTTCCGTTCAAAACTGGACAGAAGCTTTCTGAGAAACTGCTCTGTGTTCTGTGAATTCATCTCACAGAGTTACATCTTTCCCTTCAAGAAGCCTTTTGCTAAGGCTGTTCTTGTGGAATTGGCAAAGGGATATTTGGAAGCCCATAGAGGCCTATGATGAAAAAGGAAATATCTTCCGTTCAAAACTGGAAAGAAGCTTTCTGAGAAACTGTTCTGTGTTCTGCTAATTCATCTCACAGAGTTATATCTTTCCCTTCAAGAAGCCTTTCGCTAAGGCTGTTCTTGTGGAATTGGCAAAGGGATATTTGGAAGCCCATAGAGGGCTATGGTGAAAAAGGAAATATCTTCCGTTCAAAACTGGAAAGAAGCTTTCTGAGAAACTGCTCTGTGTTCTGTGAATTCATCTCACAGAGTTACATCTTTCCCTTCAAGAAGCCTTTCGCTAAGGCTGTTCTTGTGGAATTGGCAAAGGGATATTTGGAAGCCCATAGAGGCCTATGGTGAAAAAGGAAATATCTTCCGTTCAAAACTGGAAAGAAGCTTTCTGAGAAACTGCTCTGTGTTCTGTGAATTCATCTCACAGAGTTACATCTTTCCCTTCAAGAAGCCTTTCGCTAAGGCTGCTCTTGTGGAATTGGCAAAGGGATATTTGGAAGCCCATAGAGGCCTATGGTGAAAAAGGAAATATCTTCCGTTCAAAACTGGAAAGAAGCTTTCTGAGAAACTGCTCTGTGTTCTGTGAATTCATCTCACAGAGTTACATCTCTCCCTTCAAGAAGCCTTTTGCTAAGGATGTTCTTGTGGAATTGGCAAAGGGATATTTGGAAGCCCATAGAGGCCTATGATGAAAAAGGAAATATCTTCCGTTCAAAACTGGAAAGAAGCTTTCTGAGAAACTGTTCTGTGTTCTGCTAATTCATCTCACAGAGTTACATCTTTCCCTTCAAGAAGCCTTTCGCTAAGGCTGTTCTTGTGGAATTGGCAAAGGGATATTTGGAAGCCCATAGAGGGCTATGGTGAAAAAGGAAATATCTTCCGTTCAAAACTGGAAAGAAGCTTTCTGAGAAACTGCTCTGTGTTCTGTGAATTCATCTCACAGAGTTACATCTTTCCCTTCAAGAAGCCTTTCGCTAAGGCTGTTCTTGTGGAATTGGCAAAGGGATATGTGGAAGCTCATAGAGGCCTATGGTGAAAAAGGAAATATCTTCCGTTCAAAACTGGAAAGAAGCTTTCTGAGAAACTGCTCTGTGTTCTGTGAATTCATCTCACAGAGTTACATCTTTCCCTTCAAGAAGCCTTTCGCTAAGGCTGTTCTTGTGGAATTGGCAAAGGGATATTTGGAAGCCCATAGAGGGCTTTGGTGAAAAAGGAAATATCTTCCGTTCAAAACTGGAAAGAAGCTTTCTGAGAAACTGCTCTGTGTTCTGTTAATTCATCTCACGAGTTACATCTTTCCCTTCAAGAAGCCTTTCGCTAAGGCTGTTCTTGTGGAATTGGCAAAGGGATATTTGGAAGCCCGTAGACGGCTATGGAGAAAAAGGAAATATCTTCCGTTCAAAACTGGAAAGAAGCTTTCTGAGAAACTGCTCTGTGTTCTGCTCATTCATCTCACAGAGTTACATCTTTCCCTTCAAGAAGCCTTTCGCTAAGGCTGTTCTTGTGGAATTGGCAAAGGGATATTTGGAAGCCCATAGAGGCCTATGGTGAAAAAGGAAATATCTTCCGTTCAAAACTGGAAAGAAGCTTTCTGAGAAACTGCTCTGTGTTCTGTTAATTCATCTCACAGAGTTACATCTTTCCCTTCAAGAAGCCTTTCGCTAAGGCTGTTCTTGTGGAATTGGCAAAGGGATATTTGGAAGCCCATAGAGGGCTATGGTGAAAAAGGAAATATCTTCCGTTCAAAACTGGAAAGAAGCTTTCTGAGAAACTGCTCTGTGTTCTGTGAATTCATCTCACAGAGTTACATCTTTCCCTTCAAGAAGCCTTTCGCTAAGGCTGTTCTTGTGGAATTGGCAAAGGGATATTTGGAAGCCCATAGAGGCCTATGGTGAAAAAGGAAATATCTTCCGTTCAAAACTGGAAAGAAGCTTTCTGAGAAACTGCTCTGTGTTCTGTGAATTCATCTCACAGAGTTACATCTTTCCCTTCAAGAAGCCTTTCGCTAAGGCTGCTCTTGTGGAATTGGCAAAGGGATATTTGGAAGCCCATAGAGGCCTATTGTGAAAAAGGAAATATCTTCCGTTCAAAACTGGAAAGAAGCTTTCTGAGAAACTGCTCTGTGTTCTGTGAATTCATCTCACAGAGTTACATCTTTCCCTTCAAGAAGCCTTTTGCTAAGACTGTTCTTGTGGAATTGGCAAAGGGATATTTGGAAGCCCATAGAGGCCTATGATGAAAAAGGAAATATCTTCCGTTCAAAACTGGAAAGAAGCTTTCTGAGAAACTGTTCTGTGTTCTGCTAATTCATCTCACAGAGTTATACCTTTCCCTTCAAGAAGCCTTTCGCTAAGGCTGTTCTTGTGGAATTGGCACAGGGATATTTGGAAGCCCATAGAGGGCTATGGTGAAAAAGGAAATATCTTCCGTTCAAAACTGGAAAGAAGCTTTCTGAGAAACTGCTCTGTGTTCTGTGAATTCATCTCACAGAGTTACATCTTTCCCTTCAAGAAGCCTTTCGCTAAGGCTGTTCTTGTGGAATTGGCAAAGGGATATTTGGAAGCCCATAGAGGCCTATGGTGAAAAAGGAAATATCTTCCGTTCAAAACTGGAAAGAAGCTTTCTGAGAAACTGCTCTGTGTTCTGTGAATTCATCTCACAGTGTTACATCTTTCCCTTCAAGAAGCCTTTCGCTAAGGCTGTTCTTGTGGAATTGGCAAAGCGATATTTGGAAGCCCATAGAGGGCTATGGTGAAAAAGGAAATATCTTCCGTTCAAAACTGGAAAGAAGCTTTCTGAGAAACTGCTCTGTGTTCTCTTAATTCATCTCACAGAGTTACATCTTTCCCTTCAAGAAGCTTTTCGCTAAGGCTGTTCTTGTGGAATTGGCAAAGGGATATTTGGAAGCCCATAGAGGCCTATGGTGAAAAAGGAAATATCTTCCGTTCAAAACTGGAAAGAAGCTTTCTGAGACACTGCTCTGTGTTCTGTGAATTCATCTCACAGAGTTACATCTTTCCCTTCAAGAGGCCTTTCGCTAAGGCTGTTCTTGTGGAATTGGCAGAGGGATATTTGGAAGCCCATAGAGGGCTATGGTGAAAAAGGAAATATCTTCCGTTCAAAACTGGAAAGAAGCTTTCTGAGAAACTGCTCTGTGTTCTGTTAATTCATCTCACAGAGTTACATCTTTCCCTTCAAGAAGCCTTTCGCTAAGGCTATTCTTGTGGAATTGGCAAAGGGATATTTGGAAGCCCATAGACGGCTATGGAGAAAAAGGAAATATCTTCCGTTCAAAACTGGAAAGAAGCTTTCTGAGAAACTGCTCTGTGTTCTGTGAATTCATCTCACAGAGTTACATCTTTCCCTTCAAGAAGCCTTTCGCTAAGGCTGTTCTTGTGGAATTGGCAAAGGGATATTTGGAAGCCCATAGAGGCCTATGGTGAAAAAGGAAATATCTTCCGTTCAAAACTGGAAAGAAGCTTTCTGAGAAACTGCTCTGTGTTCTGTGAATTCATCTCACAGAGTTACATCTTTCCCTTCAAGAAGCCTTTCGCTAAGGCTGCTCTTGTGGAATTGGCAAAGGGATATTTGGAAGCCCATAGAGGCCTATTGTGAAAAAGGAAATATCTTCCGTTCAAAACTGGAAAGAAGCTTTCTGAGAAACTGCTCTGTGTTCTGTGAATTCATCTCACAGAGTTACATCTTTCCCTTCAAGAAGCCTTTCGCTAAGGCTGCTCTTGTGGAATTGGCAAAGGGATATTTGGAAGATCATAGAGGCCTATGGTGAAAAAGGAAATATCTTCCGTTCAAAACTGGAAAGAAGCTTTCTGAGAAACTGCTCTGTGTTCTGTGAATTCATCTCACAGAGTTACATCTTTCCCTTCAAGAAGCCTTTTTCTAAGGCTGTTCTTGTGGAATTGGCAAAGGGATATTTGGAAGCCTATAGAGGCCTAAGATGAAAAAGGAAATATCTTCAGTTCAAAACTGGAAAGAAGCTTTCTGAGAAACTGTTCTGTGTTCTGCTAATTCATCTCACAGAGTTACATCTTTCCCTTCAAGAAGCCTTTCGCTAAGGCTGTTCTTGTGGAATTGGCAAAGGGATATTTGGAAGCCCATAGAGGGCTATGGTGAAAAAGGAAATATCTTCCGTTCAAAACTGGAAAGAAGCTTTCTGAGAAACTGCTCTGTGTTCTGTGAATTCATCTCACAGAGTTACATCTTTCCCTTCAAGAAGCCTTTCGCTAAGGCTGTTCTTGTGGAATTGGCAAAGGGATATGTGGAAGCCCATAGAGGCCTATGGTGAAAAAGGAAATATATTCCGTTCAAAACTGGAAAGAAGCTTTCTGAGAAACTGCTCTGTGTTCTGTGAATTCATCTCACAGAGTTACATCTTTCCCTTCAAGAAGCCTTTCGCTAAGGCTGTTCTTGTGGAATTGGCAAAGGGATATTTGGAAGCCCATAGAGGGCTATGGTGAAAAAGGAAATATCTTCCGTTCAAAACTGGAAAGAAGCTTTCTGAGAAACTGCTCTGTGTTCTGTTAATTCATCTCACAGAGTTACATCTTTCCCTTCAAGAAGCCTTTCGCTAAGGCTGTTCTTGTGGAATTGGCAAAGGGATATTTGGAAGCCCGTAGACTGCTATTCAGAAAAAGGAAATATCTTCCGTTCAAAACTGGAAAGAAGCTTTCTGAGAAACTGCTCTGTGTTCTGCTCATTCATCTCACAGAGTTACATCTTTCCCTTCAAGAAGCCTTTCGCTAAGGCTGTTCTTGTGGAATTGGCAAAGGGATATTTGGAAGCCCATAGAGGGCTATGGTGAAAAAGGAAATATCTTCCGTTCAAAACTGGAAAGAAGCTTTTGAGAAACTGCTCTGTGTTCTGTGAATTCATCTCACAGAGTTACATCTTTCCCTTCAAGAAGGCTTTCGCTAAGGCTGTTCTTGTGGAATTGGCAAAGGGATATTTGGAAGCCCATAGAGGGCTATGGTGAAAAAGGAAATATCTTCCGTTCAAAACTGGAAAGAAGCTTTCTGAGAAACTGCTCTGTGTTCTGTGAATTCATCTCACAGAGTTACATCTTTCCCTTCAAGAAGCCTTTCGCTAAGGCTGTTCTTGTGGAATTGGCAAAGGGATATTTGGAAGCCCATAGAGGGCTATGGTGAAAAAGGAAATATCTTCCGTTCAAAACTGGAAAGAAGCTTTCTGAGAAACTGCTCTGAGTTCTGTGAATTCATCTCACAGAGTTACATCTTTCCCTTCAAGAAGCCTTTCGCTAAGGCTGTTCTTGTGGAATTGGCAAAGGGATATTTGGAAGCCCATAGAGGCCTATGATGAAAAAGGAAATATCTTCCGTTCAAAACTGGAAAGAAGCTTTCTGAGAAACTGCTCTGTGTTCTGTGAATTCATCTCACAGAGTTACATCTTTCCCTTCAAGAAGCCTTTCGCTAAGGCTGTTCTTGTGGAATTGGCAAAGCGATATTTGGAAGCCCTTAGAGGGCTATGGTGAAAAAGGAAATATCTTCCCTTCAAAACTGGAAAGAAGCTTTCTGAGAAACTGCTCTGTGTTCTGTGAATTCATCTCACAGAGTTACATCTTTCCCTTCAAGAAGCCTTTCGCTAAGGCTGCTCTTGTGGAATTGCCAAAGGGATATTTGGAAGCCCATAGAGGCCTATTGTGAGAAAGGAAATAACTTCCGTTCAAAACTGGAAAGAAGCTTTCTGAGAAACTGCTCTGTGTTCTGTGAATTCATCTCACAGAGTTACATCTTTCCCTTCAAGAAGCCTTTTGCTAAGGCTGTTCTTGTGGAATTGGCAAAGGGATATTTGGAAGCCCATAGAGGCCTATGATGAAAAAGGAAATATCTTCCGTTCAAAACTGGAAAGAAGCTTTCTGAGAAACTGTTCTGTGTTCTGCTAATTCATCTCACAGAGTTATATCTTTCTCTTCAAGAAGCCTTTCGCTAAGGCTGTTCTTGTGGAATTGGCAAAGGGATATTTGGAAGCCCATAGAGGCCTATGGTGAAAAAGGAAATATCTTCCGTTCAAAACTGGAAAGAAGCTTTCTGAGAAACTGCTCTGTGTTCTGTGAATTCATCTCACAGAGTTACATCTTTCCCTTCAAGAAGCCTTTCGCTAAGGCTGTTCTTGTGGAATTGGCATAGGGATATTTGGAAGCCCATAGAGGCCTATGGTGAAAAAGGAAATATCTTCCGTTCAAAACTGGAAAGAAGCTTTCTGAGAAACTGCTCTGTGTTCTGTGAATTCATCTCACAGTGTTACATCTTTCCCTTCGAGAAGCCTTTCGCTAAGGCTGTTCTTGTGGAATTGGCAAAGCGATATTTGGAAGCCCATAGAGGGCTATGGTGAAAAAGGAAATATCTTCCGTTCAAAACTGGAAAGAAGCTTTCTGAGAAACTGCTCTGTGTTCTGTGAATTCATCTCACAGAGTTACATCTTTCCCTTCAAGAAGCTTTTCGCTAAGGCTGTTCTTGTGGAATTGGCAAAGGGATATTTGGAAGCCCATAGAGGCCTATGGTGAAAAAGGAAATATCTTCCGTTCAAAACTGGAAAGAAGCTTTCTGAGACACTGCTCTGTGTTCTGTGAATTCATCTCACAGAGTTACATCTTTCCCTTCAAGAAGCCTTTCGCTAAGGCTGTTCTTGTGGAATTGGCAGAGGGATATTTGGAAGCCCATAGAGGGCTATGGTGAAAAAGGAAATATCTTCCGTTCAAAACTGGAAAGAAGCTTTCTGAGAAACTGCTCTGTGTTCTGTGAATTCATCTCACAGAGTTACATCTTTCCCTTCAAGAAGCCTTTCGCTAAGGCTGTTCTTGTGGAATTGGCAAAGGGATATTTGGAAGCCCATAGAGGCCTATGGTGAAAAAGGAAATATCTTCCGTTCAAAACTGGAAAGAAGCTTTCTGAGAAACTGCTCTGTGTTCTGTGAATTCATCTCACAGAGTTACATCTTTCCCTTCAAGAAGCCTTTCGCTAAGGCTGCTCTTGTGGAATTGGCAAAGGGATATTTGGAAGCCCATAGAGGCCTATTGTGAAAAAGGAAATATCTTCCGTTCAAAACTGGAAAGAAGCTTTCTGAGAAACTGCTCTGTGTTCTGTGAATTCATCTCACAGAGTTACATCTTTCCCTTCAAGAAGCCTTTCGCTAAGGCTGCTTTTGTGGAATTGGCAAAGGGATATTTGGAAGCCCATAGAGGCCTATTGTGAAAAAGGAAATATCTTCCGTTCAAAACTGGAAAGAAGCTTTCTGAGAAACTGCTCTGTGTTCTGTGAATTCATCTCACAGAGTTACATCTTTCCCTTCAAGAAGCCTTTCGCTAAGGCTGTTCTTGTGGAATTGGCAAAGCGATATTTGGAAGCCCTTAGAGGGCTATGGTGAAAAAGGAAATATCTTCCGTTCAAAACTGGAAAGAAGCTTTCTGAGAAACTGCTCTGTGTTCTGTGAATTCATCTCACAGAGTTACATCTTTCCCTTCAAGAAGCCTTTCGCTAAGGCTGCTCTTGTGGAAATGGCAAAGGGATATTTGGAAGCCCATAGAGGCCTATTGTGAAAAAGGAAATATCTTCCGTTCAAAACTGGAAAGAAGCTTTCTGAGAAACTGCTCTGTGTTCTGTGAATTCATCTCACAGAGTTACATCTTTCCCTTCAAGAAGCCTTTCGCTAAGGCTGCTCTTGTGGAATTGGCAAAGGGATATTTGGAAGCCCATAGAGGCCTATGGTGAAAAAGGAAATATCTTCCGTTCAAAACTGGAAAGAAGCTTTCTGAGAAACTGCTCTGTGTTCTGTGAATTCATCTCACAGAGTTACATCTTTCCCTTCAAGAAGCCTTTCGCTAAGGCTGTTCTTGTGGAATTGGCAAAGGGATATTTGGAAGCCCATAGAGGCCTACGGTGAAAAAGGAAATATCTTCCGTTCAAAACTGGAAAGAAGCTTTCAGAGAAACTGCTCTGTGTTCTGTGAATTCATCTCACAGTGTTACATCTTTCCCTTCAAGAAGCCTTTCGCTAAGGCTGTTCTTGTGGAATTGGCAAAGCGATATTTGGAAGCAAATAGAGGGCTATGGTGAAAAAGGAAATATCTTCCGTTCAAAACTGGAAAGAAGCTTTCTGAGAAACTGCTCTGTGTTCTGTGAATTCATCTCACAGAGTTACATCTTTCCCTTCAAGAAGCTTTTCGCTAAGGCTGTTCTTGTGGAATTGGCAAAGGGATATTTGGAAGCCCATAGAGGCCTATGGTGAAAAAGGAAATATCTTCCGTTCAAAACTGGAAAGAAGCTTTCTGAGACACTGCTCTGTGTTCTGTGAATTCATCTCACAGAGTTACATCTTTCCCTTCAAGAAGCCTTTCGCTAAGGCTGTTCTTGTGGAATTGGCAGAGGGATATTTGGAAGCCCATAGAGGGCTATGGTGAAAAAGGAAATATCTTCCGTTCAAAACTGGAAAGAAGCTTTCTGAGAAACTGCTCTGTGTTCTGTTAATTCATCTCACAGAGTTACATCTTTCCCTTCAAGAAGCCTTTCGCTAAGGCTGTTCTTGTGGAATTGGCAAAGGGATATTTGGAAGCCCATAGACGGCTATGGAGAAAAAGGAAATATCTTCCGTTCAAAACTGGAAAGAAGCTTTCTGAGAAACTGCTCTGTGTTCTGTGAATTCATCTCACAGAGTTACATCTCTCCCTTCAAGAAGCCTTTTGCTAAGGATGTTCTTGTGGAATTGGCAAAGGGATATTTGGAAGCCCATAGAGGCCTATGATGAAAAAGGAAATATCTTCCGTTCAAAACTGGAAAGAAGCTTTCTGAGAAACTGTTCTGTGTTCTGCTAATTCATCTCACAGAGTTACATCTTTCCCTTCAAGAAGCCTTTCGCTAAGGCTGTTCTTGTGGAATTGGCAAAGGGATATTTGGAAGCCCATAGAGGGCTATGGTGAAAAAGGAAATATCTTCCGTTCAAAACTGGAAAGAAGCTTTCTGAGAAACTGCTCTGTGTTCTGTGAATTCATCTCACAGAGTTACATCTTTCCCTTCAAGAAGCCTTTCGCTAAGGCTGTTCTTGTGGAATTGGCAAAGGGATATGTGGAAGCTCATAGAGGCCTATGGTGAAAAAGGAAATATCTTCCGTTCAAAACTGGAAAGAAGCTTTCTGAGAAACTGCTCTGTGTTCTGTGAATTCATCTCACAGAGTTACATCTTTCCCTTCAAGAAGCCTTTCGCTAAGGCTGTTCTTGTGGAATTGGCAAAGGGATATTTGGAAGCCCATAGAGGGCTTTGGTGAAAAAGGAAATATCTTCCGTTCAAAACTGGAAAGAAGCTTTCTGAGAAACTGCTCTGTGTTCTGTTAATTCATCTCACGAGTTACATCTTTCCCTTCAAGAAGCCTTTCGCTAAGGCTGTTCTTGTGGAATTGGCAAAGGGATATTTGGAAGCCCGTAGACGGCTATGGAGAAAAAGGAAATATCTTCCGTTCAAAACTGGAAAGAAGCTTTCTGAGAAACTGCTCTGTGTTCTGCTCATTCATCTCACAGAGTTACATCTTTCCCTTCAAGAAGCCTTTCGCTAAGGCTGTTCTTGTGGAATTGGCAAAGGGATATTTGGAAGCCCATAGAGGCCTATGGTGAAAAAGGAAATATCTTCCGTTCAAAACTGGAAAGAAGCTTTCTGAGAAACTGCTCTGTGTTCTGTTAATTCATCTCACAGAGTTACATCTTTCCCTTCAAGAAGCCTTTCGCTAAGGCTGTTCTTGTGGAATTGGCAAAGGGATATTTGGAAGCCCATAGAGGGCTATGGTGAAAAAGGAAATATCTTCCGTTCAAAACTGGAAAGAAGCTTTCTGAGAAACTGCTCTGTGTTCTGTGAATTCATCTCACAGAGTTACATCTTTCCCTTCAAGAAGCTTTTCGCTAAGGCTGTTCTTGTGGAATTGGCAAAGGGATATTTGGAAGCCCATAGAGGCCTATGGTGAAAAAGGAAATATCTTCCGTTCAAAACTGGAAAGAAGCTTTCTGAGACACTGCTCTGTGTTCTGTGAATTCATCTCACAGAGTTACATCTTTCCCTTCAAGAAGCCTTTCGCTAAGGCTGTTCTTGTGGAATTGGCAGAGGGATATTTGGAAGCCCATAGAGGGCTATGGTGAAAAAGGAAATATCTTCCGTTCAAAACTGGAAAGAAGCTTTCTGAGAAACTGCTCTGTGTTCTGTTAATTCATCTCACAGAGTTACATCTTTCCCTTCAAGAAGCCTTTCGCTAAGGCTGTTCTTGTGGAATTGGCAAAGGGATATTTGGAAGCCCATAGACGGCTATGGAGAAAAAGGAAATATCTTCCGTTCAAAACTGGAAAGAAGCTTTCTGAGAAACTGCTCTGTGTTCTGTGAATTCATCTCACAGAGTTACATCTTTCCCTTCAAGAAGCCTTTCGCTAAGGCTGTTCTTGTGGAATTGGCAAACGGATATTTGGAAGCCCATAGAGGCCTATGGTGAAAAAGGAAATATCTTCCGTTCAAAACTGGAAAGAAGCTTTCTGAGAAACTGCTCTGTGTTCTGTTAATTCATCTCACAGAGTTACATCTTTCCCTTCAAGAAGCCTTTCGCTAAGGCTGCTCTTGTGGAATTGGCAAAGGGATATTTGGAAGCCCATAGAGGCCTATGGTGAAAAAGGAAATATCTTCCGTTCAAAACTGGAAAGAAGCTTTCTGAGAAACTGCTCTGTGTTCTGTGAATTCATCTCACAGAGTTACATCTTTCCCTTCAAGAAGCCTTTCGCTAAGGCTGTTCTTGTGGAATTGGCAAAGGGATATTTGGAATCCCATAGACGGCTATGGAGAAAAAGGAAATATCTTCCGTTCAAAACTGGAAAGAAGCTTTCTGAGAAACTGCTCTGTGTTCTGTGAATTCAACTCACAGAGTTACATGTTTCCCTTCAAGAAGCCTTTCGCTAAGGCTGTTCTTGTGGAATTGGCAAAGGGATATTTGGAAGCCCATAGAGGCCTATGGTGAAAAAGGAAATATCTTCCGTTCAAAACTGGAAAGAAGCTTTCTGAGAAACTGCTCTGTGTTCTGTGAATTCATCTCACAGAGTTACATCTTTCCCTTCAAGAAGCCTTTCGCTAAGGCTGCTCTTGTGGAATTGGCAAAGGGATATTTGGAAGCCCATAGAGGCCTATTGTGAAAAAGGAAATATCTTCCGTTCAAAACTGGAAAGAAGCTTTCTGAGAAACTGCTCTGTGTTCTGTGAATTCATCTCACAGAGTTACATCTTTCCCTTCAAGAAGCCTTTCGCTAAGGCTGCTCTTGTGGAATTGGCAAAGGGATATTTGGAAGCCCATAGAGGCCTATGGTGAAAAAGGAAATATCTTCCGTTCAAAACTGGAAAGAAGCTTTCTGAGAAACTGCTCTGTGTTCTGTGAATTCATCTCACAGAGTTACATCTCTCCCTTCAAGAAGCCTTTTGCTAAGGATGTTCTTGTGGAATTGGCAAAGGGATATTTGGAAGCCCATAGAGGCCTATGATGAAAAAGGAAATATCTTCCGTTCAAAACTGGAAAGAAGCTTTCTGAGAAACTGTTCTGTGTTCTGCTAATTCATCTCACAGAGTTACATCTTTCCCTTCAAGAAGCCTTTCGCTAAGGCTGTTCTTGTGGAATTGGCAAAGGGATATTTGGAAGCCCATAGAGGGCTATGGTGAAAAAGGAAATATCTTCCGTTCAAAACTGGAAAGAAGCTTTCTGAGAAACTGCTCTGTGTTCTGTGAATTCATCTCACAGAGTTACATCTTTCCCTTCAAGAAGCCTTTCGCTAAGGCTGTTCTTGTGGAATTGGCAAAGGGATATGTGGAAGCTCATAGAGGCCTATGGTGAAAAAGGAAATATCTTCCGTTCAAAACTGGAAAGAAGCTTTCTGAGAAACTGCTCTGTGTTCTGTGAATTCATCTCACAGAGTTACATCTTTCCCTTCAAGAAGCCTTTCGCTAAGGCTGTTCTTGTGGAATTGGCAAAGGGATATTTGGAAGCCCATAGAGGGCTTTGGTGAAAAAGGAAATATCTTCCGTTCAAAACTGGAAAGAAGCTTTCTGAGAAACTGCTCTGTGTTCTGTTAATTCATCTCACGAGTTACATCTTTCCCTTCAAGAAGCCTTTCGCTAAGGCTGTTCTTGTGGAATTGGCAAAGGGATATTTGGAAGCCCGTAGACGGCTATGGAGAAAAAGGAAATATCTTCCGTTCAAAACTGGAAAGAAGCTTTCTGAGAAACTGCTCTGTGTTCTGCTCATTCATCTCACAGAGTTACATCTTTCCCTTCAAGAAGCCTTTCGCTAAGGCTGTTCTTGTGGAATTGGCAAAGGGATATTTGGAAGCCCATAGAGGCCTATGGTGAAAAAGGAAATATCTTCCGTTCAAAACTGGAAAGAAGCTTTCTGAGAAACTGCTCTGTGTTCTGTTAATTCATCTCACAGAGTTACATCTTTCCCTTCAAGAAGCCTTTCGCTAAGGCTGTTCTTGTGGAATTGGCAAAGGGATATTTGGAAGCCCATAGAGGGCTATGGTGAAAAAGGAAATATCTTCCGTTCAAAACTGGAAAGAAGCTTTCTGAGAAACTGCTCTGTGTTCTGTGAATTCATCTCACAGAGTTACATCTTTCCCTTCAAGAAGCCTTTCGCTAAGGCTGTTCTTGTGGAATTGGCAAAGGGATATTTGGAAGCCCATAGAGGCCTATGGTGAAAAAGGAAATATCTTCCGTTCAAAACTGGAAAGAAGCTTTCTGAGAAACTGCTCTGTGTTCTGTGAATTCATCTCACAGAGTTACATCTTTCCCTTCAAGAAGCCTTTCGCTAAGGCTGTTCTTGTGGAATTGGCAAAGGGATATTTGGAAGCCCATAGAGGCCTATGATGAAAAAGGAAATATCTTCCGTTCAAAACTGGAAAGAAGCTTTCTGAGAAACTGTTCTGTGTTCTGCTAATTCATCTCACAGAGTTATACCTTTCCCTTCAAGAAGCCTTTCGCTAAGGCTGTTCTTGTGGAATTGGCACAGGGATATTTGGAAGCCCATAGAGGGCTATGGTGAAAAAGGAAATATCTTCCGTTCAAAACTGGAAAGAAGCTTTCTGAGAAACTGCTCTGTGTTCTGTGAATTCATCTCACAGAGTTACATCTTTCCCTTCAAGAAGCCTTTCGCTAAGGCTGTTCTTGTGGAATTGGCAAAGGGATATTTGGAAGCCCATAGAGGCCTATGGTGAAAAAGGAAATATCTTCCGTTCAAAACTGGAAAGAAGCTTTCTGAGAAACTGCTCTGTGTTCTGTGAATTCATCTCACAGTGTTACATCTTTCCCTTCAAGAAGCCTTTCGCTAAGGCTGTTCTTGTGGAATTGGCAAAGCGATATTTGGAAGCCCATAGAGGGCTATGGTGAAAAAGGAAATATCTTCCGTTCAAAACTGGAAAGAAGCTTTCTGAGAAACTGCTCTGTGTTCTGTTAATTCATCTCACAGAGTTACATCTTTCCCTTCAAGAAGCTTTTCGCTAAGGCTGTTCTTGTGGAATTGGCAAAGGGATATTTGGAAGCCCATAGAGGCCTATGGTGAAAAAGGAAATATCTTCCGTTCAAAACTGGAAAGAAGCTTTCTGAGACACTGCTCTGTGTTCTGTGAATTCATCTCACAGAGTTACATCTTTCCCTTCAAGAGGCCTTTCGCTAAGGCTGTTCTTGTGGAATTGGCAGAGGGATATTTGGAAGCCCATAGAGGGCTATGGTGAAAAAGGAAATATCTTCCGTTCAAAACTGGAAAGAAGCTTTCTGAGAAACTGCTCTGTGTTCTGTTAATTCATCTCACAGAGTTACATCTTTCCCTTCAAGAAGCCTTTCGCTAAGGCTATTCTTGTGGAATTGGCAAAGGGATATTTGGAAGCCCATAGACGGCTATGGAGAAAAAGGAAATATCTTCCGTTCAAAACTGGAAAGAAGCTTTCTGAGAAACTGCTCTGTGTTCTGTGAATTCATCTCACAGAGTTACATCTTTCCCTTCAAGAAGCCTTTCGCTAAGGCTGTTCTTGTGGAATTGGCAAAGGGATATTTGGAAGCCCATAGAGGCCTATGGTGAAAAAGGAAATATCTTCCGTTCAAAACTGGAAAGAAGCTTTCTGAGAAACTGCTCTGTGTTCTGTGAATTCATCTCACAGAGTTACATCTTTCCCTTCAAGAAGCCTTTCGCTAAGGCTGCTCTTGTGGAATTGGCAAAGGGATATTTGGAAGCCCATAGAGGCCTATTGTGAAAAAGGAAATATCTTCCGTTCAAAACTGGAAAGAAGCTTTCTGAGAAACTGCTCTGTGTTCTGTGAATTCATCTCACAGAGTTACATCTTTCCCTTCAAGAAGCCTTTCGCTAAGGCTGCTCTTGTGGAATTGGCAAAGGGATATTTGGAAGATCATAGAGGCCTATGGTGAAAAAGGAAATATCTTCCGTTCAAAACTGGAAAGAAGCTTTCTGAGAAACTGCTCTGTGTTCTGTGAATTCATCTCACAGAGTTACATCTTTCCCTTCAAGAAGCCTTTTTCTAAGGCTGTTCTTGTGGAATTGGCAAAGGGATATTTGGAAGCCTATAGAGGCCTAAGATGAAAAAGGAAATATCTTCAGTTCAAAACTGGAAAGAAGCTTTCTGAGAAACTGTTCTGTGTTCTGCTAATTCATCTCACAGAGTTACATCTTTCCCTTCAAGAAGCCTTTCGCTAAGGCTGTTCTTGTGGAATTGGCAAAGGGATATTTGGAAGCCCATAGAGGGCTATGGTGAAAAAGGAAATATCTTCCGTTCAAAACTGGAAAGAAGCTTTCTGAGAAACTGCTCTGTGTTCTGTGAATTCATCTCACAGAGTTACATCTTTCCCTTCAAGAAGCCTTTCGCTAAGGCTGTTCTTGTGGAATTGGCAAAGGGATATGTGGAAGCCCATAGAGGCCTATGGTGAAAAAGGAAATATCTTCCGTTCAAAACTGGAAAGAAGCTTTCTGAGAAACTGCTCTGTGTTCTGTGAATTCATCTCACAGAGTTACATCTTTCCCTTCAAGAAGCCTTTCGCTAAGGCTGTTCTTGTGGAATTGGCAAAGGGATATTTGGAAGCCCATAGAGGGCTATGGTGAAAAAGGAAATATCTTCCGTTCAAAACTGGAAAGAAGCTTTCTGAGAAACTGCTCTGTGTTCTGTTAATTCATCTCACAGAGTTACATCTTTCCCTTCAAGAAGCCTTTCGCTAAGGCTGTTCTTGTGGAATTGGCAAAGGGATATTTGGAAGCCCGTAGACTGCTATTCAGAAAAAGGAAATATCTTCCGTTCAAAACTGGAAAGAAGCTTTCTGAGAAACTGCTCTGTGTTCTGCTCATTCATCTCACAGAGTTACATCTTTCCCTTCAAGAAGCCTTTCGCTAAGGCTGTTCTTGTGGAATTGGCAAAGGGATATTTGGAAGCCCATAGAGGGCTATGGTGAAAAAGGAAATATCTTCCGTTCAAAACTGGAAAGAAGCTTTCTGAGAAACTGCTCTGTGTTCTGTGAATTCATCTCACAGAGTTACATCTTTCCCTTCAAGAAGCCTTTCGCTAAGGCTGTTCTTGTGGAATTGGCAAAGGGATATTTGGAAGCCCATAGAGGGCTATGGTGAAAAAGGAAATATCTTCCGTTCAAAACTGGAAAGAAGCTTTCTGAGAAACTGCTCTGTGTTCTGTTAATTCATCTCACAGAGTTACATCTTTCCCTTCAAGAAGCCTTTCGCTAAGGCTGTTCTTGTGGAATTGGCAAAGGGATATTTGGAAGCCCATAGAGGCCTATGGTGAAAAAGGAAATATCTTCCGTTCAAAACTGGAAAGAAGCTTTCTGAGAAACTGCTCTGAGTTCTGTGACTTCATCTCACAGAGTTACATCTTTCCCTTCAAGAAGCCTTTCGCTAAGGCTGTTCTTGTGGAATTGGCAAAGGGATATTTGGAAGCCCATAGAGGCCTATGATGAAAAAGGAAATATCTTCCGTTCAAAACTGGAAAGAAGCTTTCTGAGAAACTGCTCTGTGTTCTGTGAATTCATCTCACAGAGTTACATCTTTCCCTTCAAGAAGCCTTTCGCTAAGGCTGTTCTTGTGGAATTGGCAAAGCGATATTTGGAAGCCCTTAGAGGGCTATGGTGAAAAAGGAAATATCTTCCCTTCAAAACTGGAAAGAAGCTTTCTGAGAAACTGCTCTGTGTTCTGTGAATTCATCTCACAGAGTTACATCTTTCCCTTCAAGAAGCCTTTCGCTAAGGCTGCTCTTGTGGAATTGGCAAAGGGATATTTGGAAGCCCATAGAGGCCTATTGTGAGAAAGGAAATAACTTCCGTTCAAAACTGGAAAGAAGCTTTCTGAGAAACTGCTCTGTGTTCTGTGAATTCATCTCACAGAGTTACATCTTTCCCTTCAAGAAGCCTTTTGCTAAGGCTGTTCTTGTGGAATTGGCAAAGGGATATTTGGAAACCCATAGAGGCCTATGATGAAAAAGGAAATATCTTCCGTTCAAAACTGGAAAGAAGCTTTCTGAGAAACTGTTCTGTGTTCTGCTAATTCATCTCACAGAGTTATATCTTTCCCTTCAAGAAGCCTTTCGCTAAGGCTGTTCTTGTGGAATTGGCAAAGGGATATTTGGAAGCCCATAGAGGCCTATGGTGAAAAAGGAAATATCTTCCGTTCAAAACTGGAAAGAAGCTTTCTGAGAAACTGCTCTGTGTTCTGTGAATTCATCTCACAGAGTTACATCTTTCCCTTCAAGAAGCCTTTCGCTAAGGCTGTTCTTGTGGAATTGGCATAGGGATATTTGGAAGCCCATAGAGGCCTATGGTGAAAAAGGAAATATCTTCCGTTCAAAACTGGAAAGAAGCTTTCTGAGAAACTGCTCTGTGTTCTGTGAATTCATCTCACAGTGTTACATCTTTCCCTTCAAGAAGCCTTTCGCTAAGGCTGTTCTTGTGGAATTGGCAAAGCGATATTTGGAAGCCCATAGAGGGCTATGGTGAAAAAGGAAATATCTTCCGTTCAAAACTGGAAAGAAGCTTTCTGAGAAACTGCTCTGTGTTCTGTGAATTCATCTCACAGAGTTACATCTTTCCCTTCAAGAAGCTTTTCGCTAAGGCTGTTCTTGTGGAATTGGCAAAGGGATATTTGGAAGCCCATAGAGGCCTATGGTGAAAAAGGAAATATCTTCCGTTCAAAACTGGAAAGAAGCTTTCTGAGACACTGCTCTGTGTTCTGTGAATTCATCTCACAGAGTTACATCTTTCCCTTCAAGAAGCCTTTCGCTAAGGCTGTTCTTGTGGAATTGGCAGAGGGATATTTGGAAGCCCATAGAGGGCTATGGTGAAAAAGGAAATATCTTCCGTTCAAAACTGGAAAGAAGCTTTCTGAGAAACTGCTCTGTGTTCTGTTAATTCATCTCACAGAGTTACATCTTTCCCTTCAAGAAGCCTTTCGCTAAGGCTGTTCTTGTGGAATTGGCAAAGGGATATTTGGAATCCCATAGACGGCTATGGAGAAAAAGGAAATATCTTCCGTTCAAAACTGGAAAGAAGCTTTCTGAGAAACTGCTCTGTGTTCTGTGAATTCATCTCACAGAGTTACATCTTTCCCTTCAAGAAGCCTTTCGCTAAGGCTGTTCTTGTGGAATTGGCAAAGGGATATTTGGAAGCCCATAGAGGCCTATGGTGAAAAAGGAAATATCTTCCGTTCAAAACTGGAAAGAAGCTTTCTGAGAAACTGCTCTGTGTTCTGTGAATTCATCTCACAGAGTTACATCTTTCCCTTCAAGAAGCCTTTCGCTAAGGCTGCTCTTGTGGAATTGGCAAAGGGATATTTGGAAGCCCATAGAGGCCTATTGTGAAAAAGGAAATATCTTCCGTTCAAAACTGGAAAGAAGCTTTCTGAGAAACTGCTCTGTGTTCTGTGAATTCATCTCACAGAGTTACATCTTTCCCTTCAAGAAGCCTTTCGCTAAGGCTGCTTTTGTGGAATTGGCAAAGGGATATTTGGAAGCCCATAGAGGCCTATGGTGAAAAAGGAAATATCTTCCGTTCAAAACTGGAAAGAAGCTTTCTGAGAAACTGCTCTGTGTTCTGTGAATTCATCTCACAGAGTTACATCTTTCCCTTCAAGAAGCCTTTCGCTAAGGCTGTTCTTGTGGAATTGGCAAAGCGATATTTGGAAGCCCTTAGAGGGCTATGGTGAAAAAGGAAATATCTTCCGTTCAAAACTGGAAAGAAGCTTTCTGAGAAACTGCTCTGTGTTCTGTGAATTCATCTCACAGAGTTACATCTTTCCCTTCAAGAAGCCTTTCGCTAAGGCTGCTCTTGTGGAAATGGCAAAGGGATATTTGGAAGCCCATAGAGGCCTATTGTGAAAAAGGAAATATCTTCCGTTCAAAACTGGAAAGAAGCTTTCTGAGAAACTGCTCTGTGTTCTGTGAATTCATCTCACAGAGTTACATCTTTCCCTTCAAGAAGCCTTTTGCTAAGGCTGTTCTTGTGGAATTGGCAAAGGGATATTTGGAAGCCCATAGAGGCCTATGATGAAAAAGGAAATATCTTCCGTTCAAAACTGGAAAGAAGCTTTCTGAGAAACTGTTCTGTGTTCTGCTAATTCATCTCACAGAGTTATATCTTTCCCTTCAAGAAGCCTTTCGCTAAGGCTGTTCTTGTGGAATTGGCAAAGGGATATTTGGAAGCCCATAGAGGGCTATGGTGAAAAAGGAAATATCTTCCGTTCAAAACTGGAAAGAAGCTTTCTGAGAAACTGCTCTGTGTTCTGTGAATTCATCTCACAGAGCTACATCTTTCCCTTCAAGAAGCCTTTCGCTAAGGCTGTTCTTGTGGAATTGGCAAAGGGATATTTGGAAGCCCATAGAGGCCTATGGTGAAAAAGGAAATATCTTCCGTTCAAAACTGGAAAGAAGCTTTCAGAGAAACTGCTCTGTGTTCTGTGAATTCATCTCACAGTGTTACATCTTTCCCTTCAAGAAGCCTTTCGCTAAGGCTGTTCTTGTGGAATTGGCAAAGCGATATTTGGAAGCAAATAGAGGGCTATGGTGAAAAAGGAAATATCTTCCGTTCAAAACTGGAAAGAAGCTTTCTGAGAAACTGCTCTGTGTTCTGTGAATTCATCTCACAGAGTTACATCTTTCCCTTCAAGAAGCTTTTCGCTAAGGCTGTTCTTGTGGAATTGGCAAAGGGATATTTGGAAGCCCATAGAGGCCTATGGTGAAAAAGGAAATATCTTCCGTTCAAAACTGGAAAGAAGCTTTCTGAGACACTGCTCTGTGTTCTGTGAATTCATCTCACAGAGTTACATCTTTCCCTTCAAGAAGCCTTTCGCAAAGGCTGTTCTTGTGGAATTGGCAGAGGGATATTTGGAAGCCCATAGAGGGCTATGGTGAAAAAGGAAATATCTTCCGTTCAAAACTGGAAAGAAGCTTTCTGAGAAACTGCTCTGTGTTCTGTTAATTCATCTCACAGAGTTACATCTTTCCCTTCAAGAAGCCTTTCGCTAAGGCTGTTCTTGTGGAATTGGCAAAGGGATATTTGGAAGCCCATAGACGGCTATGGAGAAAAAGGAAATATCTTCCGTTCAAAACTGGAAAGAAGCTTTCTGAGAAACTGCTCTGTGTTCTGTGAATTCATCTCACAGAGTTACATCTTTCCCTTCAAGAAGCCTTTCGCTAAGGCTGTTCTTGTGGAATTGGCAAACGGATATTTGGAAGCCCATAGAGGCCTATGGTGAAAAAGGAAATATCTTAAGTTCAAAACTGGAAAGAAGCTTTCTGAGAAACTGCTCTGTGTTCTGTGAATTCATCTCACAGAGTTACATCTTTCCCTTCAAGAAGCCTTTCGCTAAGGCTGCTCTTGTGGAATTGGCAAAGGGATATTTGGAAGCCCATACAGGCCTATTGTGAAAAAGGAAATATCTTCCGTTCAAAACTGGAAAGAAGCTTTCTGAGAAACTGCTCTGTGTTCTGTGAATTCATCTCACAGAGTTACATCTTTCCCTTCAAGAAGCCTTTCGCTAAGGCTGTTCTTGTGGAATTGGCAAAGCGATATTTGGAAGCCCATAGAGGGCTATGGTGAAAAAGGAAGTATCTTCCGTTCAAAACTGGAAAGAAGCTTTCTGAGAAACTGCTCTGTGTTCTGTGAATTCATCTCACAGAGTTACATCTTTCCCTTCAAGAAGCCTTTCGCTAAGGCTGCTCTTGTGGAATTGGCAAAGGGATATTTGGAAGCCCATAGAGGCCTATGGTGAAAAAGGAAATATCTTCCGTTCAAAACTGGAAAGAAGCTTTCTGAGAAACTGCTCTGTGTTCTGTGAATTCATCTCACAGAGTTACATCTTTCCCTTCAAGAAGCCTTTTGCTAAGGCTGTTCTTGTGGAATTGGCAAAGGGATATTTGGAAGCCCATAGAGGCCTAAGATGAAAAAGGAAATATCTTCCGTTCAAAACTGGAAAGAAGCTTTCTGAGAAACTGTTCTGTGTTCTGCTAATTCATCTCACAGAGTTACATCTTTCCCTTCAAGAAGCCTTTCGCTAAGGCTGTTCTTGTGGAATTGGCAAAGGGATATTTGGAAGCCCATAGAGGGCTATGGTGAAAAAGGAAATATCTTCCGTTCAAAACTGGAAAGAAGCTTTCTGAGAAACTGCTCTGTGTTCTGTGAATTCATCTCACAGAGTTACATCTTTCCCTTCAAGAAGCCTTTCGCTAAGGCTGTTCTTGTGGAATTGGCAAAGGGATATGTGGAAGCCCATAGAGGCCTATGGTGAAAAAGGAAATATCTTCGGTTCAAAACTGGAAAGAAGCTTTCTGAGAAACTGCTCTGTGTTCTGTGAATTCATCTCACAGAGTTACATCTTTCCCTTCAAGAAGCCTTTCGCTAAGGCTGTTCTTGTGGAATTGGCAAAGGGATATTTGGAAGCCCATAGAGGGCTATGGTGAAAAAGGAAATATCTTCCGTTCAAAACTGGAAAGAAGCTTTCTGAGAAACTGCTCTGTGTTCTGTTAATTCATCTCACAGAGTTACATCTTTCCCTTCAAGAAGCCTTTCGCTAAGGCTGTTCTTGTGGAATTGGCAAAGGGATATTTGGAAGCCCGTAGACGGCTATGGAGAAAAAGGAAATATCTTCCGTTCAAAACTGGAAAGAAGCTTTCTGAGAAACTGCTCTGTGTTCTGCTCATTCATCTCACAGAGTTACATCTTTCCCTTCAAGAAGCCTTTCGCTAAGGCTGTTCTTGTGGAATTGGCAAAGGGATATTTGGAAGCCCATAGAGGCCTATGGTGAAAAAGGAAATATCTTCCGTTCAAAACTGGAAAGAAGCTTTCTGAGAAACTGCTCTGTGTTCTGTGAATTCATCTCACAGAGTTACATCTTTCCCTTCAAGAAGGCTTTCGCTAAGGCTGTTCTTGTGGAATTGGCAAAGGGATATTTGGAAGCCCATAGAGGGCTATGGTGAAAAAGGAAATATCTTCCGTTCAAAACTGGAAAGAAGCTTTCTGAGAAACTGCTCTGTGTTCTGTTAATTCATCTCACAGAGTTACATCTTTCCCTTCAAGAAGCCTTTCGCTAAGGCTGTTCTTGTGGAATTGGCAAAGGGATATTTGGAAGCCCATAGAGGGCTATGGTGAAAAAGGAAATATCTTCCGTTCAAAACTGGAAAGAAGCTTTCTGAGAAACTGCTCTGAGTTCTGTGAATTCATCTCACAGAGTTACATCTTTCCCTTCAAGAAGCCTTTCGCTAAGGCTGTTCTTGTGGAATTGGCAAAGGGATATTTGGAAGCCCATAGAGGCCTATGGTGAAAAAGGAAATATCTTCCGTTCAAAACTGGAAAGAAGCTTTCTGAGAAACTGCTCTGTGTTCTGTGAATTCATCTCACAGAGTTACATCTTTCCCTTCAAGAAGCCTTTCGCTAAGGCTGTTCTTGTGGAATTGGCAAACGGATATTTGGAAGCCCATAGAGGCCTATGGTGAAAAAGGAAATATCTTCCGTTCAAAACTGGAAAGAAGCTTTCTGAGAAACTGCTCTGTGTTCTGTGAATTCATCTCACAGAGTTACATCTTTCCCTTCAAGAAGCCTTTCGCTAAGGCTGCTCTTGTAGAATTGGCAAAGGGATATTTGGAAGCCCATACAGGCCTATTGTGAAAAAGGAAATATCTTCCGTTCAAAACTGGAAAGAAGCTTTCTGAGAAACTGCTCTGTGTTCTGTGAATTCATCTCACAGAGTTACATCTTTCCCTTCAAGAAGCCTTTCGCTAAGGCTGTTCTTGTGGAATTGGCAAAGCGATATTTGGAAGCCCATAGAGGGCTATGGTGAAAAAGGAAGTATCTTCCGTTCAAAACTGGAAAGAAGCTTTCTGAGAAACTGCTCTGTGTTCTGTGAATTCATCTCACAGAGTTACATCTTTCCCTTCAAGAAGCCTTTCGCTAAGGCTGCTCTTGTGGAATTGGCAAAGGGATATTTGGAAGCCCATAGAGGCCTATGGTGAAAAAGGAAATATCTTCCGTTCAAAACTGGAAAGAAGCTTTCTGAGAAACTGCTCTGTGTTCTGTGAATTCATCTCACAGAGTTACATCTTTCCCTTCAAGAAGCCTTTTGCTAAGGCTGTTCTTGTGGAATTGGCAAAGGGATATTTGGAAGCCCATAGAGGCCTAAGATGAAAAAGGAAATATCTTCCGTTCAAAACTGGAAAGAAGCTTTCTGAGAAACTGTTCTGTGTTCTGCTAATTCATCTCACAGAGTTACATCTTTCCCTTCAAGAAGCCTTTCGCTAAGGCTGTTCTTGTGGAATTGGCAAAGGGATATTTGGAAGCCCATAGAGGGCTATGGTGAAAAAGGAAATATCTTCCGTTCAAAACTGGAAAGAAGCTTTCTGAGAAACTGCTCTGAGTTCTGTGACTTCATCTCACAGAGTTACATCTTTCCCTTCAAGAAGCCTTTCGCTAAGGCTGTTCTTGTGGAATTGGCAAAGGGATATTTGGAAGCCCATAGAGGCCTATGATGAAAAAGGAAATATCTTCCGTTCAAAACTGGAAAGAAGCTTTCTGAGAAACTGCTCTGTGTTCTGTGAATTCATCTCACAGAGTTACATCTTTCCCTTCAAGAAGCCTTTCGCTAAGGCTGTTCTTGTGGAATTGGCAAAGCGATATTTGGAAGCCCTTAGAGGGCTATGGTGAAAAAGGAAATATCTTCCCTTCAAAACTGGAAAGAAGCTTTCTGAGAAACTGCTCTGTGTTCTGTAAATTCATCTCACAGAGTTACATCTTTCCCTTCAAGAAGCCTTTCGCTAAGGCTGCTCTTGTGGAATTGGCAAAGGGATATTTGGAAGCCCATAGAGGCCTATTGTGAGAAAGGAAATAACTTCCGTTCAAAACTGGAAAGAAGCTTTCTGAGAAACTGCTCTGTGTTCTGTGAATTCATCTCACAGAGTTACATCTTTCCCTTCAAGAAGCCTTTTGCTAAGGCTGTTCTTGTGGAATTGGCAAATGGATATTTGGAAACCCATAGAGGCCTATGATGAAAAAGGAAATATCTTCCGTTCAAAACTGGAAAGAAGCTTTCTGAGAAACTGTTCTGTGTTCTGCTAATTCATCTCACAGAGTTATATCTTTCCCTTCAAGAAGCCTTTCGCTAAGGCTGTTCTTGTGGAATTGGCAAAGGGATATTTGGAAGCCCATAGAGGCCTATGGTGAAAAAGGAAATATCTTCCGTTCAAAACTGGAAAGAAGCTTTCTGAGAAACTGCTCTGTGTTCTGTGAATTCATCTCACAGAGTTACATCTTTCCCTTCAAGAAGCCTTTCGCTAAGGCTGTTCTTGTGGAATTGGCATAGGGATATTTGGAAGCCCATAGAGGCCTATGGTGAAAAAGGAAATATCTTCCGTTCAAAACTGGAAAGAAGCTTTCTGAGAAACTGCTCTGTGTTCTGTGAATTCATCTCACAGTGTTACATCTTTCCCTTCAAGAAGCCTTTCGCTAAGGCTGTTCTTGTGGAATTGGCAAAGCGATATTTGGAAGCCCATAGAGGGCTATGGTGAAAAAGGAAATATCTTCCGTTCAAAACTGGAAAGAAGCTTTCTGAGAAACTGCTCTGTGTTCTGTGAATTCATCTCACAGAGTTACATCTTTCCCTTCAAGAAGCTTTTCGCTAAGGCTGTTCTTGTGGAATTGGCAAAGGGATATTTGGAAGCCCATAGAGGCCTACGGTGAAAAAGGAAATATCTTCCGTTCAAAACTGGAAAGAAGCTTTCTGAGACACTGCTCTGTGTTCTGTGAATTCATCTCACAGAGTTACATCTTTCCCTTCAAGAAGCCTTTCGCTAAGGCTGTTCTTGTGGAATTGGCAGAGGGATATTTGGAAGCCCATAGAGGGCTATGGTGAAAAAGGAAATATCTTCCGTTCAAAACTGGAAAGAAGCTTTCTGAGAAACTGCTCTGTGTTCTGTTAATTCATCTCACAGAGTTACATCTTTCCCTTCAAGAAGCCTTTCGCTAAGGCTGTTCTTGTGGAATTGGCAAAGGGATATTTGGAATCCCATAGACGGCTATGGAGAAAAAGGAAATATCTTCCGTTCAAAACTGGAAAGAAGCTTTCTGAGAAACTGCTCTGTGTTCTGTGAATTCATCTCACAGAGTTACATCTTTCCCTTCAAGAAGCCTTTCGCTAAGGCTGTTCTTGTGGAATTGGCAAAGGGATATTTGGAAGCCCATAGAGGCCTATGGTGAAAAAGGAAATATCTTCCGTTCAAAACTGGAAAGAAGCTTTCTGAGAAACTGCTCTGTGTTCTGTGAATTCATCTCACAGAGTTACATCTTTCCCTTCAAGAAGCCTTTCGCTAAGGCTGCTCTTGTGGAATTGGCAAAGGGATATTTGGAAGCCCATAGAGGGCTATGGTGAAAAAGGAAATATCTTCCGTTCAAAACTGGAAAGAAGCTTTCTGAGAAACTGCTCTGTGTTCTGTTAATTCATCTCACAGAGTTACATCTTTCCCTTCAAGAAGCCTTTCGCTAAGGCTGTTCTTGTGGAATTGGCAAAGGGATATTTGGAAGCCCGTAGACGGCTATGGAGAAAAAGGAAATATCTTCCGTTCAAAACTGGAAAGAAGCTTTCTGAGAAACTGCTCTGTGTTCTGCTCATTCATCTCACAGAGTTACATCTTTCCCTTCAAGAAGCCTTTCGCTAAGGCTGTTCTTGTGGAATTGGCAAAGGGATATTTGGAAGCCCATAGAGGCCTATGGTGAAAAAGGAAATATCTTCCGTTCAAAACTGGAAAGAAGCTTTCTGAGAAACTGCTCTGTGTTCTGTGAATTCATCTCACAGAGTTACATCTTTCCCTTCAAGAAGGCTTTCGCTAAGGCTGTTCTTGTGGAATTGGCAAAGGGATATTTGGAAGCCCATAGAGGGCTATGGTGAAAAAGGAAATATCTTCCGTTCAAAACTGGAAAGAAGCTTTCTGAGAAACTGCTCTGTGTTCTGTTAATTCATCTCACAGAGTTACATCTTTCCCTTCAAGAAGCCTTTCGCTAAGGCTGTTCTTGTGGAATTGGCAAAGGGATATTTGGAAGCCCATAGAGGGCTATGGTGAAAAAGGAAATATCTTCCGTTCAAAACTGGAAAGAAGCTTTCTGAGAAACTGCTCTGAGTTCTGTGAATTCATCTCACAGAGTTACATCTTTCCCTTCAAGAAGCCTTTCGCTAAGGCTGTTCTTGTGGAATTGGCAAAGGGATATTTGGAAGCCCATAGAGGCCTATGGTGAAAAAGGAAATATCTTCCGTTCAAAACTGGAAAGAAGCTTTCTGAGAAACTGCTCTGTGTTCTGTGAATTCATCTCACAGAGTTACATCTTTCCCTTCAAGAAGCCTTTCGCTAAGGCTGTTCTTGTGGAATTGGCAAACGGATATTTGGAAGCCCATAGAGGCCTATGGTGAAAAAGGAAATATCTTCCGTTCAAAACTGGAAAGAAGCTTTCTGAGAAACTGCTCTGTGTTCTGTGAATTCATCTCACAGAGTTACATCTTTCCCTTCAAGAAGCCTTTCGCTAAGGCTGCTCTTGTGGAATTGGCAAAGGGATATTTGGAAGCCCATACAGGCCTATTGTGAAAAAGGAAATATCTTCCGTTCAAAACTGGAAAGAAGCTTTCTGAGAAACTGCTCTGTGTTCTGTGAATTCATCTCACAGAGTTACATCTTTCCCTTCAAGAAGCCTTTCGCTAAGGCTGTTCTTGTGGAATTGGCAAAGCGATATTTGGAAGCCCATAGAGGGCTATGGTGAAAAAGGAAGTATCTTCCGTTCAAAACTGGAAAGAAGCTTTCTGAGAAACTGCTCTGTGTTCTGTGAATTCATCTCACAGAGTTACATCTTTCCCTTCAAGAAGCCTTTCGCTAAGGCTGCTCTTGTGGAATTGGCAAAGGGATATTTGGAAGCCCATAGAGGCCTATGGTGAAAAAGGAAATATCTTCCGTTCAAAACTGGAAAGAAGCTTTCTGAGAAACTGCTCTGTGTTCTGTGAATTCATCTCACAGAGTTACATCTTTCCCTTCAAGAAGCCTTTTGCTAAGGCTGTTCTTGTGGAATTGGCAAAGGGATATTTGGAAGCCCATAGAGGCCTAAGATGAAAAAGGAAATATCTTCCGTTCAAAACTGGAAAGAAGCTTTCTGAGAAACTGTTCTGTGTTCTGCTAATTCATCTCACAGAGTTACATCTTTCCCTTCAAGAAGCCTTTCGCTAAGGCTGTTCTTGTGGAATTGGCAAAGGGATATTTGGAAGCCCATAGAGGGCTATGGTGAAAAAGGAAATATCTTCCGTTCAAAACTGGAAAGAAGCTTTCTGAGAAACTGCTCTGAGTTCTGTGACTTCATCTCACAGAGTTACATCTTTCCCTTCAAGAAGCCTTTCGCTAAGGCTGTTCTTGTGGAATTGGCAAAGGGATATTTGGAAGCCCATAGAGGCCTATGATGAAAAAGGAAATATCTTCCGTTCAAAACTGGAAAGAAGCTTTCTGAGAAACTGCTCTGTGTTCTGTGAATTCATCTCACAGAGTTACATCTTTCCCTTCAAGAAGCCTTTCGCTAAGGCTGTTCTTGTGGAATTGGCAAAGCGATATTTGGAAGCCCTTAGAGGGCTATGGTGAAAAAGGAAATATCTTCCCTTCAAAACTGGAAAGAAGCTTTCTGAGAAACTGCTCTGTGTTCTGTAAATTCATCTCACAGAGTTACATCTTTCCCTTCAAGAAGCCTTTCGCTAAGGCTGCTCTTGTGGAATTGGCAAAGGGATATTTGGAAGCCCATAGAGGCCTATTGTGAGAAAGGAAATAACTTCCGTTCAAAACTGGAAAGAAGCTTTCTGAGAAACTGCTCTGTGTTCTGTGAATTCATCTCACAGAGTTACATCTTTCCCTTCAAGAAGCCTTTTGCTAAGGCTGTTCTTGTGGAATTGGCAAATGGATATTTGGAAACCCATAGAGGCCTATGATGAAAAAGGAAATATCTTCCGTTCAAAACTGGAAAGAAGCTTTCTGAGAAACTGTTCTGTGTTCTGCTAATTCATCTCACAGAGTTATATCTTTCCCTTCAAGAAGCCTTTCGCTAAGGCTGTTCTTGTGGAATTGGCAAAGGGATATTTGGAAGCCCATAGAGGCCTATGGTGAAAAAGGAAATATCTTCCGTTCAAAACTGGAAAGAAGCTTTCTGAGAAACTGCTCTGTGTTCTGTGAATTCATCTCACAGAGTTACATCTTTCCCTTCAAGAAGCCTTTCGCTAAGGCTGTTCTTGTGGAATTGGCATAGGGATATTTGGAAGCCCATAGAGGCCTATGGTGAAAAAGGAAATATCTTCCGTTCAAAACTGGAAAGAAGCTTTCTGAGAAACTGCTCTGTGTTCTGTGAATTCATCTCACAGTGTTACATCTTTCCCTTCAAGAAGCCTTTCGCTAAGGCTGTTCTTGTGGAATTGGCAAAGCGATATTTGGAAGCCCATAGAGGGCTATGGTGAAAAAGGAAATATCTTCCGTTCAAAACTGGAAAGAAGCTTTCTGAGAAACTGCTCTGTGTTCTGTGAATTCATCTCACAGAGTTACATCTTTCCCTTCAAGAAGCTTTTCGCTAAGGCTGTTCTTGTGGAATTGGCAAAGGGATATTTGGAAGCCCATAGAGGCCTATGGTGAAAAAGGAAATATCTTCCGTTCAAAACTGGAAAGAAGCTTTCTGAGACACTGCTCTGTGTTCTGTGAATTCATCTCACAGAGTTACATCTTTCCCTTCAAGAAGCCTTTCGCTAAGGCTGTTCTTGTGGAATTGGCAGAGGGATATTTGGAAGCCCATAGAGGGCTATGGTGAAAAAGGAAATATCTTCCGTTCAAAACTGGAAAGAAGCTTTCTGAGAAACTGCTCTGTGTTCTGTTAATTCATCTCACAGAGTTACATCTTTCCCTTCAAGAAGCCTTTCGCTAAGGCTGTTCTTGTGGAATTGGCAAAGGGATATTTGGAATCCCATAGACGGCTATGGAGAAAAAGGAAATATCTTCCGTTCAAAACTGGAAAGAAGCTTTCTGAGAAACTGCTCTGTGTTCTGTGAATTCATCTCACAGAGTTACATCTTTCCCTTCAAGAAGCCTTTCGCTAAGGCTGTTCTTGTGGAATTGGCAAAGGGATATTTGGAAGCCCATAGAGGCCTATGGTGAAAAAGGAAATATCTTCCGTTCAAAACTGGAAAGAAGCTTTCTGAGAAACTGCTCTGTGTTCTGTGAATTCATCTCACAGAGTTACATCTTTCCCTTCAAGAAGCCTTTCGCTAAGGCTGCTCTTGTGGAATTGGCAAAGGGATATTTGGAAGCCCATAGAGGCCTATTGTGAAAAAGGAAATATCTTCCGTTCAAAACTGGAAAGAAGCTTTCTGAGAAACTGCTCTGTGTTCTGTGAATTCATCTCACAGAGTTACATCTTTCCCTTCAAGAAGCCTTTCGCTAAGGCTGCTTTTGTGGAATTGGCAAAGGGATATTTGGAAGCCCATAGAGGCCTATGGTGAAAAAGGAAATATCTTCCGTTCAAAACTGGAAAGAAGCTTTCTGAGAAACTGCTCTGTGTTCTGTGAATTCATCTCACAGAGTTACATCTTTCCCTTCAAGAAGCCTTTCGCTAAGGCTGTTCTTGTGGAATTGGCAAAGCGATATTTGGAAGCCCTTAGAGGGCTATGGTGAAAAAGGAAATATCTTCCGTTCAAAACTGGAAAGAAGCTTTCTGAGAAACTGCTCTGTGTTCTGTGAATTCATCTCACAGAGTTACATCTTTCCCTTCAAGAAGCCTTTCGCTAAGGCTGCTCTTGTGGAAATGGCAAAGGGATATTTGGAAGCCCATAGAGGCCTATTGTGAAAAAGGAAATATCTTCCGTTCAAAACTGGAAAGAAGCTTTCTGAGAAACTGCTCTGTGTTCTGTGAATTCATCTCACAGAGTTACATCTTTCCCTTCAAGAAGCCTTTTGCTAAGGCTGTTCTTGTGGAATTGGCAAAGGGATATTTGGAAGCCCATAGAGGCCTATGATGAAAAAGGAAATATCTTCCGTTCAAAACTGGAAAGAAGCTTTCTGAGAAACTGTTCTGTGTTCTGCTAATTCATCTCACAGAGTTATATCTTTCCCTTCAAGAAGCCTTTCGCTAAGGCTGTTCTTGTGGAATTGGCAAAGGGATATTTGGAAGCCCATAGAGGGCTATGGTGAAAAAGGAAATATCTTCCGTTCAAAACTGGAAAGAAGCTTTCTGAGAAACTGCTCTGTGTTCTGTGAATTCATCTCACAGAGCTACATCTTTCCCTTCAAGAAGCCTTTCGCTAAGGCTGTTCTTGTGGAATTGGCAAAGGGATATTTGGAAGCCCATAGAGGCCTATGGTGAAAAAGGAAATATCTTCCGTTCAAAACTGGAAAGAAGCTTTCAGAGAAACTGCTCTGTGTTCTGTGAATTCATCTCACAGTGTTACATCTTTCCCTTCAAGAAGCCTTTCGCTAAGGCTGTTCTTGTGGAATTGGCAAAGCGATATTTGGAAGCAAATAGAGGGCTATGGTGAAAAAGGAAATATCTTCCGTTCAAAACTGGAAAGAAGCTTTCTGAGAAACTGCTCTGTGTTCTGTGAATTCATCTCACAGAGTTACATCTTTCCCTTCAAGAAGCTTTTCGCTAAGGCTGTTCTTGTGGAATTGGCAAAGGGATATTTGGAAGCCCATAGAGGCCTATGGTGAAAAAGGAAATATCTTCCGTTGAAAACTGGAAAGAAGCTTTCTGAGACACTGCTCTGTGTTCTGTGAATTCATCTCACAGAGTTACATCTTTCCCTTCAAGAAGCCTTTCGCTAAGGCTGTTCTTGTGGAATTGGCAGAGGGATATTTGGAAGCCCATAGAGGGCTATGGTGAAAAAGGAAATATCTTCCGTTCAAAACTGGAAAGAAGCTTTCTGAGAAACTGCTCTGTGTTCTGTTAATTCATCTCACAGAGTTACATCTTTCCCTTCAAGAAGCCTTTCGCTAAGGCTGTTCTTGTGGAATTGGCAAAGGGATATTTGGAAGCCCATAGACGGCTATGGAGAAAAAGGAAATATCTTCCGTTCAAAAGTGGAAAGAAGCTTTCTGAGAAACTGCTCTGTGTTCTGTGAATTCATCTCACAGAGTTACATCTTTCCCTTCAAGAAGCCTTTCGCTAAGGCTGTTCTTGTGGAATTGGCAAACGGATATTTGGAAGCCCATAGAGGCCTATGGTGAAAAAGGAAATATCTTAAGTTCAAAACTGGAAAGAAGCTTTCTGAGAAACTGCTCTGTGTTCTGTGAATTCATCTCACAGAGTTACATCTTTCCCTTCAAGAAGCCTTTCGCTAAGGCTGCTCTTGTGGAATTGGCAAAGGGATATTTGGAAGCCCATACAGGCCTATTGTGAAAAAGGAAATATCTTCCGTTCAAAACTGGAAAGAAGCTTTCTGAGAAACTGCTCTGTGTTCTGTGAATTCATCTCACAGAGTTACATCTTTCCCTTCAAGAAGCCTTTCGCTAAGGCTGTTCTTGTGGAATTGGCAAAGCGATATTTGGAAGCCCATAGAGGGCTATGGTGAAAAAGGAAGTATCTTCCGTTCAAAACTGGAAAGAAGCTTTCTGAGAAACTGCTCTGTGTTCTGTGAATTCATCTCACAGAGTTACATCTTTCCCTTCAAGAAGCCTTTCGCTAAGGCTGCTCTTGTGGAATTGGCAAAGGGATATTTGGAAGCCCATAGAGGCCTATGGTGAAAAAGGAAATATCTTCCGTTCAAAACTGGAAAGAAGCTTTCTGAGAAACTGCTCTGTGTTCTGTGAATTCATCTCACAGAGTTACATCTTTCCCTTCAAGAAGCCTTTTGCTAAGGCTGTTCTTGTGGAATTGGCAAAGGGATATTTGGAAGCCCATAGAGGCCTAAGATGAAAAAGGAAATATCTTCCGTTCAAAACTGGAAAGAAGCTTTCTGAGAAACTGTTCTGTGTTCTGCTAATTCATCTCACAGAGTTACATCTTTCCCTTCAAGAAGCCTTTCGCTAAGGCTGTTCTTGTGGAATTGGCAAAGGGATATTTGGAAGCGCATAGAGGGCTATGGTGAAAAAGGAAATATCTTCCGTTCAAAACTGGAAAGAAGCTTTCTGAGAAACTGCTCTGTGTTCTGTGAATTCATCTCACAGAGTTACATCTTTCCCTTCAAGAAGCCTTTCGCTAAGGCTGTTCTTGTGGAATTGGCAAAGGGATATGTGGAAGCCCATAGAGGCCTATGGTGAAAAAGGAAATATCTTCGGTTCAAAACTGGAAAGAAGCTTTCTGAGAAACTGCTCTGTGTTCTGTGAATTCATCTCACAGAGTTACATCTTTCCCTTCAAGAAGCCTTTCGCTAAGGCTGTTCTTGTGGAATTGGCAAAGGGATATTTGGAAGCCCATAGAGGGCTATGGTGAAAAAGGAAATATCTTCCGTTCAAAACTGGAAAGAAGCTTTCTGAGAAACTGCTCTGTGTTCTGTTAATTCATCTCACAGAGTTACATCTTTCCCTTCAAGAAGCCTTTCGCTAAGGCTGTTCTTGTGGAATTGGCAAAGGGATATTTGGAAGCCCGTAGACGGCTATGGAGAAAAAGGAAATATCTTCCGTTCAAAACTGGAAAGAAGCTTTCTGAGAAACTGCTCTGTGTTCTGCTCATTCATCTCACAGAGTTACATCTTTCCCTTCAAGAAGCCTTTCGCTAAGGCTGTTCTTGTGGAATTGGCAAAGGGATATTTGGAAGCCCATAGAGGCCTATGGTGAAAAAGGAAATATCTTCCGTTCAAAACTGGAAAGAAGCTTTCTGAGAAACTGCTCTGTGTTCTGTGAATTCATCTCACAGAGTTACATCTTTCCCTTCAAGAAGGCTTTCGCTAAGGCTGTTCTTGTGGAATTGGCAAAGGGATATTTGGAAGCCCATAGAGGGCTATGGTGAAAAAGGAAATATCTTCCGTTCAAAACTGGAAAGAAGCTTTCTGAGAAACTGCTCTGTGTTCTGTTAATTCATCTCACAGAGTTACATCTTTCCCTTCAAGAAGCCTTTCGCTAAGGCTGTTCTTGTGGAATTGGCAAAGGGATATTTGGAAGCCCATAGAGGGCTATGGTGAAAAAGGAAATATCTTCCGTTCAAAACTGGAAAGAAGCTTTCTGAGAAACTGCTCTGAGTTCTGTGAATTCATCTCACAGAGTTACATCTTTCCCTTCAAGAAGCCTTTCGCTAAGGCTGTTCTTGTGGAATTGGCAAAGGGATATTTGGAAGCCCATAGAGGCCTATGGTGAAAAAGGAAATATCTTCCGTTCAAAACTGGAAAGAAGCTTTCTGAGAAACTGCTCTGTGTTCTGTGAATTCATCTCACAGAGTTACATCTTTCCCTTCAAGAAGCCTTTCGCTAAGGCTGTTCTTGTGGAATTGGCAAACGGATATTTGGAAGCCCATAGAGGCCTATGGTGAAAAAGGAAATATCTTCCGTTCAAAACTGGAAAGAAGCTTTCTGAGAAACTGCTCTGTGTTCTGTGAATTCATCTCACAGAGTTACATCTTTCCCTTCAAGAAGCCTTTCGCTAAGGCTGCTCTTGTGGAATTGGCAAAGGGATATTTGGAAGCCCATACAGGCCTATTGTGAAAAAGGAAATATCTTCCGTTCAAAACTGGAAAGAAGCTTTCTGAGAAACTGCTCTGTGTTCTGTGAATTCATCTCACAGAGTTACATCTTTCCCTTCAAGAAGCCTTTCGCTAAGGCTGTTCTTGTGGAATTGGCAAAGCGATATTTGGAAGCCCATAGAGGGCTATGGTGAAAAAGGAAGTATCTTCCGTTCAAAACTGGAAAGAAGCTTTCTGAGAAACTGCTCTGTGTTCTGTGAATTCATCTCACAGAGTTACATCTTTCCCTTCAAGAAGCCTTTCGCTAAGGCTGCTCTTGTGGAATTGGCAAAGGGATATTTGGAAGCCCATAGAGGCCTATGGTGAAAAAGGAAATATCTTCCGTTCAAAACTGGAAAGAAGCTTTCTGAGAAACTGCTCTGTGTTCTGTGAATTCATCTCACAGAGTTACATCTTTCCCTTCAAGAAGCCTTTTGCTAAGGCTGTTCTTGTGGAATTGGCAAAGGGATATTTGGAAGCCCATAGAGGCCTAAGATGAAAAAGGAAATATCTTCCGTTCAAAACTGGAAAGAAGCTTTCTGAGAAACTGTTCTGTGTTCTGCTAATTCATCTCACAGAGTTACATCTTTCCCTTCAAGAAGCCTTTCGCTAAGGCTGTTCTTGTGGAATTGGCAAAGGGATATTTGGAAGCCCATAGAGGGCTATGGTGAAAAAGGAAATATCTTCCGTTCAAAACTGGAAAGAAGCTTTCTGAGAAACTGCTCTGTGTTCTGTGAATTCATCTCACAGAGTTACATCTTTCCCTTCAAGAAGCCTTTCGCTAAGGCTGTTCTTGTGGAATTGGCAAAGGGATATGTGGAAGCCCATAGAGGCCTATGGTGAAAAAGGAAATATCTTCCGTTCAAAACTGGAAAGAAGCTTTCTGAGAAACTGCTCTGTGTTCTGTGAATTCATCTCACAGAGTTACATCTTTCCCTTCAAGAAGCCTTTCGCTAAGGCTGTTCTTGTGGAATTGGCAAAGGGATATTTGGAAGCCCATAGAGGGCTATGGTGAAAAAGGAAATATCTTCCGTTCAAAACTGGAAAGAAGCTTTCTGAGAAACTGCTCTGTGTTCTGTTAATTCATCTCACAGAGTTACATCTTTCCCTTCAAGAAGCCTTTCGCTAAGGCTGTTCTTGTGGAATTGGCAAAGGGATATTTGGAAGCCCGTAGACGGCTATGGAGAAAAAGGAAATATCTTCCGTTCAAAACTGGAAAGAAGCTTTCTGAGAAACTGCTCTGTGTTCTGCTCATTCATCTCACAGAGTTACATCTTTCCCTTCAAGAAGCCTTTCGCTAAGGCTGTTCTTGTGGAATTGGCAAAGGGATATTTGGAAGCCCATAGAGGGCTATGGTGAAAAAGGAAATATCTTCCGTTCAAAACTGGAAAGAAGCTTTCTGAGAAACTGCTCTGTGTTCTGTGAATTCATCTCACAGAGTTACATCTTTCCCTTCAAGAAGGCTTTCGCTAAGGCTGTTCTTGTGGAATTGGCAAAGGGATATTTGGAAGCCCATAGAGGGCTATGGTGAAAAAGGAAATATCTTCCGTTCAAAACTGGAAAGAAGCTTTCTGAGAAACTGCTCTGTGTTCTGTTAATTCATCTCACAGAGTTACATCTTTCCCTTCAAGAAGCCTTTCGCTAAGGCTGTTCTTGTGGAATTGGCAAAGGGATATTTGGAAGCCCATAGAGGGCTATGGTGAAAAAGGAAATATCTTCCGTTCAAAACTGGAAAGAAGCTTTCTGAGAAACTGCTCTGAGTTCTGTGAATTCATCTCACAGAGTTACATCTTTCCCTTCAAGAAGCCTTTCGCTAAGGCTGTTCTTGTGGAATTGGCAAAGGGATATTTGGAAGCCCATAGAGGCCTATGGTGAAAAAGGAAATATCTTCCGTTCAAAACTGGAAAGAAGCTTTCTGAGAAACTGCTCTGTGTTCTGTGAATTCATCTCACAGAGTTACATCTTTCCCTTCAAGAAGCCTTTCGCTAAGGCTGTTCTTGTGGAATTGGCAAAGCGATATTTGGAAGCCCTTAGAGGGCTATGGTGAAAAAGGAAATATCTTCCGTTCAAAACTGGAAAGAAGCTTTCTGAGAAACTGCTCTGTGTTCTGTGAATTCATCTCACAGAGTTACATCTTTCCCTTCAAGAAGCCTTTCGCTAAGGCTGCTCTTGTGGAATTGGCAAAGGGATATTTGGAGGCCCATAGAGGCCTATTGTGAGAAAGGAAATATCTTCCGTTCAAAACTGGAAAGAAGCTTTCTGAGAAACTGCTCTGTGTTCTGTGAATTCATCTCACAGAGTTACATCTTTCCCTTCAAGAAGCCTTTTGCTAAGGCTGTTCTTGTGGAATTGGCAAAGGGATATTTGGAAGCCCATAGAGGCCTATGATGAAAAAGGAAATATCTTCCGTTCAAAACTGGAAAGAAGCTTTCTGAGAAACTGTTCTGTGTTCTGCTAATTCATCTCACAGAGTTATATCTTTCCCTTCAAGAAGCCTTTCGCTAAGGCTGTTCTTGTGGAATTGGCAAAGGGATATTTGGAAGCCCATAGAGGCCTATGGTGAAAAAGGAAATATCTTCCGTTCAAAACTGGAAAGAAGCTTTCTGAGAAACTGCTCTGTGTTCTGTGAATTCATCTCACAGAGTTACATCTTTCCCTTCAAGAAGCCTTTCGCTAAGGCTGTTCTTGTGGAATTGGCATAGGGATATTTGGAAGCCCATAGAGGCCTATGGTGAAAAAGGAAATATCTTCCGTTCAAAACTGGAAAGAAGCTTTCTGAGAAACTGCTCTGTGTTCTGTGAATTCATCTCACAGTGTTACATCTTTCCCTTCAAGAAGCCTTTCGCTAAGGCTGTTCTTGTGGAATTGGCAAAGCGATATTTGGAAGCCCATAGAGGGCTATGGTGAAAAAGGAAATATCTTCCGTTCAAAACTGGAAAGAAGCTTTCTGAGAAACTGCTCTGTGTTCTGTGAATTCATCTCACAGAGTTACATCTTTCCCTTCAAGAAGCTTTTCGCTAAGGCTGTTCTTGTGGAATTGGCAAAGGGATATTTGGAAGCCCATAGAGGCCTATGGTGAAAAAGGAAATATCTTCCGTTCAAAACTGGAAAGAAGCTTTCTGAGACACTGCTCTGTGTTCTGTGAATTCATCTCACAGAGTTACATCTTTCCCTTCAAGAGGCCTTTCGCTAAGGCTGTTCTTGTGGAATTGGCAGAGGGATATTTGGAAGCCCATAGAGGGCTATGGTGAAAAAGGAAATATCTTCCGTTCAAAACTGGAAAGAAGCTTTCTGAGAAACTGCTCTGTGTTCTGTTAATTCATCTCACAGAGTTACATCTTTCCCTTCAAGAAGCCTTTCGCTAAGGCTATTCTTGTGGAATTGGCAAAGGGATATTTGGAAGCCCATAGACGGCTATGGAGAAAAAGGAAATATCTTCCGTTCAAAACTGGAAAGAAGCTTTCTGAGAAACTGCTCTGTGTTCTGTGAATTCATCTCACAGAGTTACATCTTTCCCTTCAAGAAGCCTTTCGCTAAGGCTGTTCTTGTGGAATTGGCAAAGGGATATTTGGAAGCCCATAGAGGCCTATGGTGAAAAAGGAAATATCTTCCGTTCAAAACTGGAAAGAAGCTTTCTGAGAAACTGCTCTGTGTTCTGTGAATTCATCTCACAGAGTTACATCTTTCCCTTCAAGAAGCCTTTCGCTAAGGCTGCTCTTGTGGAATTGGCAAAGGGATATTTGGAAGCCCATAGAGGCCTATTGTGAAAAAGGAAATATCTTCCGTTCAAAACTGGAAAGAAGCTTTCTGAGAAACTGCTCTGTGTTCTGCTCATTCATCTCACAGAGTTACATCTTTCCCTTCAAGAAGCCTTTCGCTAAGGCTGTTCTTGTGGAATTGGCAAAGGGATATTTGGAAGCCCATAGAGGGCTATGGTGAAAAAGGAAATATCTTCCGTTCAAAACTGGAAAGAAGCTTTCTGAGAAACTGCTCTGTGTTCTGTGAATTCATCTCACAGAGTTACATCTTTCCCTTCAAGAAGGCTTTCGCTAAGGCTGTTCTTGTGGAATTGGCAAAGGGATATTTGGAAGCCCATAGAGGGCTATGGTGAAAAAGGAAATATCTTCCGTTCAAAACTGGAAAGAAGCTTTCTGAGAAACTGCTCTGTGTTCTGTTAATTCATCTCACAGAGTTACATCTTTCCCTTCAAGAAGCCTTTCGCTAAGGCTGTTCTTGTGGAATTGGCAAAGGGATATTTGGAAGCCCATAGAGGGCTATGGTGAAAAAGGAAATATCTTCCGTTCAAAACTGGAAAGAAGCTTTCTGAGAAACTGCTCTGAGTTCTGTGAATTCATCTCACAGAGTTACATCTTTCCCTTCAAGAAGCCTTTCGCTAAGGCTGTTCTTGTGGAATTGGCAAAGGGATATTTGGAAGCCCATAGAGGCCTATGATGAAAAAGGAAATATCTTCCGTTCAAAACTGGAAAGAAGCTTTCTGAGAAACTGCTCTGTGTTCTGTGAATTCATCTCACAGAGTTACATCTTTCCCTTCAAGAAGCCTTTCGCTAAGGCTGTTCTTGTGGAATTGGCAAAGCGATATTTGGAAGCCCTTAGAGGGCTATGGCGAAAAAGGAAATATCTTCCCTTCCAAACTGGAAAGAAGCTTTCTGAGAAACTGCTCTGTGTTCTGTGAATTCATCTCACAGAGTTACATCTTTCCCTTCAAGAAGCCTTTCGCTAAGGCTGCTCTTGTGGAATTGGCAAAGGGATATTTGGAAGCCCATAGAGGCCTATTGTGAGAAAGGAAATAACTTCCGTTCAAAACTGGAAAGAAGCTTTCTGAGAAACTGCTCTGTGTTCTGTGAATTCATCTCACAGAGTTACATCTTTCCCTTCAAGAAGCCTTTTGCTAAGGCTGTTCTTGTGGAATTGGCAAAGGGATATTTGGAAGCCCATAGAGGCCTATGATGAAAAAGGAAATATCTTCCGTTCAAAACTGGAAAGAAGCTTTCTGAGAAACTGTTCTGTGTTCTGCTAATTCATCTCACAGAGTTATATCTTTCCCTTCAAGAAGCCTTTCGCTAAGGCTGTTCTTGTGGAATTGGCAAAGGGATATTTGGAAGCCCATAGAGGCCTATGGTGAAAAAGGAAATATCTTCCGTTCAAAACTGGAAAGAAGCTTTCTGAGAAACTGCTCTGTGTTCTGTGAATTCATCTCACAGAGTTACATCTTTCCCTTCAAGAAGCCTTTCGCTAAGGCTGTTCTTGTGGAATTGGCATAGGGATATTTGGAAGCCCATAGAGGCCTATGGTGAAAAAGGAAATATCTTCCGTTCAAAACTGGAAAGAAGCTTTCTGAGAAACTGCTCTGTGTTCTGTGAATTCATCTCACAGTGTTACATCTTTCCCTTCAAGAAGCCTTTCGCTAAGGCTGTTCTTGTGGAATTGGCAAAGCGATATTTGGAAGCCCATAGAGGGCTATGGTGAAAAAGGAAATATCTTCCGTTCAAAACTGGAAAGAAGCTTTCTGAGAAACTGCTCTGTGTTCTGTGAATTCATCTCACAGAGTTACATCTTTCCCTTCAAGAAGCTTTTCGCTAAGGCTGTTCTTGTGGAATTGGCAAAGGGGTATTTGGAAGCCCATAGAGGCCTATGGTGAAAAAGGAAATATCTTCCGTTCAAAACTGGAAAGAAGCTTTCTGAGACACTGCTCTGTGTTCTGTGAATTCATCTCACAGAGTTACATCTTTCCCTTCAAGAAGCCTTTCGCTAAGGCTGTTCTTGTGGAATTGGCAGAGGGATATTTGGAAGCCCATAGAGGGCTATGGTGAAAAAGGAAATATCTTCCGTTCAAAACTGGAAAGAAGCTTTCTGAGAAACTGCTCTGTGTTCTGTTAATTCATCTCACAGAGTTACATCTTTCCCTTCAAGAAGCCTTTCGCTAAGGCTGTTCTTGTGGAATTGGCAAAGGGATATTTGGAATCCCATAGACGGCTATGGAGAAAAAGGAAATATCTTCCGTTCAAAACTGGAAAGAAGCTTTCTCAGAAACTGCTCTGTGTTCTGTGAATTCATCTCACAGAGTTACATCTTTCCCTTCAAGAAGCCTTTCGCTAAGGCTGTTCTTGTGGAATTGGCAAAGGGATATTTGGAAGCCCATAGAGGCCTATGGTGAAAAAGGAAATAACTTCCGTTCAAAACTGGAAAGAAGCTTTCTGAGAATCTGCTCTGTGTTCTGTGAATTCATCTCACAGAGTTACATCTTTCCCTTCAAGAAGCCTTTCGCTAAGGCTGCTCTTGTGGAATTGGCAAAGGGATATTTGGAAGCCCATAGAGGCCTATTGTGAAAAAGGAAATATCTTCCGTTCAAAACTGGAAAGAAGCTTTCTGAGAAACTGCTCTGTGTTCTGTGAATTCATCTCACAGAGTTACATCTTTCCCTTCAAGAAGCCTTTCGCTAAGGCTGCTTTTGTGGAATTGGCAAAGGGATATTTGGAAGCCCATAGAGGCCTATGGTGAAAAAGGAAATATCTTCCGTTCAAAACTGGAAAGAAGCTTTCTGAGAAACTGCTCTGTGTTCTGTGAATTCATCTCACAGAGTTACATCTTTCCCTTCAAGAAGCCTTTCGCTAAGGCTGTTCTTGTGGAATTGGCAAAGCGATATTTGGAAGCCCTTAGAGGGCTATGGTGAAAAAGGAAATATCTTCCGTTCAAAACTGGAAAGAAGCTTTCTGAGAAACTGCTCTGTGTTCTGTGAATTCATCTCACAGAGTTACATCTTTCCCTTCAAGAAGCCTTTCGCTAAGGCTGCTCTTGTGGAAATGGCAAAGGGATATTTGGAAGCCCATAGAGGCCTATTGTGAAAAAGGAAATATCTTCCGTTCAAAACTGGAAAGAAGCTTTCTGAGAAACTGCTCTGTGTTCTGTGAATTCATCTCACAGAGTTACATCTTTCCCTTCAAGAAGCCTTTTGCTAAGGCTGTTCTTGTGGAATTGGCAAAGGGATATTTGGAAGCCCATAGAGGCCTATGATGAAAAAGGAAATATCTTCCGTTCAAAACTGGAAAGAAGCTTTCTGAGAAACTGTTCTGTGTTCTGCTAATTCATCTCACAGAGTTATATCTTTCCCTTCAAGAAGCCTTTCGCTAAGGCTGTTCTTGTGGAATTGGCAAAGGGATATTTGGAAGCCCATAGAGGGCTATGGTGAAAAAGGAAATATCTTCCGTTCAAAACTGGAAAGAAGCTTTCTGAGAAACTGCTCTGTGTTCTGTGAATTCATCTCACAGAGTTACATCTTTCCCTTCAAGAAGCCTTTCGCTAAGGCTGTTCTTGTGGAATTGGCAAAGGGATATTTGGAAGCCCATAGAGGCCTATGGTGAAAAAGGAAATATCTTCCGTTCAAAACTGGAAAGAAGCTTTCAGAGAAACTGCTCTGTGTTCTGTGAATTCATCTCACAGTGTTACATCTTTCCCTTCAAGAAGCCTTTCGCTAAGGCTGTTCTTGTGGAATTGGCAAAGCGATATTTGGAAGCAAATAGAGGGCTATGGTGAAAAAGGAAATATCTTCCGTTCAAAACTGGAAAGAAGCTTTCTGAGAAACTGCTCTGTGTTCTGTGAATTCATCTCACAGAGTTACATCTTTCCCTTCAAGAAGCTTTTCGCTAAGGCTGTTCTTGTGGAATTGGCAAAGGGATATTTGGAAGCCCATAGAGGCCTATGGTGAAAAAGGAAATATCTTCCGTTCAAAACTGGAAAGAAGCTTTCTGAGACACTGCTCTGTGTTCTGTGAATTCATCTCACAGAGTTACATCTTTCCCTTCAAGAAGCCTTTCGCTAAGGCTGTTCTTGTGGAATTGGCAGAGGGATATTTGGAAGCCCATAGAGGGCTATGGTGAAAAAGGAAATATCTTCCGTTCAAAACTGGAAAGAAGCTTTCTGAGAAACTGCTCTGTGTTCTGTGAATTCATCTCACAGAGTTACATCTTTCCCTTCAAGAAGCCTTTCGCTAAGGCTGTTCTTGTGGAATTGGCAAAGGGATATTTGGAAGCCCATAGAGGGCTATGGTGAAAAAGGAAATATCTTCCGTTCAAAACTGGAAAGAAGCTTTCTGAGAAACTGCTCTGTGTTCTGTGAATTCATCTCACAGAGTTACATCTTTCCCTTCAAGAAGCCTTTTGCTAAGGCTGTTCTTGTGGAATTGGCAAAGGGATATTTGGAAGCCCATAGAGGCCTAAGATGAAAAAGGAAATATCTTCCGTTCAAAACTGGAAAGAAGCTTTCTGAGAAACTGTTCTGTGTTCTGCTAATTCATCTCACAGAGTTACATCTTTCCCTTCAAGAAGCCTTTCGCTAAGGCTGTTCTTGTGGAATTGGCAAAGGGATATTTGGAAGCCCATAGAGGGCTATGGTGAAAAAGGAAATATCTTCCGTTCAAAACTGGAAAGAAGCTTTCTGAGAAACTGCTCTGTGTTCTGTGAATTCATCTCACAGAGTTACATCTTTCCCTTCAAGAAGCCTTTCGCTAAGGCTGTTCTTGTGGAATTGGCAAAGGGATATGTGGAAGCCCATAGAGGCCTATGGTGAAAAAGGAAATATCTTCCGTTCAAAACTGGAAAGAAGCTTTCTGAGAAACTGCTCTGTGTTCTGTGAATTCATCTCACAGAGTTACATCTTTCCCTTCAAGAAGCCTTTCGCTAAGGCTGTTCTTGTGGAATTGGCAAAGGGATATTTGGAAGCCCATAGAGGGCTATGGTGAAAAAGGAAATATCTTCCGTTCAAAACTGGAAAGAAGCTTTCTGAGAAACTGCTCTGTGTTCTGTGAATTCATCTCACAGAGTTACATCTTTCCCTTCAAGAAGCTTTTCGCTAAGGCTGTTCTTGTGGAATTGGCAAAGGGATATTTGGAAGCCCGTAGACGGCTATGGAGAAAAAGGAAATATCTTCCGTTCAAAACTGGAAAGAAGCTTTCTGAGAAACTGCTCTGTGTTCTGCTCATTCATCTCACAGAGTTACATCTTTCCCTTCAAGAAGCCTTTCGCTAAGGCTGTTCTTGTGGAATTGGCAAAGGGATATTTGGAAGCCCATAGAGGGCTATGGTGAAAAAGGAAATATCTTCCGTTCAAAACTGGAAAGAAGCTTTCTGAGAAACTGCTCTGTGTTCTGTGAATTCATCTCACAGAGTTACATCTTTCCCTTCAAGAAGGCTTTCGCTAAGGCTGTTCTTGTGGAATTGGCAAAGGGATATTTGGAAGCCCATAGAGGGCTATGGTGAAAAAGGAAATATCTTCCGTTCAAAACTGGAAAGAAGCTTTCTGAGAAACTGCTCTGTGTTCTGTTAATTCATCTCACAGAGTTACATCTTTCCCTTCAAGAAGCCTTTCGCTAAGGCTTTTCTTGTGGAATTGGCAAAGGGATATTTGGAAGCCCATAGAGGGCTATGGTGAAAAAGGAAATATCTTCCGTTCAAAACTGGAAAGAAGCTTTCTGAGAATCTGCTCTGAGTTCTGTGAATTCATCTCACAGAGTTACATCTTTCCCTTCAAGAAGCCTTTCGCTAAGGCTGTTCTTGTGGAATTGGCAAAGGGATATTTGGAAGCCCATAGAGGCCTATGGTGAAAAAGGAAATATCTTCCGTTCAAAACTGGAAAGAAGCTTTCTGAGAAACTGCTCTGTGTTCTGTGAATTCATCTCACAGAGTTACATCTTTCCCTTCAAGAAGCCTTTCGCTAAGGCTGTTCTTGTGGAATTGGCAAAGCGATATTTGGAAGCCCTTAGAGGGCTATGGTGAAAAAGGAAATATCTTCCGTTCAAAACTGGAAAGAAGCTTTCTGAGAAACTGCTCTGTGTTCTGTGAATTCATCTCACAGAGTTACATCTTTCCCTTCAAGAAGCCTTTCGCTAAGGCTGCTCTTGTGGAATTGGCAAAGGGATATTTGGAAGCCCATAGAGGCCTATTGTGAGAAAGGAAATATCTTCCGTTCAAAACTGGAAAGAAGCTTTCTGAGAAACTGCTCTGTGTTCTGTGAATTCATCTCACAGAGTTACATCTTTCCCTTCAAGAAGCCTTTTGCTAAGGCTGTTCTTGTGGAATTGGCAAAGGGATATTTGGAAGCCCATAGAGGCCTATGATGAAAAAGGAAATATCTTCCGTTCAAAACTGGAAAGAAGCTTTCTGAGAAACTGTTCTGTGTTCTGCTAATTCATCTCACAGAGTTATATCTTTCCCTTCAAGAAGCCTTTCGCTAAGGCTGTTCTTGTGGAATTGGCAAAGGGATATTTGGAAGCCCATAGAGGCCTATGGTGAAAAAGGAAATATCTTCCGTTCAAAACTGGAAAGAAGCTTTCTGAGAAACTGCTCTGTGTTCTGTGAATTCATCTCACAGAGTTACATCTTTCCCTTCAAGAAGCCTTTCGCTAAGGCTGTTCTTGTGGAATTGGCATAGGGATATTTGGAAGCCCATAGAGGCCTATGGTGAAAAAGGAAATATCTTCCGTTCAAAACTGGAAAGAAGCTTTCTGAGAAACTGCTCTGTGTTCTGTGAATTCATCTCACAGTGTTACATCTTTCCCTTGAAGAAGCCTTTCGCTAAGGCTGTTCTTGTGGAATTGGCAAAGCGATATTTGGAAGCCCATAGAGGGCTATGGTGAAAAAGGAAATATCTTCCGTTCAAAACTGGAAAGAAGCTTTCTGAGAAACTGCTCTGTGTTCTGTGAATTCATCTCACAGAGTTACATCTTTCCCTTCAAGAAGCTTTTCGCTAAGGCTGTTCTTGTGGAATTGGCAAAGGGATATTTGGAAGCCCATAGAGGCCTATGGTGAAAAAGGAAATATCTTCCGTTCAAAACTGGAAAGAAGCTTTCTGAGACACTGCTCTGTGTTCTGTGAATTCATCTCACAGAGTTACATCTTTCCCTTCAAGAAGCCTTTCGCTAAGGCTGTTCTTGTGGAATTGGCAGAGGGATATTTGGAAGCCCATAGAGGGCTATGGTGAAAAAGGAAATATCTTCCGTTCAAAACTGGAAAGAACTTTCTGAGAAACTGCTCTGTGTTCTGTTAATTCATCTCACAGAGTTACATCTTTCCCTTCAAGAAGCCTTTCGCTAAGGTTGTTCTTGTGGAATTGGCAAAGGGATATTTGGAATCCCATAGACGGCTATGGAGAAAAAGGAAATATCTTCCGTTCAAAACTGGAAAGAAGCTTTCTGAGAAACTGCTCTGTGTTCTGTGAATTCATCTCACAGAGTTACATCTTTCCCTTCAAGAAGCCTTTTGCTAAGGCTGTTCTTGTGGAATTGGCAAAGGGATATTTGGAAGCCCATAGAGGCCTATGGTGAAAAAAGAAATATCTTCCGTTCAAAACTGGAAAGAAGCTTTCTGAGAAACTGCTCTGTGTTCTGTGAATTCATCTCACAGAGTTACATCTTTCCCTTCAAGAAGCCTTTCGCTAAGGCTGTTCTTGTGGAATTGGCAATGGGATATTTGGAAGCCCATAGAGGCCTATGGTGAAAAAGGAAATATCTTCCGTTCAAAACTGGAAAGAAGCTTTCTGAGAAACTGCTCTGTGTTCTGTGAATTCATCTCACAGTGTTACATCTTTCCCTTCAAGAAGCCTTTCGCTAAGGCTGTTCTTGTGGAATTGGCAAAGCGATATTTGGAAGCAAATAGAGGGCTATGGTGAAAAAGGAAATATCTTCCGTTCAAAACTGGAAAGAAGCTTTCTGAGAAACTGCTCTGTGTTCTGTGAATTCATCTCACAGAGTTACATCTTTCCCTTCAAGAAGCTTTTCGCTAAGGCTGTTCTTGTGGAATTGGCAAAGGGATATTTGGAAGCCCATAGAGGCCTATGGTGAAAAAGGAAATATCTTCCGTTCAAAACTGGAAAGAAGCTTTCTGAGACACTGCTCTGTGTTCTGTGAATTCATCTCACAGAGTTACATCTTTCCCTTCAAGAAGCCTTTCGCTAAGGCTGTTCTTGTGGAATTGGCAGAGGGATATTTGGAAGCCCATAGAGGGCTATGGTGAAAAAGGAAATATCTTCCGTTCAAAACTGGAAAGAAGCTTTCTGAGAAACTGCTCTGTGTTCTGTTAATTCATCTCACAGAGTTACATCTTTCCCTTCAAGAAGCCTTTCGCTAAGGCTGTTCTTGTGGAATTGGCAAAGGGATATTTGGAAGCCCATAGACGGCTATGGAGAAAAAGGAAATATCTTCCGTTCAAAACTGGAAAGAAGCTTTCTGAGAAACTGCTCTGTGTTCTGTGAATTCATCTCACAGAGTTACATCTTTCCCTTCAAGAAGCCTTTCGCTAAGGCTGTTCTTGTGGAATTGGCAAACGGATATTTGGAAGCCCATAGAGGCCTATGGTGAAAAAGGAAATATCTTCCGTTCAAAACTGGAAAGAAGCTTTCTGAGAAACTGCTCTGTGTTCTGTGAATTCATCTCACAGAGTTACATCTTTCCCTTCAAGAAGCCTTTCGCTAAGGCTGTTCTTGTGGAATTGGCAAAGCGATATTTGGAAGCCCATAGAGGGCTATGGTGAAAAAGGAAGTATCTTCCGTTCAAAACTGGAAAGAAGCTTTCTGAGAAACTGCTCTGTGTTCTGTTAATTCATCTCACAGAGTTACATCTTTCCCTTCAAGAAGCCTTTCGCTAAGGCTGTTCTTGTGGAATTGGCAAAGGGATATTTGGAAGCCCATAGAGGGCTATGGTGAAAAAGGAAATATCTTCCGTTCAAAACTGGAAAGAAGCTTTCTGAGAAACTGCTCTGTGTTCTGTGAATTCATCTCACAGAGTTACATCTTTCACTTCAAGAAGCCTTTTGCTAAGGTTGGTCTTGTGGAATTGGCAAAGGGATATTTGGAAGCCCATAGAGGGCTATGGTGAAAAAGGAAATATCTTCCGTTCAAAACTGGAAAGAAGCTTTCTGAGAAACTGCTCTGTGTTCTGTGAATTCATCTCACAGAGTTACATCTTTCCCTTCAAGAAGCCTTTCGCTAAGGCTGTTCTTGTGGAATTGGCAAAGGGATATTTGGAAGCCCATAGAGGCCTATGGTGAAAAAGGAAATATCTTCCGTTCAAAACTGGAAAGAAGCTTTCTGAGAAACTGCTCTGTGTTCTGTGAATTCATCTCACAGAGTTACATCTTTCCCTTCAAGAAGCATTTCGCTAAGGCTGTTTTTGTGGAATTGGCAAAGCGATATTTGGAAGCCCTTAGAGGGCTATGGTGAAAAAGGAAATATCTTCCGTTCAAAACTGGAAAGAAGCTTTCTGAGAAACTGCTCTGTGTTCTGTGAATTCATCTCACAGAGTTACATCTTTCCCTTCAAGAAGCCTTTCGCTAAGGCTGCTCTTGTGGAATTGGCAAAGGGATATTTGGAAGCCCATAGAGGCCTATGGTGAAAAAGGAAATATCTTCCGTTCAAAACTGGAAAGAAGCTTTCTGAGAAACTGCTCTGTGTTCTGTGAATTCATCTCACAGAGTTACATCTTTCCCTTCAAGAAGCCTTTCGCTAAGGCTGTTCTTGTGGAATTGGCAAAGCGATATTTGGAAGCCCATAGAGGGCTATGGTGAAAAAGGAAATATCTTCCGTTCAAAACTGGAAAGAAGCTTTCTGAGAAACTGCTCTGTGTTCTGTGAATTCATCTCACAGAGTTACATCTTTCCCTTCAAGAAGCTTTTCGCTAAGGCTGTTCTTGTGGAATTGGCAAAGGGATATTTGGAAGCCCATAGAGGCCTATGGTGAAAAAGGAAATATCTTCCGTTCAAAACTGGAAAGAAGCTTTCTGAGACACTGCTCTGTGTTCTGTGAATTCATCTCACAGAGTTACATCTTTCCCTTCAAGAAGCCTTTCGCTAAGGCTGTTCTTGTGGAATTGACAGAGGGATATTTGGAAGCCCATAGAGGGCTATGGTGAAAAAGGAAATATCTTCCGTTCAAAACTGGAAAGAAGCTTTCTGAGAAACTGCTCTGTGTTCTGTGAATTCATCTCACAGAGTTACATCTTTCCCTTCAAGAAGCCTTTCGCTAAGGCTGTTCTTGTGGAATTGGCAAAGGGATATTTGGAAGCCCATAGACGGCTATGGAGAAAAAGGAAATATCTTCCGTTCAAAACTGGAAAGAAGCTTTCTGAGAAACTGCTCTGTGTTCTGTGAATTCATCTCACAGAGTTACATCTTTCCCTTCAAGAAGCCTTTCGCTAAGGCTGTTCTTGTGGAATTGGCAAAGGGATATTTGGAAGCCCATAGAGGCCTATGGTGAAAAAGGAAATATCTTCCGTTCAAAACTGAAAAGAAGCTTTCTGAGAAACTGCTCTGTGTTCTGTTAATTCATCTCACAGAGTTACATCTTTCCCTTCAAGAAGCCTTTCGATAAGGCTGTTCTTGTGGAATTGGCAAAGGGATATTTGGAAGCCCATAGAGAGCTATGGTGAAAATGGAAATATCTTCCGTTCAAAACTGGAAAGAAGCTTTCTGAGAAACTGCTCTGTGTTCTGTGAATTCATCTCACAGAGTTACATCTTTCCCTTCAAGAAGCCTTTCGCTAAGGTTGTTCTTGTATAATTGGCAAAGGGATATTTGGAAGCCCATAGAGAGCTATGGTGAAAATGGAAATATCTTCCGTTCAAAACTGGAAAGAAGCTTTCTGAGAAACTGCTCTGTGTTCTGTGAATTCATCTCACAGAGTTACATCTTTCCCTTCAAGAAGCCTTTCGCTAAGGTTGTTCTTGTATAATTGGCAAAGGGATATTTGGAAGCCCATAGACGGCTATGGTGAAAAAGGAAATATCTTCCGTTCAAAACTGGAAAGAAGCTTTCTGAGAAACTGCTCTGTGTTCTGTTAATTCATCTCACGGAGATACATCTTTCCCTTCAAGAAGCCTTTCGCTAAGGCTGTTCTTGTGGAATTGGCAAAGGGATATTTGGAAGCCCATAGAGGGCTATGGTGAAAAAGGAAATATCTTCCGTTCAAAACTGGAAAGAAGCTTTCTGAGAAACTGCTCTGTGTTCTGTCAATTCATCTCACAGAGTTACATCTTTCCCTTCAAGAAGCCTTTCGCTCAGGCTGTTCTTGTGGAATTGGCAAAGGGATATTTGGAAGCCCTTAGAGGGCTATGGTGAAAAAGGAAATATCTTCCGTTCAAAACTGGAAAGAAGCTTTCTGAGAAACTGCTCTGTGTTCTGTGAATTCATCTCACAGTGTTACATCTTTCCCTTCAAGAAGCCTTTTGCTAAGGCTGGTCTTGTGGAATTGGCAAAGGGATATTTGGAAGCCCATAGAGGGCTATGGTGAAAAAGGAAATATCTTCCGTTCAAAACTGGAAAGAAGGTTTCTGAGAAACTGCTCTGTGTTCTGCTAATTCATCTCACAGAGTTACATATTTCCCTTCAAGAAGCCTTTCGCTAAGGCTGCTCTTGTGGAATTGGCAAAGGGATATTTGGAAGCCCATAGAGGCCTATTGTGAAAAAGGAAATATCTTCCGTTCAAAACTGGAAAGAAGCTTTCTGAGAAACTGCTCTGTGTTCTGTGAATTCATCTCACAGAGTTACATCTTTCCCTTCAAGAAGCCTTTTGCTAAGGCTGTTCTTGTGGAATTGGCAAAGGGATATTTGGAAACCCATAGAGGCCTATGATGAAAAAGGAAATATCTTCCGTTCAAAACTGGAAAGAAGCTTTCTGAGAAACTGTTCTGTGTTCTGCTACTTCATCTCACAGAGTTACATCTTTCCCTTCAAGAAGCCTTTCGCTAAGACTGTTCTTGTGGAATTGGCAAAGGGATATTTGGAAGCCCATAGAGGGCTATGGTGAAAAAGGAAATATCTTCCGTTCAAAACTGGAAAGAAGCTTTCTGAGAAACTGCTCTGTGTTCTGTGAATTCATCTCACAGAGTTACATCTTTCCCTTCAAGAAGCCTTTCGCTAAGGCTGTTCTTGTGGAATTGGCAAAGGGATATTTGGAAGCCCATAGACGGCTATGGAGAAAAAGGAAATATCTTCCGTTCAAAACTGGAAAGAAGCTTTCTGAGAAACTGCTCTGTGTTCTGTGAATTCATCTCACAGAGTTACATCTTTCCCTCCAAGAAGCCTTTCGCTAAGGCTGTTCTTGTGGAATTGGCAAAGGGATATTTGGAAGCCCATAGAGGCCTATGGTGAAAAAGGAAATATCTTCCGTTCAAAACTGGAAAGAAGCTTTCTGAGAAACTGCTCTGTGTTCTGTTAATTCATCTCACAGAGTTACATCTTTCCCTTCAAGAAGCCTTTCGATAAGGCTGTTCTTGTGGAATTGGCAAAGGGATATTTGGAAGCCCATAGAGGGCTATGGTGAAAATGGAAATATCTTCCGTTCAAAACTGGAAAGAAGCTTTCTGAGAAACTGCTCTGTGTTCTGTGAATTCATCTCACAGAGTTACATCTTTCCCTTCAAGAAGCCTTTCGCTAAGGTTGTTCTTGTATAATTGGCAAAGGGATATTTGGAAGCCCATAGAGGGCTATGGTGAAAAAGGAAATATCTTCCGTTCAAAACTGGAAAGAAGCTTTCTGAGAAACTGCTCTGTGTTCTGTTAATTCATATCACGGAGATACATCTTTCCCTTCAAGAAGCCTTTCGCTAAGGCTGTTCTTGTGGAATTGGCAAAGGGATATTTGGAAGCCCATAGAGGCCTATGGTGAAAAAGGAAATATCTTCCGTTCAAAACTGGAAAGAAGCTTTCTGAGAAACTGCTCTGTGTTCTGTCAATTCATCTCACAGAGTTACATCTTTCCCTTCAAGAAGCCTTTCGCTAAGGCTGTTCTTGTGGAATTGGCAAAGGGATATTTGGAAGCCCATGGAGGGCTATGGTGAAAAAGGAAATATCTTCCGTTCAAAACTGGAAAGAAGCTTTCTGAGAAACTTCTCTGTGTTCTGTGAATTCATCTCACAGTGTTACATCTTTCCCTTCAAGAAGCCTTTTGCTAAGGCTGGTCTTGTGGAATTGGCAAAGGGATATTTGGAAGCCCATAGAGGGCTATGGTGAAAAAGGAAATATCTTCCGTTCAAAACTGGAAAGAAGGTTTCTGAGAAACTGCTCTGTGTTCTGCTAATTCATCTCACAGAGTTACATATTTCCCTTCAAGAAGCCTTTCGCTAAGGCTGTTCTTGTGGAATTGGCAAAGGGATATTTGGAAGCCCATAGAGGGCTACGGTGAAAAAGGAAATATCTTCCGTTCAAAACTGGAAAGAAGCTTTCTGAGAAACTGCTCTGTGTTCTGTGAATTCATCTCACAGAGTTACATCTTTCCCTTCAAGAAGGCTTTCCCTAAGGCTGTTCTTGTGGAATTGGCAAAGGGATATTTGGAAGCCCATAGAGGGCTATGGTGAAAAAAAAAAAATATCTTCCGTTCAAAACTGGAAAGAAGCTTTCTGAGAAACTGCTCTGTGTTCTGTGAATTCATCTCACAGAGTTACATCTTTCCCTTCAAGAAGCCTTTCGCTAAGGCTGTTCTTGTGGAATTGGCAAAGGGATATTTGGAAGCCCATAGACGGCTATGGAGAAAAAGGAAATATCTTCCGTTCAAAACTGGAAAGAAGCTTTCTGAGAAACTGCTCTGTGTTCTGTGAATTCATCTCAGAGAGTTACATCTTTCCCTTCAAGAAGCCTTTCGCTAAGGCTGTTCTTGTGGAATTGGCAAACGGATATTTGGAAGCCCATAGAGGCCTATGGTGAAAAAGGAAATATCTTCCGTTCAAAACTGGAAAGAAGCTTTCTGAGAAACTGCTCTGTGTTCTGTGAATTCATCTCACAGAGTTACATCTTTCCCTTCAAGAAGCCTTTCGCTAAGGCTGCTCTTGTGGAATTGGCAAAGGGATATTTGGAAGCCCATAGAGGGCTATGGTGAAAAAGGAAATATCTTCCGTTCAAAACTGGAAAGAAGCTTTCTGAGAAACTGCTCTGTGTTCTGTGAATTCATCTCACAGAGTTACATCTTTCCCTTCAAGAAGCCTTTCGCTAAGGCTGTTCTTGTGGAATTGGCAAAGGGATATTTGGAAGCCCATAGAGGCCTATGGTGAAAAAGGAAATATCTTCCGTTCAAAACTGGAAAGAAGCTTTCTGAGAAACTGCTCTGTGTTCTGTGAATTCATCTCACAGAGTTACATCTTTCCCTTCAAGAAGCATTTCGCTAAGGCTGTTTTTGTGGAATTGGCAAAGCGATATTTGGAAGCCCTTAGAGGGCTATGGTGAAAAAGGAAATATCTTCCGTTCAAAACTGGAAAGAAGCTTTCTGAGAAACTGCTCTGTGTTCTGTGAATTCATCTCACAGAGTTACATCTTTCCCTTCAAGAAGCCTTTCGCTAAGGCTGCTCTTGTGGAATTGGCAAAGGGATATTTGGAAGCCCATAGAGGCCTATTGTGAAAAAGGAAATATCTTCCGTTCAAAACTGGAAAGAAGCTTTCTGAGAAACTGCTCTGTGTTCTGTGAATTCATCTCACAGAGTTACATCTTTCCCTTCAAGAAGCCTTTTGCTAAGGCTGTTCTTGTGGAATTGGCAAAGGGATATTTGGAAACCCATAGAGGCCTATGATGAAAAAGGAAATATCTTCCGTTCAAAACTGGAAAGAAGCTTTCTGAGAAACTGTTCTGTGTTCTGCTAATTCATCTCACAGAGTTACATCTTTCCCTTCAAGAAGCCTTTCGCTAAGACTGTTCTTGTGGAATTGGCAAAGGGATATTTGGAAGCCCATAGAGGGCTATGGTGAAAAAGGAAATATCTTCCGTTCAAAACTGGAAAGAAGCTTTCTGAGAAACTGCTCTGTGTTCTGTGAATTCATCTCACAGAGTTACATCTTTCCCTTCAAGAAGCCTTTCGCTAAGGCTGTTCTTGTGGAATTGGCAAAGGGATATTTGGAAGCCCATAGAGGCCTATGGTGAAAAAGGAAATATCTTCCGTTCAAAACTGGAAAGAAGCTTTCTGAGAAACTGCTCTGTGTTCTGTGAATTCATCTCACAGAGTTACATCTTTCCCTTCAAGAAGCCTTTCGCTAAGGCTGTTCTTGTGGAATTGGCAAAGCGATATTTGGAAGCCCATAGAGGGCTATGGTGAAAAAGGAAATATATTCCGTTCAAAACTGGAAAGAAGCTTTCTGAGAAACTGCTCTGTGTTCTGTGAATTCATCTCACAGAGTTACATCTTTCCCTTCAAGAAGCTTTTCGCTAAGGCTGTTCTTGTGGAATTGGCAAAGGGATATTTGGAAGCCCATAGAGGCCTATGGTGAAAAAGGAAATATCTTCCGTTCAAAACTGGAAAGAAGCTTTCTGAGACACTGCTCTGTGTTCTGTGAATTCATCTCACAGAGTTACATCTTTCCCTTCAAGAAGCCTTTCGCTAAGGCTGTTCTTGTGGAATTGACAGAGGGATATTTGGAAGCCCATAGAGGGCTATGGTGAAAAAGGAAATATCTTCCGTTCAAAACTGGAAAGAAGCTTTCTGAGAAACTGCTCTGTGTTCTGTGAATTCATCTCACAGAGTTACATCTTTCCCTTCAAGAAGCCTTTCGCTAAGGCTGTTCTTGTGGAATTGGCAAAGGGATATTTGGAAGCCCATAGACGGCAATGGAGAAAAAGGAAATATCTTCCGTTCAAAACTGGAAAGAAGCTTTCTGAGAAACTGCTCTGTGTTCTGTGAATTCATCTCACAGAGTTACATCTTTCCCTTCAAGAAGCCTTTCGCTAAGGCTGTTCTTGTGGAATTGGCAAAGGGATATTTGGAAGCCCATAGAGGCCTATGGTGAAAAAGGAAATATCTTCCGTTCAAAACTGGAAAGAAGCTTTCTGAGAAACTGCTCTGTGTTCTGTTAATTCATCTCACAGAGTTACATCTTTCAGTTCAAGAAGCCTTTCGATAAGGCTGTTCTTGTGGAATTGGCAAAGGGATATTTGGAAGCCCATAGAGGGCTATGGTGAAAATGGAAATATCTTCCGTTCAAAACTGGAAAGAAGCTTTCTGAGAAACTGCTCTGTGTTCTGTGAATTCATCTCACAGAGTTACATCTTTCCCTTCAAGAAGCCTTTCGCTAAGGTGTTTCTTGTATAATTGGCAAAGAGATATTTGGAAGCCCATAGAGGGCTATGGTGAAAAAGGAAATATCTTCCGTTCAAAACTGGAAAGAAGCTTTCTGAGAAACTGCTCTGTGTTCTGTTAATTCATCTCACGGAGATACATCTTTCCCTTCAAGAAGCCTTTCGCTAAGGCTGTTCTTGTGGAATTGGCAAAGGGATATTTGGAAGCCCATAGAGGGCTATGGTGAAAAAGGAAATATCTTCTGTTCAAAACTGGAAAGAAGCTTTCTGAGAAACTGCTCTGTGTTCTGTGAATTCATCTCACAGTGTTACATCTTTCCCTTCAAGAAGCCTTTTGCTAAGGCTGGTCTTGTGGAATTGGCAAAGGGATATTTGGAAGCCCATAGAGGGCTATGGTGAAAAAGGAAATATCTTCCGTTCAAAACTGGAAAGAAGGTTTCTGAGAAACTGCTCTGTGTTCTGCTAATTCATCTCACAGAGTTACATATTTCCCTTCAAGAAGCCTTTCGCTAAGGCTGTTCTTGTGGAATTGGCAAAGGGATATTTGGAAGCCCATAGAGGGCTACGGTGAAAAAGGAAATATCTTCCGTTCAAAACTGGAAAGAAGCTTTCTGAGAAACTGCTCTGTGTTCTGTGAATTCATCTCACAGAGTTACATCTTTCCCTTCAAGAAGGCTTTCGCTAAGGCTGTTCTTGTGGAATTGGCAAAGGGATATTTGGAAGCCCATAGAGGGCTATGGTGAAAAAGGAAATATCTTCCGTTCAAAACTGGAAAGAAGCTTTCTGAGAAACTGCTCTGTGTTCTGTGAATTCATCTCACAGAGTTACATCTTTCCCTTCAAGAAGCCTTTCGCTAAGGCTGTTCTTGTGGAATTGGCAAAGGGATATTTGGAAGCCCATAGAGGGCTATGGTGAAAAAGGAAATATCTTCCGTTCAAAACTGGAAAGAAGCTTTCTGAGAAACTGCTCTGTGTTCTGTGAATTCATCTCACAGAGTTACATCTTTCCCTTCAAGAAGGCTTTCGCTAAGGCTGTTCTTGTGGAATTGGCAAAGGGATATTTGGAAGCCCATAGAGGGCTATGGTGAAAAAGGAAATATCTTCCGTTCAAAACTGGAAAGAAGCTCTCTGAGAAACTGCTCTGTGTTCTGTGAATTCATCTCACAGAGTTACATCTTTCCCTTCAAGAAGCCTTTCGCTAAGGCTGTTCTTGTGGAATTGGCAAAGGGATATTTGGAAGCCCATAGACGGCTATGGTGAAAAAGGAAATATCTTCCGTTCAAAACTGGAAAGAAGCTTTCTGAGAAACTGCTCTGTGTTCTGTGAATTCATCTCACAGAGTTACATCTTTCCCTTCAAGAAGCCTTTCGCTAAGGCTGTTCTTGTGGAATTGGCAAAGGGATATTTGGAAGCCCATAGAGGCCTATGGTGAAAAAGGAAATATCTTCCGTTCAAAACTGGAAAGAAGCTTTCTGAGAAACTGCTCTGTGTTCTGTGAATTCATCTCACAGAGTTACATCTTTCCCTTCAAGAAGCCTTTCGCTAAGGCTGTTCTTGTGGAATTGGCAAAGCGATATTTGGAAGCCCGTAGAGGGCTATGGTGAAAAAGGAAATATCTTCCGTTCAAAACTGGAAAGAAGCTTTCTGAGAAACTGCTCTGTGTTCTGTGAATTCATCTCACAGAGTTACATCTTTCCCTTCAAGAAGCCTTTCGCTAAGGCTGCTCTTGTGGAATTGGCAAAGGGATATTTGGAAGCCCATAGAGGCCTATTGTGAAAAAGGAAATATCTTCCGTTCAAAACTGGAAAGAAGCTTTCTGAGAAACTACTCTGTGTTCTGTGAATTCATCTCACAGAGTTACATCTTTCCCTTCAAGAAGCCTTTTGCTAAGGCTGTTCTTGTGGAATTGGCAAAGGGATATTTGGAAGCCAATAGAGGCCTATGATGAAAAAGGAAATATCTTCCGTTCAAAACTGGAAAGAAGCTTTCTGAGAAACTGTTCTGTGTTCTGCTAATTCATCTCACAGAGTTATATCTTTCCCTTCAAGAAGCCTTTCGCTAAGGCTGTTCTTGTGGAATTGGCAAAGCGATATTTGGAAGCCCATAGAGGGCTATGGTGAAAAAGGAAATATCTTCCGTTCAAAACTGGAAAGAAGCTTTCTGAGAAACTGCTCTGTGTTCTGTGAATTCATCTCACAGAGTTACATCTTTCCCTTCAAGAAGCCTTTCGCTTAGGCTGTTCTTGTGGAATTGGCAAAGGGATATTTGGAAGCCCATAGAGGCCTATGGTGAAAAAGGAAATATCTTCCGTTCAAAACTGGAAAGAAGCTTTCTGAGAAACTGCTCTGTGTTCTGTGAATTCATCTCACAGTGTTACATCTTTCCCTTCAAGAAGCCTTTCGCTAAGGCTGTTCTTGTGGAATTGGCAAAGCGATATTTGGAAGCCCATAGAGGGCTATGGTGAAAAAGAAAAAATATCTTCCGTTCAAAACTGGAAAGAAGCTTTCTGAGAAACTGCTCTGTGTTCTGTGAATTCATCTCACAGAGTTACATCTTACCCTTCAAGAAGCTTTTCGCTAAGGCTGTTCTTGTGGAATTGGCAAAGGGATATTTGGAAGCCCATAGAGGCCTATGGTGAAAAAGGAAATATCTTCCGTTCAAAACTGGAAAGAAGCTTTCTGAGACACTGCTCTGTGTTCTGTGAATTCATCTCACAGAGTTACATCTTTCCCTTCAAGAAGCCTTTCGCTAAGGCTGTTCTTGTGGAATTGGCAGAGGGATATTTGGAAGCCCATAGAGGGCTATGGTGAAAAAGGAAATATCTTCCGTTCAAAACTGGAAAGAAGCTTTCTGAGAAACTGCTCTGTGTTCTGTTAATTCATCTCACAGAGTTACATCTTTCCCTTCAAGAAGCCTTTCGCTAAGGCTGTTCTTGTGGAATTGGCAAAGGGATATTTGGAAGCCCATAGACGGCTATGGAGAAAAAGGAAATATCTTCCGTTCAAAACTGGAAAGAAGCTTTCTGAGAAACTGCTCTGTGTTCTGTGAATTCATCTCACAGAGTTACATCTTTCCCTTCAAGAAGCCTTTCGCTAAGGCTGTTCTTGTGGAATTGGCAAAGTGATATTTGGAAGCCCATAGAGGCCTATGGTGAAAAAGGAAATATCTTCCGTTCAAAACTGGAAAGAAGCTTTCTGAGAAACTTCTCTGTGTTCTGTGAATTCATCTCACAGAGTTACATCTTTCCCTTCAAGAAGCCTTTCACTAAGGCTGCTCTTGTGGAATTGGCAAAGGGATATTTGGAAGCCCATAGTGGCCTATTGTGAAAAAGGAAATATCTTCCGTTCAAAACTGGAAAGAAGCTTTCTGAGAAACTGCTCTGTGTTCTGTGAATTCATCTCACAGAGTTACATCTTTCCCTTCAAGAAGCCTTTCGCTAAGGCTGTTCTTGTGGAATTGGCAAAGCGATATTTGGAAGCCCATAGAGGGCTATGGTGAAAAAGGAAATATCTTCCGTTCAAAACTGGAAAGGAGCTTTCTGAGAAACTGCTCTGTGTTCTGTTAATTCATCTCACAGAGTTACATCTTTCCCTTCAAGAAGCCTTTCGTTAAGGCTGTTCTTGTGGAATTGGCAAAGGGATATTTGGAAGCCCATAGAGGGCTATGGTGAAAAAGGAAATATCTTCCGTTCAAAACTGGAAAGAAGGTTTCTGAGAAACTGCTCTGTGTTCTGTGAATTCATCTCACAGAGTTACATCTTTCCCTTCAAGAAGCCTTTTGCTAAGGCTGGTCTTGTGGAATTGGCAAAGGGATATTTGGAAGCCCATAGAGGGCTATGGTGAAAAAGGAAATATCTTCCGTTCAAAACTGGAAAGAAGGTTTCTGAGAAACTGCTCTGTGTTCTGCTAATTCATCTCACAGAGTTACATCTTTCCCTTCAAGAATCCTTTCGCTAAGGCTGTTCTTGTGGAATTGGCAAAGGGATATTTGGAAGCCCATAGGGGCCTATGGTGAAAAAGGAAATATCTTCCGTTCAAAACTGGAAAGAAGCTTTCTGAGAAACTGCTCTGTGTTCTGTGAATTCATCTCACAGAGTTACATCTTTCCCTTCAAGAAGGCTTTCGCTAAGGCTGTTCTTGTGGAATTGGCAAAGGGATATTTGGAAGCCCATAGAGGGCTATGGTGAAAAAGGAAATATCTTCCGTTCAAAACTGGAAAGAAGCTTTCTGAGAAACTGCTCTGTGTTCTGTTAATTCATCTCACAGAGTTACATCTTTCCCTTCAAGAAGCCTTTCGCTAAGGCTGTTCTTGTGGAATTGGCAAAGGGATATTTGGAAGCCCATAGAGGGCTATGGTGAAAAAGGAAATATCTTCCATTCAAAACTGGAAAGAAGCTTTCTGAGAAACTGCTCTGTGTTCTGTTAATTCATCTCACAGAGTTACATATTTCCCTTCAAGAAGCCTTTCGCTAAGTCTGTTCTTGTGGAATTGGCAAAGGGATATTTGGAAGCCCATAGAGGCCTATGGTGAAAAAGGAAATATCTTCCGTTCAAAACTGGAAAGAAGCTTTCTGAGAAACTGCTCTGTGTTCTGTGAATTCATCTCACAGAGTTACATCTTTCCCTTCAAGAAGCCTTTCGCTAAGGCTGCTCTTGTGGAATTGGCAAAGGGATATTTGGAAGCCCATAGAGGCCTATTGTGAAAAAGGAAATATCTTCCGTTCAAAACTGGAAAGAAGCTTTCTGAGAAACTGCTCTGTGTTCTGTGAATTCATCTCACAGAGTTACATCTTTCCCTTCAAGAAGCCTTTTGCTAAGGCTGTTCTTGTGGAATTGGCAAAGGGATATTTGGAAGCCCATAGAGGCCTATGATGAAAAAGGAAATATCTTCCGTTCAAAACTGGAAAGAAGCTTTCTGAGAAACTGTTCTGTGTTCTGCTAATTCATCTCACAGAGTTATATCTTTCCCTTCAAGAAGCCTTTCGCTAAGGCTGTTCTTGTGGAATTGGCAAAGGGATATTTGGAAGCCCATAGAGGGCTATGGTGAAAAAGGAAATATCTTCCGTTCAAAACTGGAAAGAAGCTTTCTGAGAAACTGCTCTGTGTTCTGTGAATTCATCTCACAGAGTTACATCTTTCCCTTCAAGAAGCCTTTCGCTAAGGCTGTTCTTGTGGAATTGGCAAAGGGATATTTGGAAGCCCATAGAGTCCTATGGTGAAAAAGGAAATATCTTCCGTTCAAAACTGGAAAGAAGCTTTCTGAGAAACTGCTCTGTGTTCTGTGAATTCATCTCACAGTGTTACATCTTTCCCTTCAAGAAGCCTTTCGCTAAGGCTGTTCTTGTGGAATTGGCAAAGCGATATTTGGAAGCCCATAGAGGGCTATGGTGAAAAAGGAAATATCTTCCGTTCAAAACTGGAAAGAAGCTTTCTGAGAAACTGCTCTGTGTTCTGTTAATTCATCTCACAGAGTTACATCTTTCCCTTCAAGAAGCTTTTCGCTAAGGCTGTTCTTGTGGAATTGGCAAAGGGATATTTGGAAGCCCATAGAGGCCTATGGTGAAAAAGGAAATATCTTCCGTTCAAATCTGGAAAGAAGCTTTCTGAGACACTGCTCTGTGTTCTGTGAATTCATCTCACAGAGTTACATCTTTCCCTTCAAGAAGCCTTCCGCTAAGGCTGTTCTTGTGGAATTGGCAGAGGGATATTTGGAAGCCCATAGAGGGCTATGGTGAAAAAGGAAATATCTTCCGTTCAAAACTGGAAAGAAGCTTTCTGAGAAACTGCTCTGTGTTCTGTTAATTCATCTCACAGAGTTACATCTTTCCCTTCAAGAAGCCTTTCGCTAAGGCTGTTCTTGTGGAATTGGCAAAGGGATATTTGGAAGCCCATAGACGGCTATGGAGAAAAAGGAAATATCTTCCGTTAAAAACTGGAAAGAAGCTTTCTGAGAAACTGCTCTGTGTTCTGTGAATTCATCTCACAGAGTTACATCTTTCCCTTCAAGAAGCCTTTCGCTAAGGCTGTTCTTGTGGAATTGGCAAAGGGATATTTGGAAGCCCATAGAGGCCTATGGTGAAAAAGGAAATATCTTCCGTTCAAAACTGGAAAGAAGCTTTCTGAGAAACTGCTCTGTGTTCTGTGAATTCATCTCACAGAGTTACATCTTTCCCTTCAAGAAGCCTTTCGCTAAGGCTGCTCTTGTGGAATTGGCAAAGGGATATTTAGAAGCCCATAGAGGCCTATTGTGAAAAAGGAAATATCTTCCGTTCAAAACTGGAAAGAAGCTTTCTGAGAAACTGCTCTGTGTTCTGTGAATTCATCTCACAGAGTTACATATTTCCCTTCAAGAAGCCTTTCGCTAAGGCTGTTCTTGTGGAATTGGCAAAGCGATATTTGGAAGCCCATAGAGGGCTATGGTGAAAAAGGAAATATCTTCCGTTCAAAACTGGAAAGAAGCTTTCTGAGAAACTGCTCTGTGTTCTGTTAATTCATCTCACAGAGTTACATCTTTCCCTTCAAGAAGCCTTTCGCTAAGGCTGTTCTTGTGGAATTGGCAAAGGGATATTTGGAAGCCCATAGAGGGCTATGGTGAAAAAGGAAATATCTTCCGTTCAAAACTGGAAAGAAGCTTTCTGAGAAACTGCTCTGTGTTCTGTGAATTCATCTCACAGAGTTACATCTTTCCCTTCAAGAAGCCTTTTGCTAAGGCTGGTCTTGTGGAATTGGCAAAGGGATATTTGGAAGCCCATAGAGGGCTATGGTGAAAAAGGAAATATCTTCCGTTCAAAACTGGAAAGAAGGTTTCTGAGAAACTGCTCTGTGTTCTGCTAATGCATCTCACAGAGTTACATCTTTCCCTTCAAGAAGCCTTTCGCTAAGGCTGTTCTTGTGGAATTGGCAAAGGGATATTTGGAAGCCCATAGGGGCCTATGGTGAAAAAGGAAATATCTTCCGTTCAAACTGGAAAGAAGCTTTCTGAGAAAATGCTCTGTGTTCTGTGAATTCATCTCACAGAGTTACATCTTTCCCTTCAAGAAGGCTTTCGCTAAGGCTGTTGTTGTGGAATTGGCAAAGGGATATTTGGAAGCCCATAGAGGGCTATGGTGAAAAAGGAAATATCTTCCGTTCAAAACTGGAAAGAAGCTTTCTGAGAAACTGCTCTGTGTTCTGTGAATTCATCTCACAGAGTTACATCTTTCCCTTCAAGAAGGCTTTCGCTAAGGCTGTTGTTGTGGAATTGGCAAAGGGATATTTGGAAGCCCATAGAGGGCTATGGTGAAAAAGGAAATATCTTCCGTTCAAAACTGGAAAGAAGCTTTCTGAGAAACTGCTCTGTGTTCTGTTAATTCATCTCACAGAGTTACATCTTTCCCTTCAAGAAGCCTTTCGCTAAGGCTGTTCTTGTGGAATTGGCAAAGGGATATTTGGAAGCCCATAGAGGGCTATGGTGAAAAAGGAAATATCTTCCGTTCAAAACTGGAAAGAAGCTTTCTGAGAAACTGCTCTGTGTTCTTTGAATTCATCTCACAGAGTTACATCTTTCCCTTCAAGAAGCCTTTCGCTAAGGCTGTTCTTGTGGAATTGGCAAAGGGATATTTGGAAGCCCATAGAGGGCTATGGTGAAAAAGGAAATATCTTCCGTTCAAAACTGGAAAGAAGCTTTCTGAGAAACTGCTCTGTGTTCTGTGAATTCATCTCACAGAGTTACATCTTTCCCTTCAAGAAGCCTTTCGCTAAGGCTGCTCTTGTGGAATTGGCAAAGGGATATTTGGAAGCCCATAGATGCCTATTGTGAAAAAGGAAATATCTTCCGTTCAAAACTGGAAAGAAGCTTTCTGAGAAACTGCTCTGTGTTCTGTGAATTCATCTCACAGAGTTACATCTTTCCCTTCAAGAAGCCTTTTGCTAAGGCTGTTCTTGTGGAATTGGCAAAGGGATATTTGGAAGCCCATAGAGGCCTATGATGAAAAAGGAAATATCTTCCGTTCAAAACTGGAAAGAAGCTTTCTGAGAAACTGCTCTGTGTTCTGCTAATTCATCTCACAGAGTTACATCTTTCCCTTCAAGAAGCCTTTCGCTAAGGCTGTTCTTGTGGAATTGGCAAAGGGATATTTGGACGCCCATAGGGGCCTATGGTGAAAAAGGAAATATCTTCCGTTCAAAACTGGAAAGAAGCTTTCTGAGAAACTGCTCTGTGTTCTGTGAATTCATCTCACAGAGTTACATCTTTCCCTTCAAGAAGGCTTTCGCTAAGGCTGTTGTTGTGGAATTGGCAAAGGGATATTTGGAAGCCCATAGAGGGCTATGGTGAAAAAGGAAATATCTTCCGTTCAAAACTGGAAAGAAGCTTTCTGAGAAACTGCTCTGTGTTCTCTTAATTCATCTCACAGAGTTACATCTTTCCGTTCAAGAAGCCTTTCGCTAAGGCTGTTCTTGTGGAATTGGCAAAGGGATATTTGGAAGCCCATAGAGGGCTATGGTGAAAAAGGAAATATCTTCCGTTCAAAACTGGAAAGAAGCTTTCTGAGAAACTGCTCTGTGTTCTGTGAATTCATCTCACAGAGTTACATCTTTCCCTTCAAGAAGCCTTTCGCTAAGGCTGTTCTTGTGGAATTGGCAAAGGGATATTTGGAAGCCCATAGAGGCCTATTGTGAAAAAGGAAATATCTTCCGTTCAAAACTGGAAAGAAGCTTTCTGAGAAATTGCTCTGTGTTCTGTGAATTCATCTCACAGAGTTACATCTTTCCCTTCAAGAAGCCTTTTGCTAAGGCTGTTCTTGTGGAATTGGCAAAGGGATATTTGGAACCCCATAGAGGCCTATGACGAAAAAGGAAATATCTTCCGTTCAAAACTGGAAAGAAGCTTTCTGAGAAACTGTTCTGTGTCCTGCTAATTCATCTCACAGAGTTACATCTTTCCCTTCAAGAAGCCTATCGCTAAGACTGTTCTTGTGGTATTGGCAAAGGGATATTTGGAAGCCCATAGAGGGCTATGGTGAAAAAGGAAATATCTTCCGTTCAAAACTGGAAAGAAGCTTTCTGAGAAACTGCTCTGTGTTCTGTGAATTCATCTCACAGAGTTACATCTTTCCCTTCAAGAAGCCTTTCGCTAAGGCTGTTCTTGTGGAATTGGCAAAGGGATATTTGGATGCCCATAGAGGCCTATGGTGAAAAAGGAAATATCTTCCGTTCAAAACTGGAAAGAAGCTTTCTGAGAAACTGCTCTGTGTTCTGTGAATTCATCTCACAGAGTTACATCTTTCCCTTCAAGAAGCCTTTCGCTAAGGCTGTTCTTGTGGAATTGGCAAAGCGATATTTGGAAGCCCATAGAGGGCTATGGTGAAAAAGGAAATATCTTCCGTTCAAAACTGGAAAGAAGCTTTCTGAGAAACTGCTCTGTGTTCTGTGAATTCATCTCACAGAGTTACATCTTTCCCTTCAAGAAGCTTTTCGCTAAGGCTGTTCTTGTGGAATTGGCAAAGGGATATTTGGATGCCCATAGAGGCCTATGGTGAAAAAGGAGATATCTTCCGTTCAAAACTGGAAAGAAGCTTTCTGAGACACTGCTCTGTGTTCTGTGAATTCATCTCACAGAGTTACATCTTTCCCTTCAAGAAGCCTTTCGCTAAGGCTGTTCTTGTGGAATTGACAGAGGGATATTTGGAAGCCCATAGAGGGCTATGGTGAAAAAGGAAATATCTTCCGTTCAAAACTGGAAAGAAGCTTTCTGAGAAACTGCTCTGTGTTCTGTTAATTCATCTCACAGAGTTACATCTTTCCCTTCAAGAAGCCTTTCGCTAAGGCTTTTCTTGTGGAATTGGCAAAGGGATATTTCGAAGCCCATAGACGGCTATGGAGAAAAAGGAAATATCTTCCGTTCAAAACTGGAAAGAAGCTTTCTGAGAAACTGCTCTGTGTTCTGTGAATTCATCTCACACAGTTACATCTTTCCCTTCAAGAAGCCTTTCGCTAAGGCTGTTCTTGTGGAATTGGCAAAGGAATATTTGGAAGCCCATAGAGGCCTATGGTGAAAAAGGAAATATCTTCCGTTCAAAACTGGAAAGAAGCTTTCTGAGAAACTGCTCTGTGTTCTGTTAATTCATCTCACAGAGTTACATCTTTCCCTTCAAGAAGCCTTTCGCTAAGGCTGTTCTTGTGGAATTGGCAAAGGGATATTTGGAAGCCCATAGAGGGCTATGGTGAAAATGGAAATATCTTCCGTTCAAAACTGGAAAGAAGCTTTCTGAGAAACTGCTCTGTGTTCTGTGAATTCATCTCACAGAGTTACATCTTTCCCTTCAAGAAGCCTTTCGCTAAGGTTGTTCTTGTATAATTGGCAAAGGGATATTTGGAAGCCCATAGAGGGCTATGGTGAAAAAGGAAATATCTTCCGTTCAAAACTGGAAAGAAGCTTTCTGAGAAACTGCTCTGTGTTCTGTTAATTCATCTCACGAAGATACATCTTTCCCTTCAAGAAGCCTTTCGCTAAGGCTGTTCTTGTGGAATTGGCAAAGGGATATTTGGAAGCCCATAGAGGGCTATGGTGAAAAAGGAAATATCTTCCGTTCAAAACTGGAAAGAAGCTTTCTGAGAAACTGCTCTGTGTTCTGTCAATTCATCTCACAGAGTTACATCTTTCCCTTCAAGAAGCCTTTCGCTAAGGCTGTTCTTGTGGAATTGGCAAAGGGATATTTGGAAGCCCATAGAGGGCTATGGTGAAAAAGGAAATATCTTCCGTTCAAAACTGGAAAGAAGCTTTCTGAGAAACTGCTCTGTGTTCTGTGAATTCATCTCACAGAGTTACATCTTTCCTTCAAGAAGCCTTTTGCTAAGGCTCGTCTTGTGGAATTGGCAAAGGGATATTTGGAAGCCCATAGAGGGCTATGGTGAAAAAGGAAATATCTTCCGTTCAAAACTGGAAAGAAGGTTTCTGAGAAACTGCTCTGTGTTCTGCTAATTCATCTCACAGAGTTACATCTTTCCCTTCAAGAAGCCTTTCGCTAAGGCTGTTCTTGTGGAATTGGCAAAGGGATATTTGGAAGCCCATAGAGGGCTACGGTGAAAAAGGAAATATCTTCCGTTCAAAACTGGAAAGAAGCTTTCTGAGAAACTGCTCTGTGTTCTGTGAATTCATCTCACAGAGTTACATCTTTCCCTTCAAGAAGGCTTTCCCTAAGGCTGTTCTTGTGGAATTGGCAAAGGGATATTTGGAAGCCCATAGAGGGCTATGGTGAAAAAGGAAATATCTTCCGTTCAAAACTGGAAAGAAGCTTTCTGAGAAACTGCTCTGTGTTCTGTTAATTCATCTCACAGAGTTACATCTTTCCCTTCAAGAAGCCTTTCGCTAAGGCTGTTCTTGTGGAATTGGCAAAGGGATATTTGGAAGCCCATAGAGGGCTATGGTGAAAAAGGAAATATCTTCCGTTCAAAACTGGAAAGAAGCTTTCCGAGAAACTGCTCTGTGTTCTGTGAATTCATCTCACAGAGTTACATCTTTCCCTTCAAGAAGCCTTTCGCTAAGGCTGTTCTTGTGGAATTGGCAAGGGATATTTGGAAGCCCATAGAGGCCTATGGTGAAAAAGGAAATATCTTCCGTTCAAAACTGGAAAGAAGCTTTCTGAGAAACTGCTCTGTGTTCTGTTAATTCATCTCACAGGGTTACATCTTTCCCTTCAAGAAGCCTTTCGCTAAGGCTGTTCTTGTGGAATTGGCAAAGCGATATTTGGAAGCCCTTAGAGCTCTATGGTGAAAAAGGAAATATCTTCCGTTCAAAACTGGAAAGAAGCTTTCTGAGAAACTGCTCTGTGTTCTGTGAATTGATCTCACAGAGTTACATCTTTCCCTTCAAGAAGCCTTTCGCTAAGGCTGTTCTTGTGGAATTGGCAAAGGGATATTTGGAAGCCCATAGAGGCCTATGGTGAAAAAGGAAATATCTTCCGTTCAAAACTGGAAAGAAGCTTTCTGAGACACTGCTCTGTGTTCTGTGAATTCATCTCACAGAGTTACATCTTTCCCTTCAAGAAGCCTTTCGCTAAGGCTGTTCTTGTGGAATTGGCAGAGGGATATTTGGAAGCCCATAGAGGGCTATGGTGAAAAAGGAAATATCTTCCGTTCAAAACTGGAAAGAAGCTTTCTGAGAAACTGCTCTGTGTTCTGTTAATTCATCTCACAGAGTTACATCTTTCCCTTCAAGAAGCCTTTCGCTAAGGCTGTTCTTGTGGAATTGGCAAAGGGATATTTGGAAGCCCATAGACGGCTATGGAGAAAAAGGAAATATCTTCCGTTCAAAACTGGAAAGAAGCTTTCTGAGAAACTGCTCTGTGTTCTGTGAATTCATCTCACAGAGTTACATCTTTCCCTTCAAGAAGCCTTTCGCTAAGGCTGTTCTTGTGGAATTGGCAAAGGGATATTTGGAAGCCCATAGAGGCCTATGGTGAAAAAGGAAATATCCTCCGTTCAAAACTGGAAAGAAGCTTTCTGAGAAACTGCTCTGTGTTCTTTGAATTCATCTCACAGAGTTACATCTTTCCCTTCAAGAAGCCTTTCGCTAAGGCTGTTCTTGTGGAATTGGCAAAGGGATATTTGGAAGGCCATAGAGGGCTATGGAGAAAAAGGAAATATCTTCCGTTCAAAACTGGAAAGAAGCTTTCTGAGAAACTGCTCTGTGTTCTGTGAATTCATCTCACAGAGTTACATCTTTCCCTTCAAGAAGCCTTTCGCTAAGGCTGTTCTTGTGGAAATGGCAAAGGGATATTTGGAAGCCCATAGAGGCCTATGGTGAAAAAGGAAATATCCTCCGTTCAAAACTGGAAAGAAGCTTTCTGAGAAACTGCTCTGTGTTCTTTGAATTCATCTCACAGAGTTACATCTTTCCCTTCAAGAAGCCTTTCGCTAAGGCTGTTCTTGTGGAATTGGCAAAGGGATATTTGGAAGGCCATAGAGGGCTATGGAGAAAAAGGAAATATCTTCCGTTCAAAACTGGAAAGAAGCTTTCTGAGAAACTGCTCTGTGTTCTGTGAATTCATCTCACAGAGTTACATCTTTCCCTTCAAGAAGCCTTTCGCTAAGGCTGTTCTTGTGGAATTGGCAAAGGGATATTTGGAAGCCCATAGAGGGCTATGGTGAAAAAGGAAATATCTTCCGTTCAAAACTGGAAAGAAGCTTTCTGAGAAACTGTTCTGTGTTCTGCTAATTCATCTCACAGAGTTACATCTTTCCCTTCAAGAAGCCTTTCGCTAAGGCTGTTCTTGTGGAATTGGCAAAGGGATATTTGGAAGCCCATAGAGGCCTATGGTGAAAAAGGAAATATCTTCCGTTCAAAACTGGAAAGAAGCTTTCTGAGAAACTGTTCTGTGTTCTGCTAATTCATCTCACAGAGTTACATCTTTCCTTTCAAGAACCCTTTCGCTAAGGCTGTTCTTGTGGAATTGGCAAAGGGATATTTGGAAGCCCATAGAGGGCTATGGTGAAAAAGGAAATATCTTCCGTTCAAAACTGGAAAGAAGCTTTCTGAGAAACTGCTCTGTGTTCTGTGAATTCATCTCACAGAGTTACATCTTTCCCTTCAAGAAGCCTTTCGCTAAGGCTGTTCTTGTGGAATTGGCAAAGGGATATTTGGAAGCCCATAGAGGCCTATGGTGAAAAAGGAAATATCTTCCGTTCAAAACTGGAAAGAAGCTTTCTGAGAAACTGCTCTGTGTTCTGTGAATTCATCTCACAGAGTTACATCTTTCCCTTCAAGAAGCCTTTCGCTAAGGCTGTTCTTGTGGAAGTGGCAAAGGGATATTTGGAAGCCCATAGAGGGCTATGGTGAAAAAGGAAATATCTTCCGTTCAAAACTGGAAAGAAGCTTTCTGAGAAACTGTTCTGTGTTCTGCTAATTCATCTCACAGAGTTACATCTTTCCCTTCAAGAAGCCTTTCGCTAAGGCTGTTCTTGTGGAATTGGCAAAGGGATATTTGGAAGGCCATAGAGGCCTATGGTGAAAAAGGAAATATCTTCCGTTCAAAACTGGAAAGAAGCTTTCTGTGACACTGCTCTGTGTTCTGTGAATTCATCTCACAGAGTTACATCTTTCCCTTCAAGAAGCCTTTCGCTAACCTGTTCTTGTGGAATTGGCAAAGGGATATTTGGAAGCCCATAGAGCGCTATGGTGAAAAAGGAAATATCTTCCGTTCAAAACTGGAAAGAAGCTTTCTGAGAAACTGCTCTGTGTTCTGTTAATTCATCTCACGGAGTTACATCTTTCCCTTCAAGAAGCCTTTCGCTAAGGCTGTTCTTGTGGAATTGGCAAAGGGATATTTGGAAGCCCATAGAGGGCTATGGTGAAAAAGGAAATATCTTCCGTTCAAAACTGGAAAGAAGCTTTCTGAGAAATTGCTCTGTGTTCTGTTAATTCATCTCACAGAGTTACATCTTTCCCTTCAAGAAGCCTTTCGCTAAGGCTGTTCTTGTGGAATTGGCAAAGGGATATTTGGAAGCCCATAGAGGGCTATGGTGAAAAAGGAAATATCTTCCGTTCAAAACTGGAAGGAAGCTTTCTGAGAAACTGCTCTGTGTTCTGTGAATTCATCTCACAGAGTTACATCTTTCCCTTCAAGAAGCCTTTCGCTAAGGCTGTTCTTGTGGAATTGGCAAAGGGATATTTGGAAGCCCATAGAGGCCTATGGTGAAAAAGGAAATATCTTCCGTTCAAAACTGGAAAGAAGCTTTCTGAGAAACTGCTCTGTGTTCTGTGAATTCATCTCACACTGTTACATCTTTCCCTTCAAGAAGCCTTTCGCTAAGGCTGTTCTTGTGGAATTGGCAAAACGATATTTGGAAGCCCATAGAGGGCTATGGTGAAAAAGGAAATATCTTCCGTTCAAAACTGGAAAGAAGCTTTCTGAGAAACTGCTCTGTGTTCTGTGAATTCATCTCACAGAGTTACATCTTTCCCTTCAAGAAGCTTTTCGCTAAGGCTGTTCTTGTGGAATTGGCAAAGGGATATTTGGAAGCCCATAGAGGCCTATGGTGAAAAAGGAAATATCTTCCGTTCAAAACTGGAAAGAAGCTTTCTGAGACACTGCTCTGTGTTCTGTGAATTCATCTCACAGAGTTACATCTTTCCCTTCAAGAAGCCTTTCGCTAAGGCTGTTCTTGTGGAATTCGCAAAGGGATATTTGGAAGCCCATAGAGGGCTATGGTGAAAAAAGAAATATCTTCCGTTCAAAACTGGAAAGAAGCTTTCTGAGAAACTGCTCTGTGTTCTGTGAATTCATCTCACAGAGTTATATCTTTCCCTTCAAGAAGCCTTTCGCTAAGGCTGTTCTTGTGGAATTGGCAAAGGGATATGTGGAAGCCCATAGAGGCCTATGGTGAAAAAGGAAATATCTTCCGTTCAAAACTGGAAAGAAGCTTTCTGAGAAACTGCTCTGTGTTCTGTGAATTCATCTCACAGAGTTACATCTTTCCCTTCAAGAAGCCTTTCGCTAAGGCTGTTCTTGTGGAATTGGCAAAGGGATATTTGGAAGCCCATAGAGGGCTATGGTGAAAAAGGAAATATCTTCCGTTCAAAACTGGAAAGAAGCTTTCTGAGAAACTGCTCAGTGTTCTGTTAATTCATCTCACAGAGTTACATCTTTCCCTTCAAGAAGCCTTTCGCTAAGGCTGTTCTTGTGGAATTGGCAAAGGGATATTTGGAAGCCCGTAGACGGCTATGGAGAAAAAGGAGATATCTTCCGTTCAAAACTGGAAAGAAGCTTTCTGAGAAACTGCTCTGTGTTCTGTGAATTCATCTCACAGAGTTACATCTTTCCCTTCAAGAAGCCTTTCGCTAAGGCTGTTCTTGTGGAATTGGCAAAGGGATATTTGGAAGCCCATAGAGGCCTATGGTGAAAAAGGAAATATCTTCCGTTCAAAACTGGAAAGAAGCTTTCTGAGAAACTGCTCTGTGTTCTTTGAATTCATCTCACAGAGTTACATCTTTCCCTTCAAGAAGCCTTTCGCTAAGGCTGTTCTTGTGGAATTGGCAAAGGGATATTTGGAAGGCCATAGAGGGCTATGGAGAAAAAGGAAATATCTTCCGTTCAAAACTGGAAAGAAGCTTTCTGAGAAACTGCTCTGTGTTCTGTGAATTCATCTCACAGAGTTACATCTTTCCCTTCAAGAAGCCTTTCGCTAAGGCTGTTCTTGTGGAATTGGCAAAGGGATATTTGGAAGCCCATAGAGGCCTATGGTGAAAAAGGAAATATCTTCCGTTCAAAACTGGAAAGAAGCTTTCTGAGAAACTGCTCTGTGTTCTGTGAATTCATCTCACAGAGTTACATCTTTCCCTTCAAGAAGCCTTTCGCTAAGGCTGTTCTTGTGGAATTTGCAAAGGGATATTTGGAAGCCCATAGAGGGCTATGGTGAAAAAGGAAATATCTTCCGTTCAAAACTGGAAAGAAGCTTTCTGAGAAACTGCTCTTTGTTCTCTGAATTCATCTCACAGAGTTACATCTTTCCCTTCAAGAAGCCTTTCGCTAAGGCTGTTCTTGTGGAATTGGCAAAGGGATATTTGGAAGCCCATAGAGGGCTATGGTGAAAAAGGAAATATCTTCCGTTCAAAACTGGAAAGAAGCTTTCTGAGAAACTGCTCTGTGTTCTGTGAATTCATCTCACAGAGTTACATCTTTCCCTTCAAGAAGCCTTTCGCTAAGGCTGTTCTTGTGGAATTGGCAAAGGGATATGTGGAAGCCCATAGAGGCCTATGGTGAAAAAGGAAATATCTTCCGTTCAAAACTGGAAAGAAGCTTTCTGAGAAACTGCTCTGTGTTCTGTGAATTCATCTCACAGAGTTACATCTTTCCCTTCAAGAAGCCTTTCGCTAAGGCTATTCTTGTGGAATTGGCAAAGGGATATTTGGAAGCCCATAGAGGGCTATGGTGAAAAAGGAAATATCTTCCGTTCAAAACTGGAAAGAAGCTTTCTGAGAAACTGCTCTGTGTTCTGTTAATTCATCTCACAGAGTTACATCTTTCCCTTCAAGAAGCCTTTCGCTAAGGCTGTTCTTGTGGAATTGGCAAAGGGATATTTGGAAGCCCGTAGACGGCTATGGAGAAAAAGGAAATATCTTCCGTTCAAAACTGGAAAGAAGCTTTCTGAGAAACTGCTCTGTGTTCTGTTAATTCATCTCACAGAGTTACATCTTTCCCTTCAAGAAGCCTTTCGCTAAGGCTGTTCTTGTGGAATTGGCAAAGGGATATTTGGAAGCCCATAGTGGGCTATGGTGAAAAAGGAAATATCTTCCGTTCAAAACTGGAAAGAAGCTTTCTGAGAAACTGCTCTGTGTTCTGTGAATTCATCTCACAGAGTTACATCTTTCCCTTCAAGAAGCCTTTCGCTAAGGCTGTTCTTGTGGAATTGGCAAAGGGATATTTGGAAGCCCATAGAGCCCTATGGTGAAAAAGGAAATATCTTCCGTTCAAAACTGGAAAGAAGCTTTCTGAGAAACTGCTCTGTGTTCTGTTAATTCATCTCACAGAGTTACATCTTTCCCTTCAAGAAGCCTTTTGCTAAGGCCGTTCTTGTGGAATTGGCAAAGGGATATTTGGAAGCCCATAGAGGCCTATGATGAAAAAGGAAATATCTTCCGTTCAAAACTGGAAAGAAGCTTTCTGAGAAACTGTTCTGTGTTCTGCTAATTCATCTCACAGAGTTACATCTTTCCCTTCAAGAAGCCTTTCGCTAAGGCTGTTCTTGTGGAATTGGCAAAGGGATATTTGGAAGCCCATAGAGGGCTATGGTGAAAAAGGAAATATCTTCCGTTCAAAACTGGAAAGAAGCTTTCTGAGAAACTGCTCTGTGTTCTGTGAATTCATCTCACAGAGTTACATCTTTCCCTTCAAGAAGCCTTTCGCTAAGGCTGTTCTTGTGGAATTGGCAAAGGGATATTTGGAAGCCCATAGAGGCCTATGGTGAAAAAGGAAATATCTTCCGTTCAAAACTGGAAAGAAGCTTTCTGAGAAACTGCTCTGTGTTCTGTGAATTCATCTCACAGAGTTACATCTTTCCCTTCAAGAAGCCTTTCGCTAAGGCTGTTCTTGTGGAATTGGCAAAGGGATATTTGGAAGGCCATAGAGGGCTATGGAGAAAAAGGAAATATCTTCCGTTCAAAACTGGAAAGAAGCTTTCTGAGAAACTGCTCTGTGTTCTGTGAATTCATCTCACAGAGTTACATCTTTCCCTTCAAGAAGCCTTTCGCTAAGGCTGTTCTTGTGGAATTGGCAAAGGGATATTTGGAAGCCCATAGAGGCCTATGGTGAAAAAGGAAATATCTTCCGTTCAAAACTGGAAAGAAGCTTTCTGAGAAACTGCTCTGTGTTCTGTGAATTCATCTCACAGAGTTACATCTTTCCCTTCAAGAAGCCTTTCGCTAAGGCTGTTCTTGTGGAATTTGCAAAGGGATATTTGGAAGCCCATAGAGGGCTATGGTGAAAAAGGAAATATCTTCTGTTCAAAACTGGAAAGAAGCTTTCTGAGAAACTGCTCTTTGTTCTCTGAATTCATCTCACAGAGTTACATCTTTCCCTTCAAGAAGCCTTTCGCTAAGTTTGTTCTTGTATAATTGGCAAAGGGATATTTGGAAGCCCATAGAGGGCTATGGTGAAAAAGGAAATATCTTCCGTTCAAAACTGGAAAGAAGCTTTCTGAGAAACTGCTCTGTGTTCTGTGAATTCATCTCACAGAGTTACATCTTTCCCTTCAAGAAGCCTTTCGCTAAGGCTGTTCTTGTGGAATTGGCAAAGGGATATGTGGAAGCCCATAGAGGGCTATGGTGAAAAAGGAAATATCTTCCGTTCAAAACTGGAAAGAAGCTTTCTGAGAAACTGCTCTGTGTTCTGTGAATTCATCTCACAGAGTTACATCTTTCCCTTCAAGAAGCCTTTCGCTAAGGCTATTCTTGTGGAATTGGCAAAGGGATATTTGGAAGCCCATAGAGGGCTATGGTGAAAAAGGAAATATCTTCCGTTCAAAACTGGAAAGAAGCTTTCTGAGAAACTGCTCTGTGTTCTGTTAATTCATCTCACAGAGTTACATCTTTCCCTTCAAGAAGCCTTTCGCTAAGGCTGTTCTTGTGGAATTGGCAAAGGGATATTTGGAAGCCCATAGAGGCCTATGGTGAAAAAGGAAATATCTTCCGTTCAAAACTGGAAAGAAGCTTTCTGAGAAACTGCTCTGTGTTCTGTGAATTCATCTCACAGAGTTACATCTTTCCCTTCAAGAAGCCTTTCGCTAAGGCTGTTCTTGTGGAATTGGCAAAGGGATATTTGGAAGGCCATAGAGGGCTATGGAGAAAAAGGAAATATCTTCCGTTCAAAACTGGAAAGAAGCTTTCTGAGAAACTGCTCTGTGTTCTGTGAATTCATCTCACAGAGTTACATCTTTCCCTTCAAGAAGCCTTTCGCTAAGGCTGTTCTTGTGGAATTGGCAAAGGGATATTTGGAAGCCCATAGAGGCCTATGGTGAAAAAGGAAATATCTTCCGTTCAAAACTGGAAAGAAGCTTTCTGAGAAACTGCTCTGTGTTCTGTTAATTCATCTCACAGAGTTACATCTTTCCCTTCAAGAAGCCTTTCGCTAAGGCTGTTCTTGTGGAATTGGCAAAGGGATATTTGGAAGCCCGTAGACGGCTATGGAGAAAAAGGAAATATCTTCCGTTCAAAACTGGAAAGAAGCTTTCTGAGAAACTGCTCTGTGTTCTGTTAATTCATCTCACAGAGTTACATCTTTCCCTTCAAGAAGCCTTTCGCTAAGGCTGTTCTTGTGGAATTGGCAAAGGGATATTTGGAAGTCCATAGTGGGCTATGGTGAAAAAGGAAATATCTTCCGTTCAAAACTGGAAAGAAGCTTTCTGAGAAACGGCTCTGTGTTCTGTGAATTCATCTCACAGAGTTACATCTTTCCCTTCAAGAAGCCTTTCGCTAAGGCTGTTCTTGTGGAATTGGCAAAGGGATATTTGGAAGCCCATAGAGGCCTATGGTGAAAAAGGAAATATCTTCCGTTCAAAACTGGAAAGAAGCTTTCTGAGAAACTGCTCTGTGTTCTGTTAATTCATCTCACAGAGTTACATCTTTCCCTTCAAGAAGCCTTTTGCTAAGGCTGTTCTTGTGGAATTGGCAAAGGGATATTTGGAAGCCCATAGAGGCCTATGATGAAAAAGGAAATATCTTCCGTTCAAAACTGGAAAGAAGCTTTCTGAGAAACTGTTCTGTGTTCTGCTAATTCATCTCACAGAGTTACATCTTTCCCTTCAAGAAGCCTTTCGCTAAGGCTGTTCTTGTGGAATTGGCAAAGGGATATTTGGAAGCCCATAGAGGGCTATGGTGAAAAAGGAAATATCTTCCGTTCAAAACTGGAAAGAAGCTTTCTGAGAAACTGCTCTGTGTTCTGTGAATTCATCTCACAGAGTTACATCTTTCCCTTCAAGAAGCCTTTCGCTAAGGCTGTTCTTGTGGAATTGTCAAAGGGATATGTGGAAGCCCATAGAGGGCTATGGTGAAAAAGGAAATATCTTCCGTTCAAAACTGGAAAGAAGCTTTCTGAGAAACTGCTCTGTGTTCTGTGAATTCATCTCACAGAGTTACATCTTTCCCTTCAAGAAGCCTTTCGCTAAGGCTGTTCTTGTGGAATTGGCAAAGGGATATTTGGAAGCCCATAGAGGGCTATGGTGAAAAAGGAAATATCTTCCGTTCAAAACTGGAAAGAAGCTATCTGAGAAACTGCTCTGTGTTCTGTTAATTCATCTCACAGAGTTACATCTTTCCCTTCAAGAAGCCTTTCGCTAAGGCTGTTCTTGTGGAATTGGCAAAGGGATATTTGGAAGCCCGTAGACGGCTATGGAGAAAAAGGAAATATCTTCCGTTCAAAACTGGAAAGAAGCTTTCTGAGAAACTGCTCTGTGTTCTGTGAATTCATCTCACAGAGTTACATCTTTCCCTTCAAGAAGCCTTTCGCTAAGGCTGTTCTTGTGGAATTGGCAAAGGGATATTTGGAAGCCCATAGAGGGCTATGGTGAAAAAGGAAATATCTTCCGTTCAAAACTGGAAAGAAGCTTTCTGAGAAACTGCTCTGTGTTCTGTGAATTCATCTCACAGAGTTACATCTTTCCCTTCAAGAAGCCTTTCGCTAAGGCTGTTCTTGTGGAATTGGCAAAGGGATATTTGGAAGCCCATAGAGCCCTATGGTGAAAAAGGAAATATCTTCCGTTCAAAACTGGAAAGAAGCTTTCTGAGAAACTGCTCTGTGTTCTGTTAATTCATCTCACAGAGTTACATCTTTCCCTTCAAGAAGCCTTTTGCTAAGGCTGTTCTTGTGGAATTGGCAAAGGGATATTTGGAAGCCCATAGAGGCCTATGATGAAAAAGGAAATATCTTCCGTTCAAAACTGGAAAGAAGCTTTCTGAGAAACTGTTCTGTGTTCTGCTAATTCATCTCACAGAGTTACATCTTTCCCTTCAAGAAGCCTTTCGCTAAGGCTGTTCTTGTGGAATTGGCAAAGGGATATTTGGAAGCCCATAGAGGGCTATGGTGAAAAAGGAAATATCTTCCGTTCAAAACTGGAAAGAAGCTTTCTGAGAAACTGCTCTGTGTTCTGTGAATTCATCTCACAGAGTTACATCTTTCCCTTCAAGAAGCCTTTCGCTAAGGCTGTTCTTGTGGAATTGGCAAAGGGATATTTGGAAGCCCATAGAGGCCTATGGTGAAAAAGGAAATATCTTCCGTTCAAAACTGGAAAGAAGCTTTCTGAGAAACTGCTCTGTGTTCTGTGAATTCATCTCACAGTGTTACATCTTTCCCTTCAAGAAGCCTTTCGCTAAGGCTGTTCTTGTGGAATTGGCAAAGCGATATTTGGAAGCCCATAGAGGGCTATGGTGAAAAAGGAAATATCTTCCGTTCAAAACTGGAAAGAAGCTTTCTGAGAAACTGCTCTGTGTTCTGTGAATTCATCTCACAGAGTTACATCTTTCCCTTCAAGAAGCTTTTCGCTAAGGCTGTTCTTGTGGAATTGGCAAAGGGATATTTGGAAGCCCATAGAGGCCTATGGTGAAAAAGGAAATATCTTCCGTTCAAAACTGGAAAGAAGCTTTCTGAGACACTGCTCTGTGTTCTGTGAATTCATCTCACAGAGTTACATCTTTCCCTTCAAGAAGCCTTTCGCTAAGGCTGTTCTTGTGGAATTCGCAAAGGGATATTTGGAAGCCCATAGAGGGCTATGGTGAAAAAAGAAATATCTTCCGTTCAAAACTGGAAAGAAGCTTTCTGAGAAACTGCTCTGTGTTCTGTGAATTCATCTCACAGAGTTATATCTTTCCCTTCAAGAAGCCTTTCGCTAAGGCTGTTCTTGTGGAATTGGCAAAGTGATATGTGGAAGCCCATAGAGGCCTATGGTGAAAAAGGAAATATCTTCCGTTCAAAACTGGAAAGAAGCTTTCTGAGAAACTGCTCTGTGTTCTGTGAATTCATCTCACAGAGTTACATCTTTCCCTTCAAGAAGCCTTTCGCTAAGGCTGTTCTTGTGGAATTGGCAAAGGGATATTTGGAAGCCCATAGAGGGCTATGGTGAAAAAGGAAATATCTTCCGTTCAAAACTGGAAAGAAGCTTTCTGAGAAACTGCTCAGTGTTCTGTTAATTCATCTCACAGAGTTACATCTTTCCCTTCAAGAAGCCTTTCGCTAAGGCTGTTCTTGTGGAATTGGCAAAGGGATATTTGGAAGCCCGTAGACGGCTATGGAGAAAAAGGAGATATCTTCCGTTCAAAACTGGAAAGAAGCTTTCTGAGAAACTGCTCTGTGTTCTGTGAATTCATCTCACAGAGTTACATCTTTCCCTTCAAGAAGCCTTTCGCTAAGGCTGTTCTTGTGGAATTGGCAAAGGGATATTTGGAAGCCCATAGAGGCCTATGGTGAAAAAGGAAATATCTTCCGTTCAAAACTGGAAAGAAGCTTTCTGAGAAACTGCTCTGTGTTCTTTGAATTCATCTCACAGAGTTACATCTTTCCCTTCAAGAAGCCTTTCGCTAAGGCTGTTCTTGTGGAATTGGCAAAGGGATATTTGGAAGGCCATAGAGGGCTATGGAGAAAAAGGAAATATCTTCCGTTCAAAACTGGAAAGAAGCTTTCTGAGAAACTGCTCTGTGTTCTGTGAATTCATCTCACAGAGTTTCATCTTTCCCTTCAAGAAGCCTTTCGCTAAGGCTGTTCTTGTGGAATTGGCAAAGGGATATTTGGAAGCCCATAGAGGCCTATGGTGAAAAAGGAAATATCTTCCGTTCAAAACTGGAAAGAAGCTTTCTGAGAAACTGCTCTGTGTTCTGTGAATTCATCTCACAGAGTTACATCTTTCCCTTCAAGAAGCCTTTCGCTAAGGCTGTTCTTGTGGAATTTGCAAAGGGATATTTGGAAGCCCATAGAGGGCTATGGTGAAAAAGGAAATATCTTCCGTTCAAAACTGGAAAGAAGCTTTCTGAGAAACTGCTCTTTGTTCTCTGAATTCATCTCACAGAGTTACATCTTTCCCTTCAAGAAGCCTTTCGCTAAGTTTGTTCTTGTATAATTGGCAAAGGGATATTTGGAAGCCCATAGAGGGCTATGGTGAAAAAGGAAATATCTTCCGTTCAAAACTGGAAAGAAGCTTTCTGAGAAACTGCTCTGTGTTCTGTGAATTCATCTCACAGAGTTACATCTTTCCCTTCAAGAAGCCTTTCGCTAAGGCTGTTCTTGTGGAATTGGCAAAGGGATATGTGGAAGCCCATAGAGGGCTATGGTGAAAAAGGAAATATCTTCCGTTCAAAACTGGAAAGAAGCTTTCTGAGAAACTGCTCTGTGTTCTGTGAATTCATCTCACAGAGTTACATCTTTCCCTTCAAGAAGCCTTTCGCTAAGGCTGTTCTTGTGGAATTGGCAAAGGGATATTTGGAAGCCCATAGAGGGCTATGGTGAAAAAGGAAATATCTTCCGTTCAAAACTGGAAAGAAGCTTTCTGAGAAACTGCTCTGTGTTCTGTTAATTCATCTCACAGAGTTACATCTTTCCCTTCAAGAAGCCTTTCGCTAAGGCTGTTCTTGTGGAATTGGCAAAGGGATATTTGGAAGCCCGTAGACGGCTATGGAGAAAAAGGAAATATCTTCCGTTCAAAACTGGAAAGAAGCTTTCTGAGAAACTGCTCTGTGTTCTGTGAATTCATCTCACAGAGTTACATCTTTCCCTTCAAGAAGCCTTTCGCTAAGGCTGTTCTTGTGGAATTGGCAAAGGGATATTTGGAAGCCCATAGAGGGCTATGGTGAAAAAGGAAATATCTTCCGTTCAAAACTGGAAAGAAGCTTTCTGAGAAACTGCTCTGTGTTCTGTGAATTCATCTCACAGAGTTACATCTTTCCCTTCAAGAAGCCTTTCGCTAAGGCTGTTCTTGTGGAATTGGCAAAGGGATATTTGGAAGCCCATAGAGCCCTATGGTGAAAAAGGAAATATCTTCCGTTCAAAACTGGAAAGAAGCTTTCTGAGAAACTGCTCTGTGTTCTGTTAATTCATCTCACAGAGTTACATCTTTCCCTTCAAGAAGCCTTTTGCTAAGGCTGTTCTTGTGGAATTGGCAAAGGGATATTTGGAAGCCCATAGAGGCCTATGATGAAAAAGGAAATATCTTCCGTTCAAAACTGGAAAGAAGCTTTCTGAGAAACTGTTCTGTGTTCTGCTAATTCATCTCACAGAGTTACATCTTTCCCTTCAAGAAGCCTTTCGCTAAGGCTGTTCTTGTGGAATTGGCAAAGGGATATTTGGAAGCCCATAGAGGGCTATGGTGAAAAAGGAAATATCTTCCGTTCAAAACTGGAAAGAAGCTTTCTGAGAAACTGCTCAGTGTTCTGTTAATTCATCTCACAGAGTTACATCTTTCCCTTCAAGAAGCCTTTCGCTAAGGCTGTTCTTGTGGAATTGGCAAAGGGATATTTGGAAGCCCGTAGACGGCTATGGAGAAAAAGGAGATATCTTCCGTTCAAAACTGGAAAGAAGCTTTCTGAGAAACTGCTCTGTGTTCTGTGAATTCATCTCACAGAGTTACATCTTTCCCTTCAAGAAGCCTTTCGCTAAGGCTGTTCTTGTGGAATTGGCAAAGGGATATTTGGAAGCCCGTAGACGGCTATGGAGAAAAAGGAAATATCTTCCGTTCAAAACTGGAAAGAAGCTTTCTGAGAAACTGCTCTGTGTTCTGTTAATTCATCTCACAGAGTTACATCTTTCCCTTCAAGAAGCCTTTCGCTAAGGCTGTTCTTGTGGAATTGGCAAAGGGATATTTGGAAGCCCATAGTGGGCTATGGTGAAAAAGGAAATATCTTCCGTTCAAAACTGGAAAGAAGCTTTCTGAGAAACTGCTCTGTGTTCTGTGAATTCATCTCACAGAGTTACATCTTTCCCTTCAAGAAGCCTTTCGCTAAGGCTGTTCTTGTGGAATTGGCAAAGGGATATTTGGAAGCCCATAGAGCCCTATGGTGAAAAAGGAAATATCTTCCGTTCAAAACTGGAAAGAAGCTTTCTGAGAAACTGCTCTGTGTTCTGTTAATTCATCTCACAGAGTTACATCTTTCCCTTCAAGAAGCCTTTTGCTAAGGCCGTTCTTGTGGAATTGGCAAAGGGATATTTGGAAGCCCATAGAGGCCTATGATGAAAAAGGAAATATCTTCCGTTCAAAACTGGAAAGAAGCTTTCTGAGAAACTGTTCTGTGTTCTGCTAATTCATCTCACAGAGTTACATCTTTCCCTTCAAGAAGCCTTTCGCTAAGGCTGTTCTTGTGGAATTGGCAAAGGGATATTTGGAAGCCCATAGAGGGCTATGGTGAAAAAGGAAATATCTTCCGTTCAAAACTGGAAAGAAGCTTTCTGAGAAACTGCTCTGTGTTCTGTGAATTCATCTCACAGAGTTACATCTTTCCCTTCAAGAAGCCTTTCGCTAAGGCTGTTCTTGTGGAATTGGCAAAGGGATATTTGGAAGCCCATAGAGGCCTATGGTGAAAAAGGAAATATCTTCCGTTCAAAACTGGAAAGAAGCTTTCTGAGAAACTGCTCTGTGTTCTGTGAATTCATCTCACAGAGTTACATCTTTCCCTTCAAGAAGCCTTTCGCTAAGGCTGTTCTTGTGGAATTGGCAAAGGGATATTTGGAAGGCCATAGAGGGCTATGGAGAAAAAGGAAATATCTTCCGTTCAAAACTGGAAAGAAGCTTTCTGAGAAACTGCTCTGTGTTCTGTGAATTCATCTCACAGAGTTACATCTTTCCCTTCAAGAAGCCTTTCGCTAAGGCTGTTCTTGTGGAATTGGCAAAGGGATATTTGGAAGCCCATAGAGGCCTATGGTGAAAAAGGAAATATCTTCCGTTCAAAACTGGAAAGAAGCTTTCTGAGAAACTGCTCTGTGTTCTGTGAATTCATCTCACAGAGTTACATCTTTCCCTTCAAGAAGCCTTTCGCTAAGGCTGTTCTTGTGGAATTTGCAAAGGGATATTTGGAAGCCCATAGAGGGCTATGGTGAAAAAGGAAATATCTTCCGTTCAAAACTGGAAAGAAGCTTTCTGAGAAACTGCTCTTTGTTCTCTGAATTCATCTCACAGAGTTACATCTTTCCCTTCAAGAAGCCTTTCGCTAAGTTTGTTCTTGTATAATTGGCAAAGGGATATTTGGAAGCCCATAGAGGGCTATGGTGAAAAAGGAAATATCTTCCGTTCAAAACTGGAAAGAAGCTTTCTGAGAAACTGCTCTGTGTTCTGTGAATTCATCTCACAGAGTTACATCTTTCCCTTCAAGAAGCCTTTCGCTAAGGCTGTTCTTGTGGAATTGGCAAAGGGATATGTGGAAGCCCATAGAGGGCTATGGTGAAAAAGGAAATATCTTCCGTTCAAAACTGGAAAGAAGCTTTCTGAGAAACTGCTCTGTGTTCTGTGAATTCATCTCACAGAGTTACATCTTTCCCTTCAAGAAGCCTTTCGCTAAGGCTATTCTTGTGGAATTGGCAAAGGGATATTTGGAAGCCCATAGAGGGCTATGGTGAAAAAGGAAATATCTTCCGTTCAAAACTGGAAAGAAGCTTTCTGAGAAACTGCTCTGTGTTCTGTTAATTCATCTCACAGAGTTACATCTTTCCCTTCAAGAAGCCTTTCGCTAAGGCTGTTCTTGTGGAATTGGCAAAGGGATATTTGGAAGCCCATAGAGGCCTATGGTGAAAAAGGAAATATCTTCCGTTCAAAACTGGAAAGAAGCTTTCTGAGAAACTGCTCTGTGTTCTGTGAATTCATCTCACAGAGTTACATCTTTCCCTTCAAGAAGCCTTTCGCTAAGGCTGTTCTTGTGGAATTGGCAAAGGGATATTTGGAAGGCCATAGAGGGCTATGGAGAAAAAGGAAATATCTTCCGTTCAAAACTGGAAAGAAGCTTTCTGAGAAACTGCTCTGTGTTCTGTGAATTCATCTCACAGAGTTACATCTTTCCCTTCAAGAAGCCTTTCGCTAAGGCTGTTCTTGTGGAATTGGCAAAGGGATATTTGGAAGCCCATAGAGGCCTATGGTGAAAAAGGAAATATCTTCCGTTCAAAACTGGAAAGAAGCTTTCTGAGAAACTGCTCTGTGTTCTGTTAATTCATCTCACAGAGTTACATCTTTCCCTTCAAGAAGCCTTTCGCTAAGGCTGTTCTTGTGGAATTGGCAAAGGGATATTTGGAAGCCCGTAGACGGCTATGGAGAAAAAGGAAATATCTTCCGTTCAAAACTGGAAAGAAGCTTTCTGAGAAACTGCTCTGTGTTCTGTTAATTCATCTCACAGAGTTACATCTTTCCCTTCAAGAAGCCTTTCGCTAAGGCTGTTCTTGTGGAATTGGCAAAGGGATATTTGGAAGTCCATAGTGGGCTATGGTGAAAAAGGAAATATCTTCCGTTCAAAACTGGAAAGAAGCTTTCTGAGAAACGGCTCTGTGTTCTGTGAATTCATCTCACAGAGTTACATCTTTCCCTTCAAGAAGCCTTTCGCTAAGGCTGTTCTTGTGGAATTGGCAAAGGGATATTTGGAAGCCCATAGAGGCCTATGGTGAAAAAGGAAATATCTTCCGTTCAAAACTGGAAAGAAGCTTTCTGAGAAACTGCTCTGTGTTCTGTTAATTCATCTCACAGAGTTACATCTTTCCCTTCAAGAAGCCTTTTGCTAAGGCTGTTCTTGTGGAATTGGCAAAGGGATATTTGGAAGCCCATAGAGGCCTATGATGAAAAAGGAAATATCTTCCGTTCAAAACTGGAAAGAAGCTTTCTGAGAAACTGTTCTGTGTTCTGCTAATTCATCTCACAGAGTTACATCTTTCCCTTCAAGAAGCCTTTCGCTAAGGCTGTTCTTGTGGAATTGGCAAAGGGATATTTGGAAGCCCATAGAGGGCTATGGTGAAAAAGGAAATATCTTCCGTTCAAAACTGGAAAGAAGCTTTCTGAGAAACTGCTCTGTGTTCTGTGAATTCATCTCACAGAGTTACATCTTTCCCTTCAAGAAGCCTTTCGCTAAGGCTGTTCTTGTGGAATTGTCAAAGGGATATGTGGAAGCCCATAGAGGGCTATGGTGAAAAAGGAAATATCTTCCGTTCAAAACTGGAAAGAAGCTTTCTGAGAAACTGCTCTGTGTTCTGTGAATTCATCTCACAGAGTTACATCTTTCCCTTCAAGAAGCCTTTCGCTAAGGCTGTTCTTGTGGAATTGGCAAAGGGATATTTGGAAGCCCATAGAGGGCTATGGTGAAAAAGGAAATATCTTCCGTTCAAAACTGGAAAGAAGCTATCTGAGAAACTGCTCTGTGTTCTGTTAATTCATCTCACAGAGTTACATCTTTCCCTTCAAGAAGCCTTTCGCTAAGGCTGTTCTTGTGGAATTGGCAAAGGGATATTTGGAAGCCCGTAGACGGCTATGGAGAAAAAGGAAATATCTTCCGTTCAAAACTGGAAAGAAGCTTTCTGAGAAACTGCTCTGTGTTCTGTGAATTCATCTCACAGAGTTACATCTTTCCCTTCAAGAAGCCTTTCGCTAAGGCTGTTCTTGTGGAATTGGCAAAGGGATATTTGGAAGCCCATAGAGGGCTATGGTGAAAAAGGAAATATCTTCCGTTCAAAACTGGAAAGAAGCTTTCTGAGAAACTGCTCTGTGTTCTGTGAATTCATCTCACAGAGTTACATCTTTCCCTTCAAGAAGCCTTTCGCTAAGGCTGTTCTTGTGGAATTGGCAAAGGGATATTTGGAAGCCCATAGAGCCCTATGGTGAAAAAGGAAATATCTTCCGTTCAAAACTGGAAAGAAGCTTTCTGAGAAACTGCTCTGTGTTCTGTTAATTCATCTCACAGAGTTACATCTTTCCCTTCAAGAAGCCTTTTGCTAAGGCTGTTCTTGTGGAATTGGCAAAGGGATATTTGGAAGCCCATAGAGGCCTATGATGAAAAAGGAAATATCTTCCGTTCAAAACTGGAAAGAAGCTTTCTGAGAAACTGTTCTGTGTTCTGCTAATTCATCTCACAGAGTTACATCTTTCCCTTCAAGAAGCCTTTCGCTAAGGCTGTTCTTGTGGAATTGGCAAAGGGATATTTGGAAGCCCATAGAGGGCTATGGTGAAAAAGGAAATATCTTCCGTTCAAAACTGGAAAGAAGCTTTCTGAGAAACTGCTCTGTGTTCTGTGAATTCATCTCACAGAGTTACATCTTTCCCTTCAAGAAGCCTTTCGCTAAGGCTGTTCTTGTGGAATTGGCAAAGGGATATTTGGAAGCCCATAGAGGCCTATGGTGAAAAAGGAAATATCTTCCGTTCAAAACTGGAAAGAAGCTTTCTGAGAAACTGCTCTGTGTTCTGTGAATTCATCTCACAGTGTTACATCTTTCCCTTCAAGAAGCCTTTCGCTAAGGCTGTTCTTGTGGAATTGGCAAAGCGATATTTGGAAGCCCATAGAGGGCTATGGTGAAAAAGGAAATATCTTCCGTTCAAAACTGGAAAGAAGCTTTCTGAGAAACTGCTCTGTGTTCTGTGAATTCATCTCACAGAGTTACATCTTTCCCTTCAAGAAGCTTTTCGCTAAGGCTGTTCTTGTGGAATTGGCAAAGGGATATTTGGAAGCCCATAGAGGCCTATGGTGAAAAAGGAAATATCTTCCGTTCAAAACTGGAAAGAAGCTTTCTGAGACACTGCTCTGTGTTCTGTGAATTCATCTCACAGAGTTACATCTTTCCCTTCAAGAAGCCTTTCGCTAAGGCTGTTCTTGTGGAATTCGCAAAGGGATATTTGGAAGCCCATAGAGGGCTATGGTGAAAAAAGAAATATCTTCCGTTCAAAACTGGAAAGAAGCTTTCTGAGAAACTGCTCTGTGTTCTGTGAATTCATCTCACAGAGTTATATCTTTCCCTTCAAGAAGCCTTTCGCTAAGGCTGTTCTTGTGGAATTGGCAAAGTGATATGTGGAATCCCATAGAGGCCTATGGTGAAAAAGGAAATATCTTCCGTTCAAAACTGGAAAGAAGCTTTCTGAGAAACTGCTCTGTGTTCTGTGAATTCATCTCACAGAGTTACATCTTTCCCTTCAAGAAGCCTTTCGCTAAGGCTGTTCTTGTGGAATTGGCAAAGGGATATTTGGAAGCCCATAGAGGGCTATGGTGAAAAAGGAAATATCTTCCGTTCAAAACTGGAAAGAAGCTTTCTGAGAAACTGCTCAGTGTTCTGTTAATTCATCTCACAGAGTTACATCTTTCCCTTCAAGAAGCCTTTCGCTAAGGCTGTTCTTGTGGAATTGGCAAAGGGATATTTGGAAGCCCGTAGACGGCTATGGAGAAAAAGGAGATATCTTCCGTTCAAAACTGGAAAGAAGCTTTCTGAGAAACTGCTCTGTGTTCTGTGAATTCATCTCACAGAGTTACATCTTTCCCTTCAAGAAGCCTTTCGCTAAGGCTGTTCTTGTGGAATTGGCAAAGGGATATTTGGAAGCCCATAGAGGCCTATGGTGAAAAAGGAAATATCTTCCGTTCAAAACTGGAAAGAAGCTTTCTGAGAAACTGCTCTGTGTTCTTTGAATTCATCTCACAGAGTTACATCTTTCCCTTCAAGAAGCCTTTCGCTAAGGCTGTTCTTGTGGAATTGGCAAAGGGATATTTGGAAGGCCATAGAGGGCTATGGAGAAAAAGGAAATATCTTCCGTTCAAAACTGGAAAGAAGCTTTCTGAGAAACTGCTCTGTGTTCTGTGAATTCATCTCACAGAGTTTCATCTTTCCCTTCAAGAAGCCTTTCGCTAAGGCTGTTCTTGTGGAATTGGCAAAGGGATATTTGGAAGCCCATAGAGGCCTATGGTGAAAAAGGAAATATCTTCCGTTCAAAACTGGAAAGAAGCTTTCTGAGAAACTGCTCTGTGTTCTGTGAATTCATCTCACAGAGTTACATCTTTCCCTTCAAGAAGCCTTTCGCTAAGGCTGTTCTTGTGGAATTTGCAAAGGGATATTTGGAAGCCCATAGAGGGCTATGGTGAAAAAGGAAATATCTTCCGTTCAAAACTGGAAAGAAGCTTTCTGAGAAACTGCTCTTTGTTCTCTGAATTCATCTCACAGAGTTACATCTTTCCCTTCAAGAAGCCTTTCGCTAAGTTTGTTCTTGTATAATTGGCAAAGGGATATTTGGAAGCCCATAGAGGGCTATGGTGAAAAAGGAAATATCTTCCGTTCAAAACTGGAAAGAAGCTTTCTGAGAAACTGCTCTGTGTTCTGTGAATTCATCTCACAGAGTTACATCTTTCCCTTCAAGAAGCCTTTCGCTAAGGCTGTTCTTGTGGAATTGGCAAAGGGATATGTGGAAGCCCATAGAGGGCTATGGTGAAAAAGGAAATATCTTCCGTTCAAAACTGGAAAGAAGCTTTCTGAGAAACTGCTCTGTGTTCTGTGAATTCATCTCACAGAGTTACATCTTTCCCTTCAAGAAGCCTTTCGCTAAGGCTGTTCTTGTGGAATTGGCAAAGGGATATTTGGAAGCCCATAGAGGGCTATGGTGAAAAAGGAAATATCTTCCGTTCAAAACTGGAAAGAAGCTTTCTGAGAAACTGCTCTGTGTTCTGTTAATTCATCTCACAGAGTTACATCTTTCCCTTCAAGAAGCCTTTCGCTAAGGCTGTTCTTGTGGAATTGGCAAAGGGATATTTGGAAGCCCGTAGACGGCTATGGAGAAAAAGGAAATATCTTCCGTTCAAAACTGGAAAGAAGCTTTCTGAGAAACTGCTCTGTGTTCTGTGAATTCATCTCACAGAGTTACATCTTTCCCTTCAAGAAGCCTTTCGCTAAGGCTGTTCTTGTGGAATTGGCAAAGGGATATTTGGAAGCCCATAGAGGGCTATGGTGAAAAAGGAAATATCTTCCGTTCAAAACTGGAAAGAAGCTTTCTGAGAAACTGCTCTGTGTTCTGTGAATTCATCTCACAGAGTTACATCTTTCCCTTCAAGAAGCCTTTCGCTAAGGCTGTTCTTGTGGAATTGGCAAAGGGATATTTGGAAGCCCATAGAGCCCTATGGTGAAAAAGGAAATATCTTCCGTTCAAAACTGGAAAGAAGCTTTCTGAGAAACTGCTCTGTGTTCTGTTAATTCATCTCACAGAGTTACATCTTTCCCTTCAAGAAGCCTTTTGCTAAGGCTGTTCTTGTGGAATTGGCAAAGGGATATTTGGAAGCCCATAGAGGCCTATGATGAAAAAGGAAATATCTTCCGTTCAAAACTGGAAAGAAGCTTTCTGAGAAACTGTTCTGTGTTCTGCTAATTCATCTCACAGAGTTACATCTTTCCCTTCAAGAAGCCTTTCGCTAAGGCTGTTCTTGTGGAATTGGCAAAGGGATATTTGGAAGCCCATAGAGGGCTATGGTGAAAAAGGAAATATCTTCCGTTCAAAACTGGAAAGAAGCTTTCTGAGAAACTGCTCAGTGTTCTGTTAATTCATCTCACAGAGTTACATCTTTCCCTTCAAGAAGCCTTTCGCTAAGGCTGTTCTTGTGGAATTGGCAAAGGGATATTTGGAAGCCCGTAGACGGCTATGGAGAAAAAGGAGATATCTTCCGTTCAAAACTGGAAAGAAGCTTTCTGAGAAACTGCTCTGTGTTCTGTGAATTCATCTCACAGAGTTACATCTTTCCCTTCAAGAAGCCTTTCGCTAAGGCTGTTCTTGTGGAATTGGCAAAGGGATATTTGGAAGCCCATAGAGGCCTATGGTGAAAAAGGAAATATCTTCCGTTCAAAACTGGAAAGAAGCTTTCTGAGAAACTGCTCTGTGTTCTTTGAATTCATCTCACAGAGTTACATCTTTCCCTTCAAGAAGCCTTTCGCTAAGGCTGTTCTTGTGGAATTGGCAAAGGGATATTTGGAAGGCCATAGAGGGCTATGGAGAAAAAGGAAATATCTTCCGTTCAAAACTGGAAAGAAGCTTTCTGAGAAACTGCTCTGTGTTCTGTGAATTCATCTCACAGAGTTACATCTTTCCCTTCAAGAAGCCTTTCGCTAAGGCTGTTCTTGTGGAATTGGCAAAGGGATATTTGGAAGCCCATAGAGGCCTATGGTGAAAAAGGAAATATCCTCCGTTCAAAACTGGAAAGAAGCTTTCTGAGAAACTGCTCTGTGTTCTGTGAATTCATCTCACAGAGTTACATCTTTCCCTTCAAGAAGCCTTTCGCTAAGGCTGTTCTTGTGGAATTGGCAAAGGGATATTTGGAAGCCCATAGAGGCCTATGGTGAAAAAGGAAATATCCTCCGTTCAAAACTGGAAAGAAGCTTTCTGAGAAACTGCTCTGTGTTCTGTGAATTCATCTCACAGAGTTACATCTTTCCCTTCAAGAAGCCTTTCGCTAAGGCTGTTCTTGTGGAATTTGCAAAGGGATATTTGGAAGCCCATAGAGGGCTATGGTGAAAAAGGAAATATCTTCCGTTCAAAACTGGAAAGAAGCTTTCTGAGAAACTGCTCTGTGTTCTGTGAATTCATCTCACAGAGTTACATCTTTCCCTTCAAGAAGCCTTTCGCTAAGGCTGTTCTTGTGGAATTGGCAAAGGGATATTTGGAAGCCCATAGAGGGCTATGGTGAAAAAGGAAATATCTTCCGTTCAAAACTGGAAAGAAGCTTTCTGAGAAACTGCTCTGTGTTCTGTGAATTCATCTCACAGAGTTACATCTTTCCCTTCAAGAAGCCTTTCGCTAAGGCTGTTCTTGTGGAATTGGCAAAGGGATATTTGGAAGCCCATAGAGGGCTATGGTGAAAAAGGAAATATCTTCCGTTCAAAACTGGAAAGAAGCTTTCTGAGAAACTGCTCTGTGTTCTGTTAATTCATCTCACAGAGTTACATCTTTCCCTTCAAGAAGCCTTTCGCTAAGGCTGTTCTTGTGGAATTGGCAAAGGGATATTTGGAAGCCCGTAGACGGCTATGGAGAAAAAGGAAATATCTTCCGTTCAAAACTGGAAAGAAGCTTTCTGAGAAACTGCTCTGTGTTCTGTTAATTCATCTCACAGAGTTACATCTTTCCCTTCAAGAAGCCTTTCGCTAAGGCTGTTCTTGTGGAATTGGCAAAGGGATATTTGGAAGTCCATAGTGGGCTATGGTGAAAAAGGAAATATCTTCCGTTCAAAACTGGAAAGAAGCTTTCTGAGAAACGGCTCTGTGTTCTGTGAATTCATCTCACAGAGTTACATCTTTCCCTTCAAGAAGCCTTTCGCTAAGGCTGTTCTTGTGGAATTGGCAAAGGGATATTTGGAAGCCCATAGAGCCCTATGGTGAAAAAGGAAATATCTTCCGTTCAAAACTGGAAAGAAGCTTTCTGAGAAACTGCTCTGTGTTCTGTTAATTCATCTCACAGAGTTACATCTTTCCCTTCAAGAAGCCTTTTGCTAAGGCTGTTCTTGTGGAATTGGCAAAGGGATATTTGGAAGCCCATAGAGGCCTATGATGAAAAAGGAAATATCTTCCGTTCAAAACTGGAAAGAAGCTTTCTGAGAAACTGTTCTGTGTTCTGCTAATTCATCTCACAGAGTTACATCTTTCCCTTCAAGAAGCCTTTCGCTAAGGCTGTTCTTGTGGAATTGGCAAAGGGATATTTGGAAGCCCATAGAGGGCTATGGTGAAAAAGGAAATATCTTCCGTTCAAAACTGGAAAGAAGCTTTCTGAGAAACTGCTCTGTGTTCTGTGAATTCATCTCACAGAGTTACATCTTTCCCTTCAAGAAGCCTTTCGCTAAGGCTGTTCTTGTGGAATTGTCAAAGGGATATGTGGAAGCCCATAGAGGGCTATGGTGAAAAAGGAAATATCTTCCGTTCAAAACTGGAAAGAAGCTTTCTGAGAAACTGCTCTGTGTTCTGTGAATTCATCTCACAGAGTTACATCTTTCCCTTCAAGAAGCCTTTCGCTAAGGCTGTTCTTGTGGAATTGGCAAAGGGATATTTGGAAGCCCATAGAGGGCTATGGTGAAAAAGGAAATATCTTCCGTTCAAAACTGGAAAGAAGCTATCTGAGAAACTGCTCTGTGTTCTGTTAATTCATCTCACAGAGTTACATCTTTCCCTTCAAGAAGCCTTTCGCTAAGGCTGTTCTTGTGGAATTGGCAAAGGGATATTTGGAAGCCCGTAGACGGCTATGGAGAAAAAGGAAATATCTTCCGTTCAAAACTGGAAAGAAGCTTTCTGAGAAACTGCTCTGTGTTCTGTGAATTCATCTCACAGAGTTACATCTTTCCCTTCAAGAAGCCTTTCGCTAAGGCTGTTCTTGTGGAATTGGCAAAGGGATATTTGGAAGCCCATAGAGCCCTATGGTGAAAAAGGAAATATCTTCCGTTCAAAACTGGAAAGAAGCTTTCTGAGAAACTGCTCTGTGTTCTGTTAATTCATCTCACAGAGTTACATCTTTCCCTTCAAGAAGCCTTTTGCTAAGGCTGTTCTTGTGGAATTGGCAAAGGGATATTTGGAAGCCCATAGAGGCCTATGATGAAAAAGGAAATATCTTCCGTTCAAAACTGGAAAGAAGCTTTCTGAGAAACTGTTCTGTGTTCTGCTAATTCATCTCACAGAGTTACATCTTTCCCTTCAAGAAGCCTTTCGCTAAGGCTGTTCTTGTGGAATTGGCAAAGGGATATTTGGAAGCCCATAGAGGGCTATGGTGAAAAAGGAAATATCTTCCGTTAAACTGGAAAGAAGCTTTCTGAGAAACTGCTCTGTGTTCTGTGAATTCATCTCACAGAGTTACATCTTTCCCTTCAAGAAGCCTTTCGCTAAGGCTGTTCTTGTGGAATTGGCAAAGGGATATTTGGAAGCCCATAGAGGCCTATGGTGAAAAAGGAAATATCTTCGTTCAAAACTGGAAAGAAGCTTTCTGAGAAACTGCTCTGTGTTCTGTGAATTCATCTCACAGTGTTACATCTTTCCCTTCAAGAAGCCTTTCGCTAAGGCTGTTCTTGTGGAATTGGCAAAGCGATATTTGGAAGCCCATAGAGGGCTATGGTGAAAAAGGAAATATCTTCCGTTCAAAACTGGAAAGAAGCTTTCTGAGAAACTGCTCTGTGTTCTGTGAATTCATCTCACAGAGTTACATCTTTCCCTTCAAGAAGCTTTTCGCTAAGGCTGTTCTTGTGGAATTGGCAAAGGGATATTTGGAAGCCCATAGAGGCCTATGGTGAAAAAGGAAATATCTTCCGTTCAAAACTGGAAAGAAGCTTTCTGAGAAACTGCTCTGTGTTCTGTGAATTCATCTCACAGAGTTACATCTTTCCCTTCAAGAAGCCTTTCGCTAAGGCTGTTCTTGTGGAATTGGCAAAGGGATATTTGGAAGCCCATAGAGCCCTATGGTGAAAAAGGAAATATCTTCCGTTCAAAACTGGAAAGAAGCTTTCTGAGAAACTGCTCTGTGTTCTGTTAATTCATCTCACAGAGTTACATCTTTCCCTTCAAGAAGCCTTTTGCTAAGGCTGTTCTTGTGGAATTGGCAAAGGGATATTTGGAAGCCCATAGAGGCCTATGATGAAAAAGGAAATATCTTCCGTTCAAAACTGGAAAGAAGCTTTCTGAGAAACTGTTCTGTGTTCTGCTAATTCATCTCACAGAGTTACATCTTTCCCTTCAAGAAGCCTTTCGCTAAGGCTGTTCTTGTGGAATTGGCAAAGGGATATTTGGAAGCCCATAGAGGGCTATGGTGAAAAAGGAAATATCTTCCGTTCAAAACTGGAAAGAAGCTTTCTGAGAAACTGCTCAGTGTTCTGTTAATTCATCTCACAGAGTTACATCTTTCCCTTCAAGAAGCCTTTCGCTAAGGCTGTTCTTGTGGAATTGGCAAAGGGATATTTGGAAGCCCGTAGACGGCTATGGAGAAAAAGGAGATATCTTCCGTTCAAAACTGGAAAGAAGCTTTCTGAGAAACTGCTCTGTGTTCTGTGAATTCATCTCACAGAGTTACATCTTTCCCTTCAAGAAGCCTTTCGCTAAGGCTGTTCTTGTGGAATTGGCAAAGGGATATTTGGAAGCCCATAGAGGCCTATGGTGAAAAAGGAAATATCTTCCGTTCAAAACTGGAAAGAAGCTTTCTGAGAAACTGCTCTGTGTTCTTTGAATTCATCTCACAGAGTTACATCTTTCCCTTCAAGAAGCCTTTCGCTAAGGCTGTTCTTGTGGAATTGGCAAAGGGATATTTGGAAGGCCATAGAGGGCTATGGAGAAAAAGGAAATATCTTCCGTTCAAAACTGGAAAGAAGCTTTCTGAGAAACTGCTCTGTGTTCTGTGAATTCATCTCACAGAGTTACATCTTTCCCTTCAAGAAGCCTTTCGCTAAGGCTGTTCTTGTGGAATTGGCAAAGGGATATTTGGAAGCCCATAGAGGCCTATGGTGAAAAAGGAAATATCCTCCGTTCAAAACTGGAAAGAAGCTTTCTGAGAAACTGCTCTGTGTTCTGTGAATTCATCTCACAGAGTTACATCTTTCCCTTCAAGAAGCCTTTCGCTAAGGCTGTTCTTGTGGAATTTGCAAAGGGATATTTGGAAGCCCATAGAGGGCTATGGTGAAAAAGGAAATATCTTCCGTTCAAAACTGGAAAGAAGCTTTCTGAGAAACTGCTCTGTGTTCTGTGAATTCATCTCACAGAGTTACATCTTTCCCTTCAAGAAGCCTTTCGCTAAGGCTGTTCTTGTGGAATTGGCAAAGGGATATTTGGAAGCCCATAGAGGGCTATGGTGAAAAAGGAAATATCTTCCGTTCAAAACTGGAAAGAAGCTTTCTGAGAAACTGCTCTGTGTTCTGTGAATTCATCCCACAGAGTTACATCTTTCCCTTCAAGAAGCCTTTCGCTAAGGCTGTTCTTGTGGAATTGGCAAAGGGATATTTGGAAGCCCATAGAGGGCTATGGTGAAAAAGGAAATATCTTCCGTTCAAAACTGGAAAGAAGCTTTCTGAGAAACTGCTCTGTGTTCTGTTAATTCATCTCACAGAGTTACATCTTTCCCTTCAAGAAGCCTTTCGCTAAGGCTGTTCTTGTGGAATTGGCAAAGGGATATTTGGAAGCCCGTAGACGGCTATGGAGAAAAAGGAAATATCTTCCGTTCAAAACTGGAAAGAAGCTTTCTGAGAAACTGCTCTGTGTTCTGTTAATTCATCTCACAGAGTTACATCTTTCCCTTCAAGAAGCCTTTCGCTAAGGCTGTTCTTGTGGAATTGGCAAAGGGATATTTGGAAGTCCATAGTGGGCTATGGTGAAAAAGGAAATATCTTCCGTTCAAAACTGGAAAGAAGCTTTCTGAGAAACGGCTCTGTGTTCTGTGAATTCATCTCACAGAGTTACATCTTTCCCTTCAAGAAGCCTTTCGCTAAGGCTGTTCTTGTGGAATTGGCAAAGGGATATTTGGAAGCCCATAGAGCCCTATGGTGAAAAAGGAAATATCTTCCGTTCAAAACTGGAAAGAAGCTTTCTGAGAAACTGCTCTGTGTTCTGTTAATTCATCTCACAGAGTTACATCTTTCCCTTCAAGAAGCCTTTTGCTAAGGCTGTTCTTGTGGAATTGGCAAAGGGATATTTGGAAGCCCATAGAGGCCTATGATGAAAAAGGAAATATCTTCCGTTCAAAACTGGAAAGAAGCTTTCTGAGAAACTGTTCTGTGTTCTGCTAATTCATCTCACAGAGTTACATCTTTCCCTTCAAGAAGCCTTTCGCTAAGGCTGTTCTTGTGGAATTGGCAAAGGGATATTTGGAAGCCCATAGAGGGCTATGGTGAAAAAGGAAATATCTTCCGTTCAAAACTGGAAAGAAGCTTTCTGAGAAACTGCTCTGTGTTCTGTGAATTCATCTCACAGAGTTACATCTTTCCCTTCAAGAAGCCTTTCGCTAAGGCTGTTCTTGTGGAATTGTCAAAGGGATATGTGGAAGCCCATAGAGGGCTATGGTGAAAAAGGAAATATCTTCCGTTCAAAACTGGAAAGAAGCTTTCTGAGAAACTGCTCTGTGTTCTGTGAATTCATCTCACAGAGTTACATCTTTCCCTTCAAGAAGCCTTTCGCTAAGGCTGTTCTTGTGGAATTGGCAAAGGGATATTTGGAAGCCCATAGAGGGCTATGGTGAAAAAGGAAATATCTTCCGTTCAAAACTGGAAAGAAGCTATCTGAGAAACTGCTCTGTGTTCTGTTAATTCATCTCACAGAGTTACATCTTTCCCTTCAAGAAGCCTTTCGCTAAGGCTGTTCTTGTGGAATTGGCAAAGGGATATTTGGAAGCCCGTAGACGGCTATGGAGAAAAAGGAAATATCTTCCGTTCAAAACTGGAAAGAAGCTTTCTGAGAAACTGCTCTGTGTTCTGTGAATTCATCTCACAGAGTTACATCTTTCCCTTCAAGAAGCCTTTCGCTAAGGCTGTTCTTGTGGAATTGGCAAAGGGATATTTGGAAGCCCATAGAGGGCTATGGTGAAAAAGGAAATATCTTCCGTTCAAAACTGGAAAGAAGCTTTCTGAGAAACTGCTCTGTGTTCTGTGAATTCATCTCACAGAGTTACATCTTTCCCTTCAAGAAGCCTTTCGCTAAGGCTGTTCTTGTGGAATTGGCAAAGGGATATTTGGAAGCCCATAGAGCCCTATGGTGAAAAAGGAAATATCTTCCGTTCAAAACTGGAAAGAAGCTTTCTGAGAAACTGCTCTGTGTTCTGTTAATTCATCTCACAGAGTTACATCTTTCCCTTCAAGAAGCCTTTTGCTAAGGCTGTTCTTGTGGAATTGGCAAAGGGATATTTGGAAGCCCATAGAGGCCTATGATGAAAAAGGAAATATCTTCCGTTCAAAACTGGAAAGAAGCTTTCTGAGAAACTGTTCTGTGTTCTGCTAATTCATCTCACAGAGTTACATCTTTCCCTTCAAGAAGCCTTTCGCTAAGGCTGTTCTTGTGGAATTGGCAAAGGGATATTTGGAAGCCCATAGAGGGCTATGGTGAAAAAGGAAATATCTTCCGTTCAAAACTGGAAAGAAGCTTTCTGAGAAACTGCTCTGTGTTCTGTGAATTCATCTCACAGAGTTACATCTTTCCCTTCAAGAAGCCTTTCGCTAAGGCTGTTCTTGTGGAATTGGCAAAGGGATATTTGGAAGCCCATAGAGGCCTATGGTGAAAAAGGAAATATCTTCGTTCAAAACTGGAAAGAAGCTTTCTGAGAAACTGCTCTGTGTTCTGTGAATTCATCTCACAGTGTTACATCTTTCCCTTCAAGAAGCCTTTCGCTAAGGCTGTTCTTGTGGAATTGGCAAAGCGATATTTGGAAGCCCATAGAGGGCTATGGTGAAAAAGGAAATATCTTCCGTTCAAAACTGGAAAGAAGCTTTCTGAGAAACTGCTCTGTGTTCTGTGAATTCATCTCACAGAGTTACATCTTTCCCTTCAAGAAGCTTTTCGCTAAGGCTGTTCTTGTGGAATTGGCAAAGGGATATTTGGAAGCCCATAGAGGCCTATGGTGAAAAAGGAAATATCTTCCGTTCAAAACTGGAAAGAAGCTTTCTGAGACACTGCTCTGTGTTCTGTGAATTCATCTCACAGAGTTACATCTTTCCCTTCAAGAAGCCTTTCGCTAAGGCTGTTCTTGTGGAATTCGCAAAGGGATATTTGGAAGCCCATAGACGGCTATGGTGAAAAAAGAAATATCTTCCGTTCAAAACTGGAAAGAAGCTTTCTGAGAAACTGCTCTGTGTTCTGTGAATTCATCTCACAGAGTTATATCTTTCCCTTCAAGAAGCCTTTCGCTAAGGCTGTTCTTGTGGAATTGGCAAAGTGATATGTGGAAGCCCATAGAGGCCTATGGTGAAAAAGGAAATATCTTCCGTTCAAAACTGGAAAGAAGCTTTCTGAGAAACTGCTCTGTGTTCTGTGAATTCATCTCACAGAGTTACATCTTTCCCTTCAAGAAGCCTTTCGCTAAGGCTGTTCTTGTGGAATTGGCAAAGGGATATTTGGAAGCCCATAGAGGGCTATGGTGAAAAAGGAAATATCTTCCGTTCAAAACTGGAAAGAAGCTTTCTGAGAAACTGCTCAGTGTTCTGTTAATTCATCTCACAGAGTTACATCTTTCCCTTCAAGAAGCCTTTCGCTAAGGCTGTTCTTGTGGAATTGGCAAAGGGATATTTGGAAGCCCGTAGACGGCTATGGAGAAAAAGGAGATATCTTCCGTTCAAAACTGGAAAGAAGCTTTCTGAGAAACTGCTCTGTGTTCTGTGAATTCATCTCACAGAGTTACATCTTTCCCTTCAAGAAGCCTTTCGCTAAGGCTGTTCTTGTGGAATTGGCAAAGGGATATTTGGAAGCCCATAGAGGCCTATGGTGAAAAAGGAAATATCTTCCGTTCAAAACTGGAAAGAAGCTTTCTGAGAAACTGCTCTGTGTTCTTTGAATTCATCTCACAGAGTTACATCTTTCCCTTCAAGAAGCCTTTCGCTAAGGCTGTTCTTGTGGAATTGGCAAAGGGATATTTGGAAGGCCATAGAGGGCTATGGAGAAAAAGGAAATATCTTCCGTTCAAAACTGGAAAGAAGCTTTCTGAGAAACTGCTCTGTGTTCTGTGAATTCATCTCACAGAGTTTCATCTTTCCCTTCAAGAAGCCTTTCGCTAAGGCTGTTCTTGTGGAATTGGCAAAGGGATATTTGGAAGCCCATAGAGGCCTATGGTGAAAAAGGAAATATCTTCCGTTCAAAACTGGAAAGAAGCTTTCTGAGAAACTGCTCTGTGTTCTGTGAATTCATCTCACAGAGTTACATCTTTCCCTTCAAGAAGCCTTTCGCTAAGGCTGTTCTTGTGGAATTTGCAAAGGGATATTTGGAAGCCCATAGAGGGCTATGGTGAAAAAGGAAATATCTTCCGTTCAAAACTGGAAAGAAGCTTTCTGAGAAACTGCTCTTTGTTCTCTGAATTCATCTCACAGAGTTACATCTTTCCCTTCAAGAAGCCTTTCGCTAAGTTTGTTCTTGTATAATTGGCAAAGGGATATTTGGAAGCCCATAGAGGGCTATGGTGAAAAAGGAAATATCTTCCGTTCAAAACTGGAAAGAAGCTTTCTGAGAAACTGCTCTGTGTTCTGTGAATTCATCTCACAGAGTTACATCTTTCCCTTCAAGAAGCCTTTCGCTAAGGCTGTTCTTGTGGAATTGGCAAAGGGATATGTGGAAACCCATAGAGGGCTATGGTGAAAAAGGAAATATCTTCCGTTCAAAACTGGAAAGAAGCTTTCTGAGAAACTGCTCTGTGTTCTGTGAATTCATCTCACAGAGTTACATCTTTCCCTTCAAGAAGCCTTTCGCTAAGGCTGTTCTTGTGGAATTGGCAAAGGGATATTTGGAAGCCCATAGAGGGCTATGGTGAAAAAGGAAATATCTTCCGTTCAAAACTGGAAAGAAGCTTTCTGAGAAACTGCTCTGTGTTCTGTTAATTCATCTCACAGAGTTACATCTTTCCCTTCAAGAAGCCTTTCGCTAAGGCTGTTCTTGTGGAATTGGCAAAGGGATATTTGGAAGCCCGTAGACGGCTATGGAGAAAAAGGAAATATCTTCCGTTCAAAACTGGAAAGAAGCTTTCTGAGAAACTGCTCTGTGTTCTGTGAATTCATCTCACAGAGTTACATCTTTCCCTTCAAGAAGCCTTTCGCTAAGGCTGTTCTTGTGGAATTGGCAAAGGGATATTTGGAAGCCCATAGAGGGCTATGGTGAAAAAGGAAATATCTTCCGTTCAAAACTGGAAAGAAGCTTTCTGAGAAACTGCTCTGTGTTCTGTGAATTCATCTCACAGAGTTACATCTTTCCCTTCAAGAAGCCTTTCGCTAAGGCTGTTCTTGTGGAATTGGCAAAGGGATATTTGGAAGCCCATAGAGCCCTATGGTGAAAAAGGAAATATCTTCCGTTCAAAACTGGAAAGAAGCTTTCTGAGAAACTGCTCTGTGTTCTGTTAATTCATCTCACAGAGTTACATCTTTCCCTTCAAGAAGCCTTTTGCTAAGGCTGTTCTGGTGGAATTGGCAAAGGGATATTTGGAAGCCCATAGAGGCCTATGATGAAAAAGGAAATATCTTCCGTTCAAAACTGGAAAGAAGCTTTCTGAGAAACTGTTCTGTGTTCTGCTAATTCATCTCACAGAGTTACATCTTTCCCTTCAAGAAGCCTTTCGCTAAGGCTGTTCTTGTGGAATTGGCAAAGGGATATTTGGAAGCCCATAGAGGGCTATGGTGAAAAAGGAAATATCTTCCGTTCAAAACTGGAAAGAAGCTTTCTGAGAAACTGCTCTGTGTTCTGTGAATTCATCTCACAGAGTTACATCTTTCCCTTCAAGAAGCCTTTCGCTAAGGCTGTTCTTGTGGAATTGGCAAAGGGATATTTGGAAGCCCATAGAGGCCTATGGTGAAAAAGGAAATATCTTCCGTTCAAAACTGGAAAGAAGCTTTCTGAGAAACTGCTCTGTGTTCTGTGAATTCATCTCACAGAGTTACATCTTTCCCTTCAAGAAGCCTTTCGCTAAGGCTGTTCTTGTGGAATTGGCAAAGGGATATTTGGAAGCCCATAGAGGGCTATGGTGAAAAAGGAAATATCTTCCGTTCAAAACTGGAAAGAAGCTATCTGAGAAACTGCTCTGTGTTCTGTTAATTCATCTCACAGAGTTACATCTTTCCCTTCAAGAAGCCTTTCGCTAAGGCTGTTCTTGTGGAATTGGCAAAGTGATATGTGGAAGCCCATAGAGGCCTATGGTGAAAAAGGAAATATCTTCCGTTCAAAACTGGAAAGAAGCTTTCTGAGAAACTGCTCTGTGTTCTGTGAATTCATCTCACAGAGTTACATCTTTCCCTTCAAGAAGCCTTTCGCTAAGGCTGTTCTTGTGGAATTGGCAAAGGGATATTTGGAAGCCCATAGAGGGCTATGGTGAAAAAGGAAATATCTTCCGTTCAAAACTGGAAAGAAGCTTTCTGAGAAACTGCTCAGTGTTCTGTTAATTCATCTCACAGAGTTACATCTTTCCCTTCAAGAAGCCTTTCGCTAAGGCTGTTCTTGTGGAATTGGCAAAGGGATATTTGGAAGCCCATAGAGGCCTATGGTGAAAAAGGAAATATCTTCCGTTCAAAACTGGAAAGAAGCTTTCTGAGAAACTGCTCTGTGTTCTTTGAATTCATCTCACAGAGTTACATCTTTCCCTTCAAGAAGCCTTTCGCTAAGGCTGTTCTTGTGGAATTGGCAAAGGGATATTTGGAAGGCCATAGAGGGCTATGGAGAAAAAGGAAATATCTTCCGTTCAAAACTGGAAAGAAGCTTTCTGAGAAACTGCTCTGTGTTCTGTGAATTCATCTCACAGAGTTACATCTTTCCCTTCAAGAAGCCTTTCGCTAAGGCTGTTCTTGTGGAATTGGCAAAGGGATATTTGGAAGCCCATAGAGGCCTATGGTGAAAAAGGAAATATCTTCCGTTCAAAACTGGAAAGAAGCTTTCTGAGAAACTGCTCTGTGTTCTGTGAATTCATCTCACAGAGTTACATCTTTCCCTTCAAGAAGCCTTTCGCTAAGGCTGTTCTTGTGGAATTTGCAAAGGGATATTTGGAAGCCCATAGAGGGCTATGGTGAAAAAGGAAATATCTTCCGTTCAAAACTGGAAAGAAGCTTTCTGAGAAACTGCTCTTTGTTCTCTGAATTCATCTCACAGAGTTACATCTTTCCCTTCAAGAAGCCTTTCGCTAAGTTTGTTCTTGTATAATTGGCAAAGGGATATTTGGAAGCCCATAGAGGGCTATGGTGAAAAAGGAAATATCTTCCGTTCAAAACTGGAAAGAAGCTTTCTGAGAAACTGCTCTGTGTTCTGTGAATTCATCTCACAGAGTTACATCTTTCCCTTCAAGAAGCCTTTCGCTAAGGCTGTTCTTGTGGAATTGGCAAAGGGATATGTGGAAGCCCATAGAGGGCTATGGTGAAAAAGGAAATATCTTCCGTTCAAAACTGGAAAGAAGCTTTCTGAGAAACTGCTCAGTGTTCTGTGAATTCATCTCACAGAGTTACATCTTTCCCTTCAAGAAGCCTTTCGCTAAGGCTGTTCTTGTGGAATTGGCAAAGGGATATTTGGAAGCCCATAGAGGGCTATGGTGAAAAAGGAAATATCTTCCGTTCAAAACTGGAAAGAAGCTTTCTGAGAAACTGCTCTGTGTTCTGTTAATTCATCTCACAGAGTTACATCTTTCCCTTCAAGAAGCCTTTCGCTAAGGCTGTTCTTGTGGAATTGGCAAAGGGATATTTGGAAGCCCGTAGACGGCTATGGAGAAAAAGGAAATATCTTCCGTTCAAAACTGGAAAGAAGCTTTCTGAGAAACTGCTCTGTGTTCTGTGAATTCATCTCACAGAGTTACATCTTTCCCTTCAAGAAGCCTTTCGCTAAGGCTGTTCTTGTGGAATTGGCAAAGGGATATTTGGAAGCCCATAGAGGGCTATGGTGAAAAAGGAAATATCTTCCGTTCAAAACTGGAAAGAAGCTTTCTGAGAAACTGCTCTGTGTTCTGTGAATTCATCTCACAGAGTTACATCTTTCCCTTCAAGAAGCCTTTCGCTAAGGCTGTTCTTGTGGAATTGGCAAAGGGATATTTGGAAGCCCATAGAGCCCTATGGTGAAAAAGGAAATATCTTCCGTTCAAAACTGGAAAGAAGCTTTCTGAGAAACTGCTCTGTGTTCTGTTAATTCATCTCACAGAGTTACATCTTTCCCTTCAAGAAGCCTTTTGCTAAGGCTGTTCTTGTGGAATTGGCAAAGGGATATTTGGAAGCCCATAGAGGCCTATGATGAAAAAGGAAATATCTTCCGTTCAAAACTGGAAAGAAGCTTTCTGAGAAACTGTTCTGTGTTCTGCTAATTCATCTCACAGAGTTACATCTTTCCCTTCAAGAAGCCTTTCGCTAAGGCTGTTCTTGTGGAATTGGCAAAGGGATATTTGGAAGCCCATAGAGGGCTATGGTGAAAAAGGAAATATCTTCCGTTCAAAACTGGAAAGAAGCTTTCTGAGAAACTGCTCTGTGTTCTGTGAATTCATCTCACAGAGTTACATCTTTCCCTTCAAGAAGCCTTTCGCTAAGGCTGTTCTTGTGGAATTGGCAAAGGGATATTTGGAAGCCCATAGAGGCCTATGGTGAAAAAGGAAATATCTTCCGTTCAAAACTGGAAAGAAGCTTTCTGAGAAACTGCTCTGTGTTCTGTGAATTCATCTCACAGAGTTACATCTTTCCCTTCAAGAAGCCTTTCGCTAAGGCTGTTCTTGTGGAATTGGCAAAGGGATATTTGGAAGCCCATAGAGGGCTATGGTGAAAAAGGAAATATCTTCCGTTCAAAACTGGAAAGAAGCTATCTGAGAAACTGCTCTGTGTTCTGTTAATTCATCTCACAGAGTTACATCTTTCCCTTCAAGAAGCCTTTCGCTAAGGCTGTTCTTGTGGAATTGGCAAAGTGATATGTGGAAGCCCATAGAGGCCTATGGTGAAAAAGGAAATATCTTCCGTTCAAAACTGGAAAGAAGCTTTCTGAGAAACTGCTCTGTGTTCTGTTAATTCATCTCACAGAGTTACATCTTTCCCTTCAAGAAGCCTTTCGCTAAGGCTGTTCTTGTGGAATTGGCAAAGGGATATTTGGAAGCCCATAGAGGGCTATGGTGAAAAAGGAAATATCTTCCGTTCAAAACTGGAAAGAAGCTTTCTGAGAAACTGCTCAGTGTTCTGTTAATTCATCTCACAGAGTTACATCTTTCCCTTCAAGAAGCCTTTCGCTAAGGCTGTTCTTGTGGAATTGGCAAAGGGATATTTGGAAGCCCGTAGACGGCTATGGAGAAAAAGGAGATATCTTCCGTTCAAAACTGGAAAGAAGCTTTCTGAGAAACTGCTCTGTGTTCTGTGAATTCATCTCACAGAGTTACATCTTTCCCTTCAAGAAGCCTTTCGCTAAGGCTGTTCTTGTGGAATTGGCAAAGGGATATTTGGAAGCCCATAGAGGCCTATGGTGAAAAAGGAAATATCTTCCGTTCAAAACTGGAAAGAAGCTTTCTGAGAAACTGCTCTGTGTTCTTTGAATTCATCTCACAGAGTTACATCTTTCCCTTCAAGAAGCCTTTCGCTAAGGCTGTTCTTGTGGAATTGGCAAAGGGATATTTGGAAGGCCATAGAGGGCTATGGAGAAAAAGGAAATATCTTCCGTTCAAAACTGGAAAGAAGCTTTCTGAGAAACTGCTCTGTGTTCTGTGAATTCATCTCACAGAGTTACATCTTTCCCTTCAAGAAGCCTTTCGCTAAGGCTGTTCTTGTGGAATTGGCAAAGGGATATTTGGAAGCCCATAGAGGCCTATGGTGAAAAAGGAAATATCCTCCGTTCAAAACTGGAAAGAAGCTTTCTGAGAAACTGCTCTGTGTTCTGTGAATTCATCTCACAGAGTTACATCTTTCCCTTCAAGAAGCCTTTCGCTAAGGCTGTTCTTGTGGAATTGGCAAAGGGATATTTGGAAGCCCGTAGACGGCTATGGAGAAAAAGGAAATATCTTCCGTTCAAAACTGGAAAGAAGCTTTCTGAGAAACTGCTCTGTGTTCTGTTAATTCATCTCACAGAGTTACATCTTTCCCTTCAAGAAGCCTTTCGCTAAGGCTGTTCTTGTGGAATTGGCAAAGGGATATTTGGAAGCCCATAGTGGGCTATGGTGAAAAAGGAAATATCTTCCGTTCAAAACTGGAAAGAAGCTTTCTGAGAAACGGCTCTGTGTTCTGTGAATTCATCTCACAGAGTTACATGTTTCCCTTCAAGAAGCCTTTCGCTAAGGCTGTTCTTGTGGAATTGGCAAAGGGATATTTGGAAGCCCATAGAGCCCTATGGTGAAAAAGGAAATATCTTCCGTTCAAAACTGGAAAGAAGCTTTCTGAGAAACTGCTCTGTGTTCTGTTAATTCATCTCACAGAGTTACATCTTTCCCTTCAAGAAGCCTTTTGCTAAGGCTGTTCTTGTGGAATTGGCAAAGGGATATTTGGAAGCCCATAGAGGCCTATGATGAAAAAGGAAATATCTTCCGTTCAAAACTGGAAAGAAGCTTTCTGAGAAACTGTTCTGTGTTCTGCTAATTCATCTCACAGAGTTACATCTTTCCCTTCAAGAAGCCTTTCGCTAAGGCTGTTCTTGTGGAATTGGCAAAGGGATATTTGGAAGCCCATAGAGGGCTATGGTGAAAAAGGAAATATCTTCCGTTCAAAACTGGAAAGAAGCTTTCTGAGAAACTGCTCTGTGTTCTGTGAATTCATCTCACAGAGTTACATCTTTCCCTTCAAGAAGCCTTTCGCTAAGGCTGTTCTTGTGGAATTGTCAAAGGGATATGTGGAAGCCCATAGAGGGCTATGGTGAAAAAGGAAATATCTTCCGTTCAAAACTGGAAAGAAGCTTTCTGAGAAACTGCTCTGTGTTCTGTGAATTCATCTCACAGAGTTACATCTTTCCCTTCAAGAAGCCTTTCGCTAAGGCTGTTCTTGTGGAATTGGCAAAGGGATATTTGGAAGCCCATAGAGGGCTATGGTGAAAAAGGAAATATCTTCCGTTCAAAACTGGAAAGAAGCTATCTGAGAAACTGCTCTGTGTTCTGTTAATTCATCTCACAGAGTTACATCTTTCCCTTCAAGAAGCCTTTCGCTAAGGCTGTTCTTGTGGAATTGGCAAAGGGATATTTGGAAGCCCGTAGACGGCTATGGAGAAAAAGGAAATATCTTCCGTTCAAAACTGGAAAGAAGCTTTCTGAGAAACTGCTCTGTGTTCTGTGAATTCATCTCACAGAGTTACATCTTTCCCTTCAAGAAGCCTTTCGCTAAGGCTGTTCTTGTGGAATTGGCAAAGGGATATTTGGAAGCCCATAGAGGGCTATGGTGAAAAAGGAAATATCTTCCGTTCAAAACTGGAAAGAAGCTTTCTGAGAAACTGCTCTGTGTTCTGTGAATTCATCTCACAGAGTTACATCTTTCCCTTCAAGAAGCCTTTCGCTAAGGCTGTTCTTGTGGAATTGGCAAAGGGATATTTGGAAGCCCATAGAGCCCTATGGTGAAAAAGGAAATATCTTCCGTTCAAAACTGGAAAGAAGCTTTCTGAGAAACTGCTCTGTGTTCTGTTAATTCATCTCACAGAGATACATCTTTCCCTTCAAGAAGCCTTTTGCTAAGGCTGTTCTTGTGGAATTGGCAAAGGGATATTTGGAAGCCCATAGAGGCCTATGATGAAAAAGGAAATATCTTCCGTTCAAAACTGGAAAGAAGCTTTCTGAGAAACTGTTCTGTGTTCTGCTAATTCATCTCACAGAGTTACATCTTTCCCTTCAAGAAGCCTTTCGCTAAGGCTGTTCTTGTGGAATTGGCAAAGGGATATTTGGAAGCCCATAGAGGGCTATGGTGAAAAAGGAAATATCTTCCGTTCAAAACTGGAAAGAAGCTTTCTGAGAAACTGCTCTGTGTTCTGTGAATTCATCTCACAGAGTTACATCTTTCCCTTCAAGAAGCCTTTCGCTAAGGCTGTTCTTGTGGAATTGGCAAAGGGATATTTGGAAGCCCATAGAGGCCTATGGTGAAAAAGGAAATATCTTCCGTTCAAAACTGGAAAGAAGCTTTCTGAGAAACTGCTCTGTGTTCTGTGAATTCATCTCACAGTGTTACATCTTTCCCTTCAAGAAGCCTTTCGCTAAGGCTGTTCTTGTGGAATTGGCAAAGCGATATTTGGAAGCCCATAGAGGGCTATGGTGAAAAAGGAAATATCTTCCGTTCAAAACTGGAAAGAAGCTTTCTGAGAAACTGCTCTGTGTTCTGTGAATTCATCTCACAGAGTTACATCTTTCCCTTCAAGAAGCTTTTCGCTAAGGCTGTTCTTGTGGAATTGGCAAAGGGATATTTGGAAGCCCATAGAGGCCTATGGTGAAAAAGGAAATATCTTCCGTTCAAAACTGGAAAGAAGCTTTCTGAGACACTGCTCTGTGTTCTGTGAATTCATCTCACAGAGTTACATCTTTCCCTTCAAGAAGCCTTTCGCTAAGGCTGTTCTTGTGGAATTCGCAAAGGGATATTTGGAAGCCCATAGAGGGCTATGGTGAAAAAAGAAATATCTTCCGTTCAAAACTGGAAAGAAGCTTTCTGAGAAACTGCTCTGTGTTCTGTGAATTCATCTCACAGAGTTATATCTTTCCCTTCAAGAAGCCTTTCGCTAAGGCTGTTCTTGTGGAATTGGCAAAGTGATATGTGGAAGCCCTTAGAGGCCTATGGTGAAAAAGGAAATATCTTCCGTTCAAAACTGGAAAGAAGCTTTCTGAGAAACTGCTCTGTGTTCTGTGAATTCATCTCACAGAGTTACATCTTTCCCTTCAAGAAGCCTTTCGCTAAGGCTGTTCTTGTGGAATTGGCAAAGGGATATTTGGAAGCCCATAGAGGGCTATGGTGAAAAAGGAAATATCTTCCGTTCAAAACTGGAAAGAAGCTTTCTGAGAAACTGCTCAGTGTTCTGTTAATTCATCTCACAGAGTTACATCTTTCCCTTCAAGAAGCCTTTCGCTAAGGCTGTTCTTGTGGAATTGGCAAAGGGATATTTGGAAGGCCATAGAGGGCTATGGAGAAAAAGGAAATATCTTCCGTTCAAAACTGGAAAGAAGCTTTCTGAGAAACTGCTCTGTGTTCTGTGAATTCATCTCACAGAGTTACATCTTTCCCTTCAAGAAGCCTTTCGCTAAGGCTGTTCTTGTGGAATTGGCAAAGGGATATTTGGAAGCCCATAGAGGCCTATGGTGAAAAAGGAAATATCTTCCGTTCAAAACTGGAAAGAAGCTTTCTGAGAAACTGCTCTGTGTTCTGTGAATTCATCTCACAGAGTTACATCTTTCCCTTCAAGAAGCCTTTCGCTAAGGCTGTTCTTGTGGAATTTGCAAAGGGATATTTGGAAGCCCATAGAGGGCTATGGTGAAAAAGGAAATATCTTCCGTTCAAAACTGGAAAGAAGCTTTCTGAGAAACTGCTCTTTGTTCTCTGAATTCATCTCACAGAGTTACATCTTTCCCTTCAAGAAGCCTTTCGCTAAGTTTGTTCTTGTATAATTGGCAAAGGGATATTTGGAAGCCCATAGAGGGCTATGGTGAAAAAGGAAATATCTTCCGTTCAAAACTGGAAAGAAGCTTTCTGAGAAACTGCTCTGTGTTCTGTGAATTCATCTCACAGAGTTACATCTTTCCCTTCAAGAAGCCTTTCGCTAAGGCTGTTCTTGTGGAATTGGCAAAGGGATATGTGGAAGCCCATAGAGGGCTATGGTGAAAAAGGAAATATCTTCCGTTCAAAACTGGAAAGAAGCTTTCTGAGAAACTGCTCTGTGTTCTGTGAATTCATCTCACAGAGTTACATCTTTCCCTTCAAGAAGCCTTTCGCTAAGGCTGTTCTTGTGGAATTGGCAAAGGGATATTTGGAAGCCCATAGAGGGCTATGGTGAAAAAGGAAATATCTTCCGTTCAAAACTGGAAAGAAGCTTTCTGAGAAACTGCTCTGTGTTCTGTTAATTCATCTCACAGAGTTACATCTTTCCCTTCAAGAAGCCTTTCGCTAAGGCTGTTCTTGTGGAATTGGCAAAGGGATATTTGGAAGCCCGTAGACGGCTATGGAGAAAAAGGAAATATCTTCCGTTCAAAACTGGAAAGAAGCTTTCTGAGAAACTGCTCTGTGTTCTGTGAATTCATCTCACAGTGTTACATCTTTCCCTTCAAGAAGCCTTTCGCTAAGGCTGTTCTTGTGGAATTGGCAAAGGGATATTTGGAAGCCCATAGAGGGCTATGGTGAAAAAGGAAATATCTTCCGTTCAAAACTGGAAAGAAGCTTTCTGAGAAACTGCTCTGTGTTCTGTGAATTCATCTCACAGAGTTACATCTTTCCCTTCAAGAAGCCTTTCGCTAAGGCTGTTCTTGTGGAATTGGCAAAGGGATATTTGGAAGCCCATAGAGCCCTATGGTGAAAAAGGAAATATCTTCCGTTCAAAACTGGAAAGAAGCTTTCTGAGAAACTGCTCTGTGTTCTGTTAATTCATCTCACAGAGTTACATCTTTCCCTTCAAGAAGCCTTTTGCTAAGGCTGTTCTTGTGGAATTGGCAAAGGGATATTTGGAAGCCCATAGAGGCCTATGATGAAAAAGGAAATATCTTCCGTTCAAAACTGGAAAGAAGCTTTCTGAGAAACTGTTCTGTGTTCTGCTAATTCATCTCACAGAGTTACATCTTTCCCTTCAAGAAGCCTTTCGCTAAGGCTGTTCTTGTGGAATTGGCAAAGGGATATTTGGAAGCCCATAGAGGGCTATGGTGAAAAAGGAAATATCTTCCGTTCAAAACTGGAAAGAAGCTTTCTGAGAAACTGCTCTGTGTTCTGTGAATTCATCTCACAGAGTTACATCTTTCCCTTCAAGAAGCCTTTCGCTAAGGCTGTTCTTGTGGAATTGGCAAAGGGATATTTGGAAGCCCATAGAGGCCTATGGTGAAAAAGGAAATATCTTCCGTTCAAAACTGGAAAGAAGCTTTCTGAGAAACTGCTCTGTGTTCTGTGAATTCATCTCACAGAGTTACATCTTTCCCTTCAAGAAGCCTTTCGCTAAGGCTGTTCTTGTGGAATTGGCAAAGGGATATTTGGAAGCCCATAGAGGGCTATGGTGAAAAAGGAAATATCTTCCGTTCAAAACTGGAAAGAAGCTATCTGAGAAACTGCTCTGTGTTCTGTTAATTCATCTCACAGAGTTACATCTTTCCCTTCAAGAAGCCTTTCGCTAAGGCTGTTCTTGTGGAATTGGCAAAGTGATATGTGGAAGCCCATAGAGGCCTATGGTGAAAAAGGAAATATCTTCCGTTCAAAACTGGAAAGAAGCTTTCTGAGAAACTGCTCTGTGTTCTGTGAATTCATCTCACAGAGTTACATCTTTCCCTTCAAGAAGCCTTTCGCTAAGGCTGTTCTTGTGGAATTGGCAAAGGGATATTTGGAAGCCCATAGAGGGCTATGGTGAAAAAGGAAATATCTTCCGTTCAAAACTGGAAAGAAGCTTTCTGAGAAACTGCTCAGTGTTCTGTTAATTCATCTCACAGAGTTACATCTTTCCCTTCAAGAAGCCTTTCGCTAAGGCTGTTCTTGTGGAATTGGCAAAGGGATATTTGGAACCCCTAGACGGCTATGGAGAAAAAGGAGATATCTTCCGTTCAAAACTGGAAAGAAGCTTTCTGAGAAACTGCTCTGTGTTCTGTGAATTCATCTCACAGAGTTACATCTTTCCCTTCAATAAGCCTTTCGCTAAGGCTGTTCTTGTGGAATTGGCAAAGGGATATTTGGAAGCCCATAGAGGCCTATGGTGAAAAAGGAAATATCTTCCGTTCAAAACTGGAAAGAAGCTTTCTGAGAAACTGCTCTGTGTTCTTTGAATTCATCTCACAGAGTTACATCTTTCCCTTCAAGAAGCCTTTCGCTAAGGCTGTTCTTGTGGAATTGGCAAAGGGATATTTGGAAGGCCATAGAGGGCTATGGAGAAAAAGGAAATATCTTCCGTTCAAAACTGGAAAGAAGCTTTCTGAGAAACTGCTCTGTGTTCTGTGAATTCATCTCACAGAGTTACATCTTTCCCTTCAAGAAGCCTTTCGCTAAGGCTGTTCTTGTGGAATTGGCAAAGGGATATTTGGAAGCCCATAGAGGCCTATGGTGAAAAAGGAAATATCTTCCGTTCAAAACTGGAAAGAAGCTTTCTGAGAAACTGCTCTGTGTTCTGTGAATTCATCTCACAGAGTTACATCTTTCCCTTCAAGAAGCCTTTCGCTAAGGCTGTTCTTGTGGAATTTGCAAAGGGATATTTGGAAGCCCATAGAGGGCTATGGTGAAAAAGGAAATATCTTCCGTTCAAAACTGGAAAGAAGCTTTCTGAGAAACTGCTCTTTGTTCTCTGAATTCATCTCACAGAGTTACATCTTTCCCTTCAAGAAGCCTTTCGCTAAGTTTGTTCTTGTATAATTGGCAAAGGGATATTTGGAAGCCCATAGAGGGCTATGGTGAAAAAGGAAATATCTTCCGTTCAAAACTGGAAAGAAGCTTTCTGAGAAACTGCTCTGTGTTCTGTGAATTCATCTCACAGAGTTACATCTTTCCCTTCAAGAAGCCTTTCGCTAAGGCTGTTCTTGTGGAATTGGCAAAGGGATATTTGGAAGCCCATAGAGGGCTATGGTGAAAAAGGAAATATCTTCCGTTCAAAACTGGAAAGAAGCTTTCTGAGAAACTGCTCTGTGTTCTGTTAATTCATCTCACAGAGTTACATCTTTCCCTTCAAGAAGCCTTTCGCTAAGGCTGTTCTTGTGGAATTGGCAAAGGGATATTTGGAAGCCCGTAGACGGCTATGGAGAAAAAGGAAATATCTTCCGTTCAAAACTGGAAAGAAGCTTTCTGAGAAACTGCTCTGTGTTCTGTGAATTCATCTCACAGAGTTACATCTTTCCCTTCAAGAAGCCTTTCGCTAAGGCTGTTCTTGTGGAATTGGCAAAGGGATATTTGGAAGCCCATAGAGGGCTATGGTGAAAAAGGAAATATCTTCCGTTCAAAACTGGAAAGAAGCTTTCTGAGAAACTGCTCTGTGTTCTGTGAATTCATCTCACAGAGTTACATCTTTCCCTTCAAGAAGCCTTTCGCTAAGGCTGTTCTTGTGGAATTGGCAAAGGGATATTTGGAAGCCCATAGAGCCCTATGGTGAAAAAGGAAATATCTTCCGTTCAAAACTGGAAAGAAGCTTTCTGAGAAACTGCTCTGTGTTCTGTTAATTCATCTCACAGAGTTACATCTTTCCCTTCAAGAAGCCTTTTGCTAAGGCTGTTCTTGTGGAATTGGCAAAGGGATATTTGGAAGCCCATAGAGGCCTATGATGAAAAAGGAAATATCTTCCGTTCAAAACTGGAAAGAAGCTTTCTGAGAAACTGTTCTGTGTTCTGCTAATTCATCTCACAGAGTTACATCTTTCCCTTCAAGAAGCCTTTCGCTAAGGCTGTTCTTGTGGAATTGGCAAAGGGATATTTGGAAGCCCATAGAGGGCTATGGTGAAAAAGGAAATATCTTCCGTTCAAAACTGGAAAGAAGCTTTCTGAGAAACTGCTCTGTGTTCTGTGAATTCATCTCACAGAGTTACATCTTTCCCTTCAAGAAGCCTTTCGCTAAGGCTGTTCTTGTGGAATTGGCAAAGGGATATTTGGAAGCCCATAGAGGCCTATGGTGAAAAAGGAAATATCTTCCGTTCAAAACTGGAAAGAAGCTTTCTGAGAAACTGCTCTGTGTTCTGTGAATTCATCTCACAGAGTTACATCTTTCCCTTCAAGAAGCCTTTCGCTAAGGCTGTTCTTGTGGAATTTGCAAAGGGATATTTGGAAGCCCATAGAGGGCTATGGTGAAAAAGGAAATATCTTCCGTTCAAAACTGGAAAGAAGCTTTCTGAGAAACTGCTCTTTGTTCTCTGAATTCATCTCACGGAGTTACATCTTTCCCTTCAAGAAGCCTTTCGCTAAGTTTGTTCTTGTATAATTGGCAAAGGGATATTTGGAAGCCCATAGAGGGCTATGGTGAAAAAGGAAATATCTTCCGTTCAAAACTGGAAAGAAGCTTTCTGAGAAACTGCTCTGTGTTCTGTGAATTCATCTCACAGAGTTACATCTTTCCCTTCAAGAAGCCTTTCGCTAAGGCTGTTCTTGTGGAATTGGCAAAGGGATATGTGGAAGCCCATAGAGGGCTATGGTGAAAAAGGAAATATCTTCCGTTCAAAACTGGAAAGAAGCTTTCTGAGAAACTGCTCTGTGTTCTGTGAATTCATCTCACAGAGTTACATCTTTCCCTTCAAGAAGCCTTTCGCTAAGGCTGTTCTTGTGGAATTGGCAAAGGGATATTTGGAAGCCCATAGAGGGCTATGGTGAAAAAGGAAATATCTTCCGTTCAAAACTGGAAAGAAGCTTTCTGAGAAACTGCTCTGTGTTCTGTTAATTCATCTCACAGAGTTACATCTTTCCCTTCAAGAAGCCTTTCGCTAAGGCTGTTCTTGTGGAATTGGCAAAGGGATATTTGGAAGCCCGTAGACGGCTATGGAGAAAAAGGAAATATCTTCCGTTCAAAACTGGAAAGAAGCTTTCTGAGAAACTGCTCTGTGTTCTGTGAATTCATCTCACAGAGTTACATCTTTCCCTTCAAGAAGCCTTTCGCTAAGGCTGTTCTTGTGGAATTGGCAAAGGGATATTTGGAAGCCCATAGAGGGCTATGGTGAAAAAGGAAATATCTTCCGTTCAAAACTGGAAAGAAGCTTTCTGAGAAACTGCTCTGTGTTCTGTGAATTCATCTCACAGAGTTACATCTTTCCCTTCAAGAAGCCTTTCGCTAAGGCTGTTCTTGTGGAATTGGCAAAGGGATATTTGGAAGCCCATAGAGCCCTATGGTGAAAAAGGAAATATCTTCCGTTCAAAACTGGAAAGAAGCTTTCTGAGAAACTGCTCTGTGTTCTGTTAATTCATCTCACAGAGTTACATCTTTCCCTTCAAGAAGCCTTTTGCTAAGGCTGTTCTTGTGGAATTGGCAAAGGGATATTTGGAAGCCCATAGAGGCCTATGATGAAAAAGGAAATATCTTCCGTTCAAAACTGGAAAGAAGCTTTCTGAGAAACTGTTCTGTGTTCTGCTAATTCATCTCACAGAGTTACATCTTTCCCTTCAAGAAGCCTTTCGCTAAGGCTGTTCTTGTGGAATTGGCAAAGGGATATTTGGAAGCCCATAGAGGGCTATGGTGAAAAAGGAAATATCTTCCGTTCAAAACTGGAAAGAAGCTTTCTGAGAAACTGCTCTGTGTTCTGTGAATTCATCTCACAGAGTTACATCTTTCCCTTCAAGAAGCCTTTCGCTAAGGCTGTTCTTGTGGAATTGGCAAAGGGATATTTGGAAGCCCATAGAGGCCTATGGTGAAAAAGGAAATATCTTCCGTTCAAAACTGGAAAGAAGCTTTCTGAGAAACTGCTCTGTGTTCTATGAATTCATCTCACAGAGTTACATCTTTCCCTTCAAGAAGCCTTTCGCTAAGGCTGTTCTTGTGGAATTTGCAAAGGGATATTTGGAAGCCCATAGAGGGCTATGGTGAAAAAGGAAATATCTTCCGTTCAAAACTGGAAAGAAGCTTTCTGAGAAACTGCTCTTTGTTCTCTGAATTCATCTCACAGAGTTACATCTTTCCCTTCAAGAAGCCTTTCGCTAAGTTTGTTCTTGTATAATTGGCAAAGGGATATTTGGAAGCCCATAGAGGGCTATGGTGAAAAAGGAAATATCTTCCGTTCAAAACTGGAAAGAAGCTTTCTGAGAAACTGCTCTGTGTTCTGTGAATTCATCTCACAGAGTTACATCTTTCCCTTCAAGAAGCCTTTCGCTAAGGCTGTTCTTGTGGAATTGGCAAAGGGATATGTGGAAGCCCATAGAGGGCTATGGTGAAAAAGGAAATATCTTCCGTTCAAAACTGGAAAGAAGCTTTCTGAGAAACTGCTCTGTGTTCTGTGAATTCATCTCACAGAGTTACATCTTTCCCTTCAAGAAGCCTTTCGCTAAGGCTGTTCTTGTGGAATTGGCAAAGGGATATTTGGAAGCCCATAGAGGGCTATGGTGAAAAAGGAAATATCTTCCGTTCAAAACTGGAAAGAAGCTTTCTGAGAAACTGCTCTGTGTTCTGTTAATTCATCTCACAGAGTTACATCTTTCCCTTCAAGAAGCCTTTCGCTAAGGCTGTTCTTGTGGAATTGGCAAAGGGATATTTGGAAGCCCATAGAGGGCTATGGTGAAAAAGGAAATATCTTCCGTTCAAAACTGGAAAGAAGCTTTCTGAGAAACTGCTCTGTGTTCTGTGAATTCATCTCACAGAGTTACATCTTTCCCTTCAAGAAGCCTTTCGCTAAGGCTGTTTTTGTGGAATTGGCAAAGGGATATTTGGAAGCCCATAGAGCCCTATGGTGAAAAAGGAAATATCTTCCGTTCAAAACTGGAAAGAAGCTTTCTGAGAAACTGCTCTGTGTTCTGTTAATTCATCTCACAGAGTTACATCTTTCCCTTCAAGAAGCCTTTTGCTAAGGCTGTTCTTGTGGAATTGGCAAAGGGATATTTGGAAGCCCATAGAGGCCTATGATGAAAAAGGAAATATCTTCCGTTCAAAACTGGAAAGAAGCTTTCTGAGAAACTGTTCTGTGTTCTGCTAATTCATCTCACAGAGTTACATCTTTCCCTTCAAGAAGCCTTTCGCTAAGGCTGTTCTTGTGGAATTGGCAAAGGGATATTTGGAAGCCCATAGAGGGCTATGGTGAAAAAGGAAATATCTTCCGTTCAAAACTGGAAAGAAGCTTTCTGAGAAACTGCTCTGTGTTCTGTGAATTCATCTCACAGAGTTACATCTTTCCCTTCAAGAAGCCTTTCGCTAAGGCTGTTCTTGTGGAATTGGCAAAGGGATATTTGGAAGCCCATAGAGGCCTATGGTGAAAAAGGAAATATCTTCCGTTCAAAACTGGAAAGAAGCTTTCTGAGAAACTGCTCTGTGTTCTGTGAATTCATCTCACAGAGTTACATCTTTCCCTTCAAGAAGCTTTTCGCTAAGGCTGTTCTTGTGGAATTGGCAAAGGGATATTTGGAAGCCCATAGAGGCCTATGGTGAAAAAGGAAATATCTTCCGTTCAAAACTGGAAAGAAGCTTTCTGAGACACTGCTCTGTGTTCTGTGAATTCATCTCACAGAGTTACATCTTTCCCTTCAAGAAGCCTTTCGCTAAGGCTGTTCTTGTGGAATTGGCAAAGGGATATTTGGAAGCCCATAGAGGGCTATGGTGAAAAAAGAAATATCTTCCGTTCAAAACTGGAAAGAAGCTTTCTGAGAAACTGCTCTGTGTTCTGTGAATTCATCTCACAGAGTTATATCTTTCCCTTCAAGAAGCCTTTCGCTAAGGCTGTTCTTGTGGAATTGGCAAAGGGATATGTGGAAGCCCATAGAGGCCTATGGTGAAAAAGGAAATATCTTCCGTTCAAAACTGGAAAGAAGCTTTCTGAGAAACTGCTCTGTGTTCTGTGAATTCATCTCACAGAGTTACATCTTTCCCTTCAAGAAGCCTTTCGCTAAGGCTGTTCTTGTGGAATTGGCAAAGGGATATTTGGAAGCCCATAGAGGGCTATGGTGAAAAAGGAAATATCTTCCGTTCAAAACTGGAAAGAAGCTTTCTGAGAAACTGCTCAGTGTTCTGTTAATTCATCTCACAGAGTTACATCTTTCCCTTCAAGAAGCCTTTCGCTAAGGCTGTTCTTGTGGAATTGGCAAAGGGATATTTGGAAGCCCGTAGACAGCTATGGAGAAAAAGGAGATATCTTCCGTTCAAAACTGGAAAGAAGCTTTCTGAGAAACTGCTCTGTGTTCTGTGAATTCATCTCACAGAGTTACATCTTTCCCTTCAAGAAGCCTTTCGCTAAGGCTGTTCTTGTGGAATTGGCAAAGGGATATTTGGAAGCCCATAGAGGCCTATGGTGAAAAAGGAAATATCTTCCGTTCAAAACTGGAAAGAAGCTTTCTGAGAAACTGCTCTGTGTTCTTTGAATTCATCTCACAGAGTTACATCTTTCCCTTCAAGAAGCCTTTCGCTAAGGCTGTTCTTGTGGAATTGGCAAAGGGATATTTGGAAGGCCATAGAGGGCTATGGAGAAAAAGGAAATATCTTCCGTTCAAAACTGGAAAGAAGCTTTCTGAGAAACTGCTCTGTGTTCTGTGAATTCATCTCACAGAGTTACATCTTTCCCTTCAAGAAGCCTTTCGCTAAGGCTGTTCTTGTGGAATTGGCAAAGGGATATTTGGAAGCCCATAGAGGCCTATGGTGAAAAAGGAAATATCTTCCGTTCAAAACTGGAAAGAAGCTTTCTGAGAAACTGCTCTGTGTTCTGTGAATTCATCTCACAGAGTTACATCTTTCCCTTCAAGAAGCCTTTCGCTAAGGCTGTTCTTGTGGAATTTGCAAAGGGATATTTGGAAGCCCATAGAGGGCTATGGTGAAAAAGGAAATATCTTCCGTTCAAAACTGGAAAGAAGCTTTCTGAGAAACTGCTCTTTGTTCTCTGAATTCATCTCACAGAGTTACATCTTTCCCTTCAAGAAGCCTTTCGCTAAGTTTGTTCTTGTATAATTGGCAAAGGGATATTTGGAAGCCCATAGAGGGCTATGGTGAAAAAGGAAATATCTTCCGTTCAAAACTGGAAAGAAGCTTTCTGAGAAACTGCTCTGTGTTCTGTGAATTCATCTCACAGAGTTACATCTTTCCCTTCAAGAAGCCTTTCGCTAAGGCTGTTCTTGTGGAATTGGCAAAGGGATATGTGGAAGCCCATAGAGGGCTATGGTGAAAAAGGAAATATCTTCCGTTCAAAACTGGAAAGAAGCTTTCTGAGAAACTGCTCTGTGTTCTGTTAATTCATCTCACAGAGTTACATCTTTCCCTTCAAGAAGCCTTTCGCTAAGGCTGTTCTTGTGGAATTGGCAAAGGGATATTTGGAAGCCCATAGAGGGCTATGGTGAAAAAGGAAATATCATCCGTTCAAAACTGGAAAGAAGCTTTCTGAGAAACTGCTCTGTGTTCTGTTAATTCATCTCACAGAGTTACATCTTTCCCTTCAAGAAGCCTTTCGCTAAGGCTGTTCTTGTGGAATTGGCAAAGGGATATTTGGAAGCCCGTAGACGGCTATGGAGAAAAAGGAAATATCTTCCGTTCAAAACTGGAAAGAAGCTTTCTGAGAAACTGCTCTGTGTTCTGTGAATTCATCTCACAGAGTTACATCTTTCCCTTCAAGAAGCCTTTCGCTAAGGCTGTTCTTGTGGAATTGGCAAAGGGATATTTGGAAGCCCATAGAGGGCTATGGTGAAAAAGGAAATATCTTCCGTTCAAAACTGGAAAGAAGCTTTCTGAGAAACTGCTCTGTGTTCTGTTAATTCATCTCACAGAGTTACATCTTTCCCTTCAAGAAGCCTTTTGCTAAGGCTGTTCTTGTGGAATTGGCAAAGGGATATTTGGAAGCCCATAGAGGCCTATGATGAAAAAGGAAATATCTTCCGTTCAAAACTGGAAAGAAGCTTTCTGAGAAACTGTTCTGTGTTCTGCTAATTCATCTCACAGAGTTACATCTTTCCCTTCAAGAAGCCTTTCGCTAAGGCTGTTCTTGTGGAATTGGCAAAGGGATATTTGGAAGCCCATAGAGGGCTATGGTGAAAAAGGAAATATCTTCCGTTCAAAACTGGAAAGAAGCTTTCTGAGAAACTGCTCTGTGTTCTGCTAATTCATCTCACAGAGTTACATCTTTCCCTTCAAGAAGCCTTTCGCTAAGGCTGTTCTTGTGGAATTGGCAAAGGGATATTTGGAAGCCCATAGAGGGCTATGGTGAAAAAGGAAATATCTTCCGTTCAAAACTGGAAAGAAGCTTTCTGAGAAACTGCTCTGTGTTCTGTGAATTCATCTCACAGAGTTACATCTTTCCCTTCAAGAAGCCTTTCGCTAAGGCTGTTCTTGTGGAATTGGCAAAGGGATATTTGGAAGCCCATAGAGGCCTATGGTGAAAAAGGAAATATCTTCCGTTCAAAACTGGAAAGAAGCTTTCTGAGAAACTGCTCTGTGTTCTGTGAATTCATCTCACAGAGTTACATCTTTCCCTTCAAGAAGCTTTTCGCTAAGGCTGTTCTTGTGGAATTGGCAAAGGGATATTTGGAAGCCCATAGAGGCCTATGGTGAAAAAGGAAATATCTTCCGTTCAAAACTGGAAAGAAGCTTTCTGAGACACTGCTCTGTGTTCTGTGAATTCATCTCACAGAGTTACATCTTTCCCTTCAAGAAGCCTTTCGCTAAGGCTGTTCTTGTGGAATTGGCAAAGGGATATTTAGAAGCCCATAGAGGGCTATGGTGAAAAAAGAAATATCTTCCGTTCAAAACTGGAAAGAAGCTTTCTGAGAAACTGCTCTGTGTTCTGTGAATTCATCTCACAGAGTTATATCTTTCCCTTCAAGAAGCCTTTCGCTAAGGCTGTTCTTGTGGAATTGGCAAAGGGATATGTGGAAGCCCATAGAGGCCTATGGTGAAAAAGGAAATATCTTCCGTTCAAAACTGGAAAGAAGCTTTCTGAGAAACTGCTCTGTGTTCTGTGAATTCATCTCACAGAGTTACATCTTTCCCTTCAAGAAGCCTTTCGCTAAGGCTGTTCTTGTGGAATTGGCAAAGGGATATTTGGAAGCCCATAGAGGGCTATGGTGAAAAAGGAAATATCTTCCGTTCAAAACTGGAAAGAAGCTTTCTGAGAAACTGCTCAGTGTTCTGTTAATTCATCTCACAGAGTTACATCTTTCCCTTCAAGAAGCCTTTCGCTAAGGCTGTTCTTGTGGAATTGGCAAAGGGATATTTGGAAGCCCGTAGACGGCTATGGAGAAAAAGGAAATATCTTCCGTTCAAAACTGGAAAGAAGCTTTCTGAGAAACTGCTCTGTGTTCTGTGAATTCATCTCACAGAGTTACATCTTTCCCTTCAAGAAGCCTTTCGCTAAGGCTGTTCTTGTGGAATTGGCAAAGGGATATTTGGAAGCCCTTAGAGGGCTATGGTGAAAAAGGAAATATCTTCCGTTCAAAACTGGAAAGAAGCTTTCTGAGAAACTGCTCTGTGTTCTGTGAATTCATCTCACAGAGTTACATCTTTCCCTTCAAGAATCCTTTCGCTAAGGCTGCTCTTGTGGAATTGGCAAAGGGATACTTGGAAGCCCATAGAGGCCTATTGTGAGAAAGGAAATATCTTCCGTTCAAAACTGGAAAGAAGCTTTCTGAGAAACTGCTCTGTGTTCTGTGAATTCATCTCACAGAGTTACATCTTTCCCTTCAAGAAGCCTTTTGCTAAGGCTGTTCTTGTGGAATTGGCAAAGGGATATTTGGAAGCCCATAGAGGCCTATGATGAAAAAGGAAATATCTTCCGTTCAAAACTGGAAAGAAGCTTTCTGAGAAACTGTTCTGTGTTCTGCTAATTCATCTCACAGAGTTACATCTTTCCCTTCAAGAAGCCTTTCGCTAAGGCTGTTCTTGTGGAATTGGCAAAGGGATATTTGGAAGCCCATAGAGGGCTATGGTGAAAAAGGAAATATCTTCCGTTCAAAACTGGAAAGAAGCTTTCTGAGAAACTGCTCTGTGTTCTGTTAATTCATCTCACAGAGTTACATCTTTCCCTTCAAGAAGCCTTTCGCTAAGGCTGTTCTTGTGGAATTGGCAAAGGGATATTTGGAATCCCATAGACGGCTATGGAGAAAAAGGAAATATCTTCCGTTCAAAACTGGAAAGAAGCTTTCTGAGAAACTGCTCTGTGTTCTGTGAATTCATCTCACAGAGTTACATCTTTCCCTTCAAGAAGCCTTTCGCTAAGGCTGTTCTTGTGGAATTGGCAAAGGGATATTTGGAAGCCCATAGAGGCCTATGGTGAAAAAGGAAATATCTTCCGTTCAAAACTGGAAAGAAGCTTTCTGAGAAACTGCTCTGTGTTCTGTGAATTCATCTCACAGAGTTACATCTTTCCCTTCAAGAAGCCTTTCGCTGAGGCTGCTCTTGTGGAATTGGCAAAGGGATATTTGGAAGCCCATAGAGGCCTATTGTGAAAAAGGAAATATCTTCCGTTCAAAACTGGAAAGAAGCTTTCTGAGAAACTGCTCTGTGTTCTGTGAATTCATCTCACAGAGTTACATCTTTCCCTTCAAGAAGCCTTTCGCTAAGGCTGCTCTTGTGGAATTGGCAAAGGGATATTTGGAAGCCCATAGAGGCCTATGGTGAAAAAGGAAATATCTTCCGTTCAAAACTGGAAAGAAGGTTTCTGAGAAACTGCTCTGTGTTCTGCTCATTCATCTCACAGAGTTACATCTTTCCCTTCAAGAAGCGTTTTGCTAAGGCTGTTCTTGTGGAATTGGCAAAGGGATATTTGGAAGCCCATAGAGGCCTATGATGAAAAAGGAAATATCTTCCGTTCAAAACTGGAAAGAAGCTTTCTGAGAAACTGTTCTGTGTTCTGCTAATTCATCTCACAGAGTTACATCTTTCCCTTCAAGAAGCCTTTCGCTAAGGCTGTTCTTGTGGAATTGGCAAAGGGATATTTGGAAGCCCATAGAGGGCTATGGTGAAAAAGGAAATATCTTCCGTTCAAAACTGGAAAGAAGCTTTCTGAGAAACTGCTCTGTGTTCTGTGAATTCATCTCACAGAGTTACATCTTTCCCTTCAAGAAGCCTTTCGCTAAGGCTGTTCTTGTGGAATTGGCAAAGGGATATGTGGAAGCCCATAGAGGCCTATGGTGAAAAAATAAATAGCTTCCGTTCAAAACTGGAAAGAAGCTTTCTGAGAAACTGCTCTGTGTTCTGTGAATTCATCTCACAGAGTTACATCTTTCCCTTCAAGAAGCCTTTCGCTAAGGCTGTTCTTGTGGAATTGGCAAAGGGATATTTGGAAGCCCATAGAGGGCTATGGTGAAAAAGGAAATATCTTCCGTTCAAAACTGGAAAGAAGCTTTCTGAGAAACTGCTCTGTGTTCTGTGAATTCATCTCACAGAGTTACATCTTTCCCTTCAAGAAGCCTTTCGCTAAGGCTGTTCTTGTGGAATTGGCAAAGGGATATTTGGAAGCCCGTAGACGGCTATGGAGAAAAAGGAAATATCTTCCGTTCAAAACTGGAAAGAAGCTTTCTGAGAAACTGCTCTGTGTTCTGTGAATTCATCTCACAGAGTTACATCTTTCCCTTCAAGAAGCCTTTCGCTAAGGCTGTTCTTGTGGAATTGGCAAAGGGATATTTGGAAGCCCATAGAGGGCTATGGTGAAAAAGGAAATATCTTCCGTTCAAAACTGGAAAGAAGCTTTCTGAGAAACTGCTCTGTGTTCTGTTAATTCATCTCACAGAGTTACATCTTTCCCTTCAAGAAGCCTTTTGCTAAGGCTGTTCTTGTGGAATTGGCAAAGGGATATTTGGAAGCCCATAGAGGCCTATGATGAAAAAGGAAATATCTTCCGTTCAAAACTGGAAAGAAGCTTTCTGAGAAACTGTTCTGTGTTCTGCTAATTCATCTCACAGAGTTACATCTTTCCCTTCAAGAAGCCTTTCGCTAAGGCTGTTCTTGTGGAATTGGCAAAGGGATATTTGGAAGCCCATAGAGGGCTATGGTGAAAAAGGAAATATCTTCCGTTCAAAACTGGAAAGAAGCTTTCTGAGAAACTGCTCTGTGTTCTGCTAATTCATCTCACAGAGTTACATCTTTCCCTTCAAGAAGCCTTTCGCTAAGGCTGTTCTTGTGGAATTGGCAAAGGGATATTTGGAAGCCCATAGAGGGCTATGGTGAAAAAGGAAATATCTTCCGTTCAAAACTGGAAAGAAGCTTTCTGAGAAACTGCTCTGTGTTCTGTGAATTCATCTCACAGAGTTACATCTTTCCCTTCAAGAAGCCTTTCGCTAAGGCTGTTCTTGTGGAATTGGCAAAGGGATATTTGGAAGCCCATAGAGGCCTATGGTGAAAAAGGAAATATCTTCCGTTCAAAACTGGAAAGAAGCTTTCTGAGAAACTGCTCTGTGTTCTGTGAATTCATCTCACAGAGTTACATCTTTCCCTTCAAGAAGCTTTTCGCTAAGGCTGTTCTTGTGGAATTGGCAAAGGGATATTTGGAAGCCCATAGAGGCCTATGGTGAAAAAGGAAATATCTTCCGTTCAAAACTGGAAAGAAGCTTTCTGAGACACTGCTCTGTGTTCTGTGAATTCATCTCACAGAGTTACATCTTTCCCTTCAAGAAGCCTTTCGCTAAGGCTGTTCTTGTGGAATTGGCAAAGGGATATTTAGAAGCCCATAGAGGGCTATGGTGAAAAAAGAAATATCTTCCGTTCAAAACTGGAAAGAAGCTTTCTGAGAAACTGCTCTGTGTTCTGTGAATTCATCTCACAGAGTTATATCTTTCCCTTCAAGAAGCCTTTCGCTAAGGCTGTTCTTGTGGAATTGGCAAAGGGATATGTGGAAGCCCATAGAGGCCTATGGTGAAAAAGGAAATATCTTCCGTTCAAAACTGGAAAGAAGCTTTCTGAGAAACTGCTCTGTGTTCTGTGAATTCATCTCACAGAGTTACATCTTTCCCTTCAAGAAGCCTTTCGCTAAGGCTGTTCTTGTGGAATTGGCAAAGGGATATTTGGAAGCCCATAGAGGGCTATGGTGAAAAAGGAAATATCTTCCGTTCAAAACTGGAAAGAAGCTTTCTGAGAAACTGCTCAGTGTTCTGTTAATTCATCTCACAGAGTTACATCTTTCCCTTCAAGAAGCCTTTCGCTAAGGCTGTTCTTGTGGAATTGGCAAAGGGATATTTGGAAGCCCGTAGACGGCTATGGAGAAAAAGGAAATATCTTCCGTTCAAAACTGGAAAGAAGCTTTCTGAGAAACTGCTCTGTGTTCTGTGAATTCATCTCACAGAGTTACATCTTTCCCTTCAAGAAGCCTTTCGCTAAGGCTGTTCTTGTGGAATTGGCAAAGGGATATTTGGAAGCCCTTAGAGGGCTATGGTGAAAAAGGAAATATCTTCCGTTCAAAACTGGAAAGAAGCTTTCTGAGAAACTGCTCTGTGTTCTGTGAATTCATCTCACAGAGTTACATCTTTCCCTTCAAGAATCCTTTCGCTAAGGCTGCTCTTGTGGAATTGGCAAAGGGATACTTGGAAGCCCATAGAGGCCTATTGTGAGAAAGGAAATATCTTCCGTTCAAAACTGGAAAGAAGCTTTCTGAGAAACTGCTCTGTGTTCTGTGAATTCATCTCACAGAGTTACATCTTTCCCTTCAAGAAGCCTTTTGCTAAGGCTGTTCTTGTGGAATTGGCAAAGGGATATTTGGAAGCCCATAGAGGCCTATGATGAAAAAGGAAATATCTTCCGTTCAAAACTGGAAAGAAGCTTTCTGAGAAACTGTTCTGTGTTCTGCTAATTCATCTCACAGAGTTACATCTTTCCCTTCAAGAAGCCTTTCGCTAAGGCTGTTCTTGTGGAATTGGCAAAGGGATATTTGGAAGCCCATAGAGGGCTATGGTGAAAAAGGAAATATCTTCCGTTCAAAACTGGAAAGAAGCTTTCTGAGAAACTGCTCTGTGTTCTGTTAATTCATCTCACAGAGTTACATCTTTCCCTTCAAGAAGCCTTTCGCTAAGGCTGTTCTTGTGGAATTGGCAAAGGGATATTTGGAATCCCATAGACGGCTATGGAGAAAAAGGAAATATCTTCCGTTCAAAACTGGAAAGAAGCTTTCTGAGAAACTGCTCTGTGTTCTGTGAATTCATCTCACAGAGTTACATCTTTCCCTTCAAGAAGCCTTTCGCTAAGGCTGTTCTTGTGGAATTGGCAAAGGGATATTTGGAAGCCCATAGAGGCCTATGGTGAAAAAGGAAATATCTTCCGTTCAAAACTGGAAAGAAGCTTTCTGAGAAACTGCTCTGTGTTCTGTGAATTCATCTCACAGAGTTACATCTTTCCCTTCAAGAAGCCTTTCGCTGAGGCTGCTCTTGTGGAATTGGCAAAGGGATATTTGGAAGCCCATAGAGGCCTATTGTGAAAAAGGAAATATCTTCCGTTCAAAACTGGAAAGAAGCTTTCTGAGAAACTGCTCTGTGTTCTGTGAATTCATCTCACAGAGTTACATCTTTCCCTTCAAGAAGCCTTTCGCTAAGGCTGCTCTTGTGGAATTGGCAAAGGGATATTTGGAAGCCCATAGAGGCCTATGGTGAAAAAGGAAATATCTTCCGTTCAAAACTGGAAAGAAGGTTTCTGAGAAACTGCTCTGTGTTCTGCTCATTCATCTCACAGAGTTACATCTTTCCCTTCAAGAAGCGTTTTGCTAAGGCTGTTCTTGTGGAATTGGCAAAGGGATATTTGGAAGCCCATAGAGGCCTATGATGAAAAAGGAAATATCTTCCGTTCAAAACTGGAAAGAAGCTTTCTGAGAAACTGTTCTGTGTTCTGCTAATTCATCTCACAGAGTTACATCTTTCCCTTCAAGAAGCCTTTCGCTAAGGCTGTTCTTGTGGAATTGGCAAAGGGATATTTGGAAGCCCATAGAGGGCTATGGTGAAAAAGGAAATATCTTCCGTTCAAAACTGGAAAGAAGCTTTCTGAGAAACTGCTCTGTGTTCTGTGAATTCATCTCACAGAGTTACATCTTTCCCTTCAAGAAGCCTTTCGCTAAGGCTGTTCTTGTGGAATTGGCAAAGGGATATGTGGAAGCCCATAGAGGCCTATGGTGAAAAAATAAATAGCTTCCGTTCAAAACTGGAAAGAAGCTTTCTGAGAAACTGCTCTGTGTTCTGTGAATTCATCTCACAGAGTTACATCTTTCCCTTCAAGAAGCCTTTCGCTAAGGCTGTTCTTGTGGAATTGGCAAAGGGATATTTGGAAGCCCATAGAGGGCTATGGTGAAAAAGGAAATATCTTCCGTTCAAAACTGGAAAGAAGCTTTCTGAGAAACTGCTCTGTGTTCTGTGAATTCATCTCACAGAGTTACATCTTTCCCTTCAAGAAGCCTTTCGCTAAGGCTGTTCTTGTGGAATTGGCAAAGGGATATTTGGAAGCCCATAGAGCCCTATGGTGAAAAAGGAAATATCTTCCGTTCAAAACTGGAAAGAAGCTTTCTGAGAAACTGCTCTGTGTTCTGTTAATTCATCTCACAGAGTTACATCTTTCCCTTCAAGAAGCCTTTTGCTAAGGCTGTTCTTGTGGAATTGGCAAAGGGATATTTGGAAGCCCATAGAGGCCTATGATGAAAAAGGAAATATCTTCCGTTCAAAACTGGAAAGAAGCTTTCTGAGAAACTGTTCTGTGTTCTGCTAATTCATCTCACAGAGTTACATCTTTCCCTTCAAGAAGCCTTTCGCTAAGGCTGTTCTTGTGGAATTGGCAAAGGGATATTTGGAAGCCCATAGAGGGCTATGGTGAAAAAGGAAATATCTTCCGTTCAAAACTGGAAAGAAGCTTTCTGAGAAACTGCTCTGTGTTCTGTGAATTCATCTCACAGAGTTACATCTTTCCCTTCAAGAAGCCTTTCGCTAAGGCTGTTCTTGTGGAATTGGCAAAGGGATATTTGGAAGCCCATAGAGGCCTATGGTGAAAAAGGAAATATCTTCCGTTCAAAACTGGAAAGAAGCTTTCTGAGAAACTACTCTGTGTTCTGTGAATTCGTCTCACAGTGTTACATCTTTCCCTTCAAGAAGCCTTTCGCTAAGGCTGTTCTTGTGGAATTGGCAAAGCGATATTTGGAAGCCCATAGAGGGCTATGGTGAAAAAGGAAATATCTTCCGTTCAAAACTGGAAAGAAGCTTTCTGAGAAACTGCTCTGTGTTCTGTTAATTCATCTCACAGAGTTACATCTTTCCCTTCAAGAAGCCTTTTGCTAAGGCTGTTCTTGTGGAATTGGCAAAGGGATATTTGGAAGCCCATAGAGGCCTATGATGAAAAAGGAAATATCTTCCGTTCAAAACTGGAAAGAAGCTTTCTGAGAAACTGTTCTGTGTTCTGCTAATTCATCTCACAGAGTTACATCTTTCCCTTCAAGAAGCCTTTCGCTAAGGCTGTTCTTGTGGAATTGGCAAAGGGATATTTGGAAGCCCATAGAGGGCTATGGTGAAAAAGGAAATATCTTCCGTTCAAAACTGGAAAGAAGCTTTCTGAGAAACTGCTCTGTGTTCTGCTAATTCATCTCACAGAGTTACATCTTTCCCTTCAAGAAGCCTTTCGCTAAGGCTGTTCTTGTGGAATTGGCAAAGGGATATTTGGAAGCCCATAGAGGGCTATGGTGAAAAAGGAAATATCTTCCGTTCAAAACTGGAAAGAAGCTTTCTGAGAAACTGCTCTGTGTTCTGTGAATTCATCTCACAGAGTTACATCTTTCCCTTCAAGAAGCCTTTCGCTAAGGCTGTTCTTGTGGAATTGGCAAAGGGATATTTGGAAGCCCATAGAGGCCTATGGTGAAAAAGGAAATATCTTCCGTTCAAAACTGGAAAGAAGCTTTCTGAGAAACTGCTCTGTGTTCTGTGAATTCATCTCACAGAGTTACATCTTTCCCTTCAAGAAGCTTTTCGCTAAGGCTGTTCTTGTGGAATTGGCAAAGGGATATTTGGAAGCCCATAGAGGCCTATGGTGAAAAAGGAAATATCTTCCGTTCAAAACTGGAAAGAAGCTTTCTGAGACACTGCTCTGTGTTCTGTGAATTCATCTCACAGAGTTACATCTTTCCCTTCAAGAAGCCTTTCGCTAAGGCTGTTCTTGTGGAATTGGCAAAGGGATATTTGGAAGCCCATAGAGGGCTATGGTGAAAAAAGAAATATCTTCCGTTCAAAACTGGAAAGAAGCTTTCTGAGAAACTGCTCTGTGTTCTGTGAATTCATCTCACAGAGTTATATCTTTCCCTTCAAGAAGCCTTTCGCTAAGGCTGTTCTTGTGGAATTGGCAAAGGGATATGTGGAAGCCCATAGAGGCCTATGGTGAAAAAGGAAATATCTTCCGTTCAAAACTGGAAAGAACCTTTCTGAAAAACTGCTCTGTGTTCTGTGAATTCATCTCACAGAGTTACATCTTTCCCTTCAAGAAGCCTTTCGCTAAGGCTGTTCTTGTGGAATTGGCAAAGGGATATTTGGAAGCCCATAGAGGGCTATGGTGAAAAAGGAAATATCTTCCGTTCAAAACTGGAAAGAAGCTTTCTGAGAAACTGCTCAGTGTTCTGTTAATTCATCTCACAGAGTTACATCTTTCCCTTCAAGAAGCCTTTCGCTAAGGCTGTTCTTGTGGAATTGGCAAAGGGATATTTGGAAGCCCGTAGACGGCTATGGAGAAAAAGGAAATATCTTCCGTTCAAAACTGGAAAGAAGCTTTCTGAGAAACTGCTCTGTGTTCTGTGAATTCATCTCACAGAGTTACATCTTTCCCTTCAAGAAGCCTTTCGCTAAGGCTGTTCTTGTGGAATTGGCAAAGGGATATTTGGAAGCCCTTAGAGGGCTATGGTGAAAAAGGAAATATCTTCCGTTCAAAACTGGAAAGAAGCTTTCTGAGAAACTGCTCTGTGTTCTGTGAATTCATCTCACAGAGTTACATCTTTCCCTTCAAGAATCCTTTCGCTAAGGCTGCTCTTGTGGAATTGGCAAAGGGATACTTGGAAGCCCATAGAGGCCTATTGTGAGAAAGGAAATATCTTCCGTTCAAAACTGGAAAGAAGCTTTCTGAGAAACTGCTCTGTGTTCTGTGAATTCATCTCACAGAGTTACATCTTTCCCTTCAAGAAGCCTTTTGCTAAGGCTGTTCTTGTGGAATTGGCAAAGGGATATTTGGAAGCCCATAGAGGCCTATGATGAAAAAGGAAATATCTTCCGTTCAAAACTGGAAAGAAGCTTTCTGAGAAACTGTTCTGTGTTCTGCTAATTCATCTCACAGAGTTACATATTTCCCTTCAAGAAGCCTTTCGCTAAGGCTGTTCTTGTGGAATTGGCAAAGGGATATTTGGAAGCCCATAGAGGGCTATGGTGAAAAAGGAAATATCTTCCGTTCAAAACTGGAAAGAAGCTTTCTGAGAAACTGCTCTGTGTTCTGTTAATTCATCTCACAGAGTTACATCTTTCCCTTCAAGAAGCCTTTCGCTAAGGCTGTTCTTGTGGAATTGGCAAAGGGATATTTGGAATCCCATAGACGGCTATGGAGAAAAAGGAAATATCTTCCGTTCAAAACTGGAAAGAAGCTTTCTGAGAAACTGCTCTGTGTTCTGTGAATTCATCTCACAGAGTTACATCTTTCCCTTCAAGAAGCCTTTCGCTAAGGCTGTTCTTGTGGAATTGGCAAAGGGATATTTGGAAGCCCATAGAGGCCTATGGTGAAAAAGGAAATATCTTCCGTTCAAAACTGGAAAGAAGCTTTCTGAGAAACTGCTCTGTGTTCTGTGAATTCATCTCACAGAGTTACATCTTTCCCTTCAAGAAGCCTTTCGCTGAGGCTGCTCTTGTGGAATTGGCAAAGGGATATTTGGAAGCCCATAGAGGCCTATTGTGAAAAAGGAAATATCTTCCGTTCAAAACTGGAAAGAAGCTTTCTGAGAAACTGCTCTGTGTTCTGTGAATTCATCTCACAGAGTTACATCTTTCCCTTCAAGAAGCCTTTCGCTAAGGCTGCTCTTGTGGAATTGGCAAAGGGATATTTGGAAGCCCATAGAGGCCTATGGTGAAAAAGGAAATATCTTCCGTTCAAAACTGGAAAGAAGGTTTCTGAGAAACTGCTCTGTGTTCTGCTCATTCATCTCACAGAGTTACATCTTTCCCTTCAAGAAGCGTTTTGCTAAGGCTGTTCTTGTGGAATTGGCAAAGGGATATTTGGAAGCCCATAGAGGCCTATGATGAAAAAGGAAATATCTTCCGTTCAAAACTGGAAAGAAGCTTTCTGAGAAACTGTTCTGTGTTCTGCTAATTCATCTCACAGAGTTACATCTTTCCCTTCAAGAAGCCTTTCGCTAAGGCTGTTCTTGTGGAATTGGCAAAGGGATATTTGGAAGCCCATAGAGGGCTATGGTGAAAAAGGAAATATCTTCCGTTCAAAACTGGAAAGAAGCTTTCTGAGAAACTGCTCTGTGTTCTGTGAATTCATCTCACAGAGTTACATCTTTCCCTTCAAGAAGCCTTTCGCTAAGGCTGTTCTTGTGGAATTGGCAAAGGGATATTTGGAAGCCCATAGAGCCCTATGGTGAAAAAGGAAATATCTTCCGTTCAAAACTGGAAAGAAGCTTTCTGAGAAACTGCTCTGTGTTCTGTTAATTCATCTCACAGAGTTACATCTTTCCCTTCAAGAAGCCTTTTGCTAAGGCTGTTCTTGTGGAATTGGCAAAGGGATATTTGGAAGCCCATAGAGGCCTATGATGAAAAAGGAAATATCTTCCGTTCAAAACTGGAAAGAAGCTTTCTGAGAAACTGTTCTGTGTTCTGCTAATTCATCTCACAGAGTTACATCTTTCCCTTCAAGAAGCCTTTCGCTAAGGCTGTTCTTGTGGAATTGGCAAAGGGATATTTGGAAGCCCATAGAGGGCTATGGTGAAAAAGGAAATATCTTCCGTTCAAAACTGGAAAGAAGCTTTCTGAGAAACTGCTCTGTGTTCTGTGAATTCATCTCACAGAGTTACATCTTTCCCTTCAAGAAGCCTTTCGCTAAGGCTGTTCTTGTGGAATTGGCAAAGGGATATTTGGAAGCCCATAGAGGCCTATGGTGAAAAAGGAAATATCTTCCGTTCAAAACTGGAAAGAAGCTTTCTGAGAAACTAATCTGTGTTCTGTGAATTCGTCTCACAGTGTTACATCTTTCCCTTCAAGAAGCCTTTCGCTAAGGCTGTTCTTGTGGAATTGGCAAAGCGATATTTGGAAGCCCATAGAGGGCTATGGTGAAAAAGGAAATATCTTCCGTTCAAAACTGGAAAGAAGCTTTCTGAGAAACTGCTCTGTGTTCTGTGAATTCATCTCACAGAGTTACATCTTTCCCTTCAAGAAGCTTTTCGCTAAGGCTGTTCTTGTGGAATTGGCAAAGGGATATTTGGAAGCCCATAGAGGCCTATGGTGAAAAAGGAAATATCTTCCGTTCAAAACTGGAAAGAAGCTTTCTGAGACACTGCTCTGTGTTCTGTGAATTCATCTCACAGAGTTACATCTTTCCCTTCAAGAAGCCTTTCGCTAAGGCTGTTCTTGTGGAATTGGCAAAGGGATATTTGGAAGCCCATAGAGGGCTATGGTGAAAAAAGAAATATCTTCCGTTCAAAACTGGAAAGAAGCTTTCTGAGAAACTGCTCTGTGTTCTGTGAATTCATCTCACAGAGTTATATCTTTCCCTTCAAGAAGCCTTTCGCTAAGGCTGTTCTTGTGGAATTGGCAAAGGGATATGTGGAAGCCCATAGAGGCCTATGGTGAAAAAGGAAATATCTTCCGTTCAAAACTGGAAAGAAGCTTTCTGAGAAACTGCTCTGTGTTCTGTGAATTCATCTCACAGAGTTACATCTTTCCCTTCAAGAAGCCTTTCGCTAAGGCTGTTCTTGTGGAATTGGCAAAGGGATATTTGGAAGCCCATAGAGGGCTATGGTGAAAAAGGAAATATCTTCCGTTCAAAACTGGAAAGAAGCTTTCTGAGACACTACTCGGTGTTCTGTCAATTCATCTCACAGAGTTACATCTTTCCCTTCAAGAAGCCTTTCGCTAAGGCTGTTCTTGTGGAATTGGCAAAGGGATATTTGGAAGCCCATAGAGGGCTATGGTGAAAAAAGAAATATCTTCCTTTCAAAACTGGAAAGAAGCTTTCTGAGAAACTGCTCTGTGTTCTGTGAATTCATCTCACAGAGTTATATCTTTCCCTTCAAGAAGCCTTTCGCCAAGGCTGTTCTTGTGGAATTGGCAAAGGGATATTTGGAAGCCCATAGAGGCCTATGGTGAAAAAGGAAATATCTTCCGTTCAAAACTGGAAAGAAGCTTTCTGAGAAACTGCTCTGTGTTCTGTGAATTCATCTCACAGAGTTACATCTTTCCCTTCAAGAAGCCTTTCGCTAAGGCTGTTCTTGTGGAATTGGCAAAGGGATATTTGGAAGCCCATAGAGGGCTATGGTGAAAAAGGAAATATCTTCCGTTCAAAACTGGAAAGAAGCTTTCTGAGAAACTGCTCAGTGTTCTGTTAATTCATCTCACAGAGTTACATCTTTCCCTTCAAGAAGCCTTTCGCTAAGGCTGTTCTTGTGGAATTGGCAAAGGGATATTTGGAAGCCCGTAGACGGCTATGGAGAAAAAGGAGATATCTTCCGTTCAAAACTGGAAAGAAGCTTTCTGAGAAACTGCTCTGTGTTCTGTGAATTCATCTCACAGAGTTACATCTTTCCCTTCAAGAAGCCTTTCGCTAAGGCTGTTCTTGTGGAATTGGCAAAGGGATATTTGGAAGCCCATAGAGCCCTATGGTGAAAAAGGAAATATCTTCCGTTCAAAACTGGAAAGAAGCTTTCTGAGAAACTGCTCTGTGTTCTGTGAATTCATCTCACAGAGTTACAACTTTCCCTTCAAGAAGCCTTTCGCTAAGGCTGTTCTTGTGGAATTGGCAAACGGATATTTGGAAGCCCTTAGAGGGCTATGGTGAAAAAGGAAATATCTTCCGTTCAAAACTGGAAAGAAGCTTTCTGAGAAACTGTTCTGTGTTCTGTGAATTCATCTCACAGAGTTACATCTTTCCCTTCAAGAATCCTTTCGCTAAGGCTGCTCTTGTATAATTGGCAAAGGGATATTTGGAAGCCCATAGAGGCCTATTGTGAGAAAGGAAATATCTTCCGTTCAAAACTGGAAAGAAGCTTTCTGAGAAACTGCTCTGTGTTCTGTGAATTCATCTCACAGAGTTACATCTTTCCCTTCAAGAAGCCTTTTGCTAAGGCTGTTCTTGTGGAATTGGCAAAGGGATATTTGGAAGCCCATAGAGGCCTATGATGAAAAAGGAAATATCTTCCGTTCAAAACTGGAAAGAAGCTTTCTGAGAAACTGTTCTGTGTTCTGCTAATTCATCTCACAGAGTTACATCTTTCCCTTCAAGAAGCCTTTCGCTAAGGCTGTTCTTGTGGAATTGGCAAAGGGATATTTGGAAGCCCATAGAGGGCTATGGTGAAAAAGGAAATATCTTCCGTTCAAAACTGGAAAGAAGCTTTCTGAGAAACTGCTCTGTGTTCTGTTAATTCATCTCACAGAGTTACATCTTTCCCTTCAAGAAGCCTTTCGCTAAGGCTGTTCTTGTGGAATTGGCAAAGGGATATTTGGAATCCCATAGACGGCTATGGAGAAAAAGGAAATATCTTCCGTTCAAAACTGGAAAGAAGCTTTCTGAGAAACTGCTCTGTGTTCTGTGAATTCATCTCACAGAGTTACATCTTTCCCTTCAAGAAGCCTTTCGCTAAGGCTGTTCTTGTGGAATTGGCAAAGGGATATTTGGAAGCCCATAGAGGGCTATGGTGAAAAAGGAAATATCTTCCGTTCAAAACTGGAAAGAAGCTTTCTGAGAAACTGCTCTGTGTTCTGTGAATTCATCTCACAGAGTTACATCTTTCCCTTCAAGAAGCCTTTCGCTGAGACTGCTCTTGTGGAATTGGCAAAGGGATATTTGGAAGCCCATAGAGGCCTATTGTGAAAAAGGAAATATCTTCCGTTCAAAACTGGAAAGAAGCTTTCTGAGAAACTGCTCTGTGTTCTGTGAATTCATCTCACAGAGTTACATCTTTCCCTTCAAGAAGCCTTTCGCTAAGGCTGCTCTTGTGGAATTGGCAAAGGGATATTTGGAAGCCCATAGAGGCCTATGGTGAAAAAGGAAATATCTTCCGTTCAAAACTGGAAAGAAGGTTTCTGAGAAACTGCTCTGTGTTCTGCTCATTCATCTCACAGAGTTACATCTTTCCCTTCAAGAAGCGTTTTGCTAAGGCTGTTCTTGTGGAATTGGCAAAGGGATATTTGGAAGCCCATAGAGGCCTATGATGAAACAGGAAATATCTTCCGTTCAAAACTGGAAAGAAGCTTTCTGAGAAACTGTTCTGTGTTCTGCTAATTCATCTCACAGAGTTACATCTTTCCCTTCAAGAAGCCTTTCGCTAAGGCTGTTCTTGTGGAATTGGCAAAGGGATATTTGGAAGCCCATAGAGGGCTATGGTGAAAAAGGAAATATCTTCCGTTCAAAACTGGAAAGAAGCTTTCTGAGAAACTGCTCTGTGTTCTGTGAATTCATCTCACAGAGTTACATCTTTCCCTTCAAGAAGCCTTTCGCTAAGGCTGTTCTGGTGGAATTGGCAAAGGGATATGTGGAAGCCCATAGAGGCCTATGGTGAAAAAATAAATATCTTCCGTTCAAAACTGGAAAGAAGCTTTCTGAGAAACTGCTCTGTGTTCTGTGAATTCATCTCACAGAGTTACATCTTTCCCTTCAAGAAGCCTTTCGCTAAGGCTGTTCTTGTGGAATTGGCAAAGGGATATTTGGAAGCCCATAGAGGGCTATGGTGAAAAAGGAAATATCTTCCGTTCAAAACTGGAAAGAAGCTTTCTGAGAAACTGCTCTGTGTTCTGTTAATTCATATCACGAGTTACATCTTTCCCTTCAAGAAGCCTTTCGCTAAGGCTGTTCTTGTGGAATTGGCAAAGGGATATTTGGAAGCCCGTGGACGGCTATGGAGAGAAAGGAAATATCTTCCGTTCAAAACTGGAAAGAAGCTTTCTGAGAAACTGCTCTGTGTTCTGCTCATTCATCTCACAGAGTTACATCTTTCCCTTCAAGAAGCCTTTCGCTAAGGCTGTTCTTGTGGAATTGGCAAAGGGATATTTGGAAGCCCATAGAGGGCTATGGTGAAAAAGGAAATATCTTCCGTTCAAAACTGGAAAGAAGCTTTCTGAGAAACTGCTCTGTGTTCTGTGAATTCATCTCACAGAGTTACATCTTTCCCTTCAAGAAGGCTTTCGCTAAGGCTGTTCTTGTGGAATTGGCAAAAGGATATTTGGAAGCCCATAGAGGGCTATGGTGAAAAAGGAAATATCTTCCGTTCAAAACTGGAAAGAAGCTTTCTGAGAAACTGCTCTGTGTTCTGTGAATTCATTTCACAGAGTTACATCTTTCCCTTCAAGAAGCCTTTCGCTAAGGCTGTTCTTGTGGAATTGGCAAACGGATATTTGGAAGCCCTTAGAGGGCTATGGAGAAAAAGGAAATATCTTCCGTTCAAAACTGGAAAGAAGCTTTCTGAGAAACTGCTCTGTGTTCTGCTCATTCATCTCACAGAGTTACATCTTTCCCTTCAAGAAGCCTTTCGCTAAGGCTGTTCTTGTGGAATTGGCAAAGGGATATTTGGAAGCCCATAGAGGGCTATGGTGAAAAAGGAAATATCTTCCGTTCAAAACTGGAAAGAAGCTTTCTGAGAAACTGCTCTGTGTTCTGTGAATTCATCTCACAGAGTTACATCTTTCCCTTCAAGAAGCCTTTCGCTAAGGCTGTTCTTGTGGAATTGGCAAAGGGATATTTGGAAGCCCATAGAGGGCTATGGTGAAAAAGGAAATATCTTCGGTTCAAAACTGGAAAGAAGCTTTCTGAGAAACTGCTCTGTGTTCTGTTAATTCATCTCACAGAGTTACATCTTTCCCTTCAAGAAGCCTTTCGCTAACGCTGTTCTTGTGGAATTGGCAAAGGGATATTTGGAAGCCCATAGAGGGCTATGGTGAAAAAGGAAATATCTTCCGTTCAAAACTGGAAAGAAGCTTTCTGAGAAACTGCTCTGTGTTCTGTGAATTCATCTCACAGAGTTACATCTTTCCCTTCAAGAAGCCTTTCGCTAAGGCTGTTCTTGTGGAATTGGCAAAGGGATATTTGGAAGCCCATAGAGCCCTATGGTGAAAAAGGAAATATCTTCCGTTCAAAACTGGAAAGAAGCTTTCTGAGAAACTGCTCTGTGTTCTGTGAATTCATCTCACAGAGTTACATCTTTCCCTTCAAGAAGCCTTTCGCTAAGGCTGTTCTTGTGGAATTGGCAAACGGATATTTGGAAGCCCTTAGAGGGCTATGGTGAAAAAGGAAATATCTTCCGTTCAAAACTGGAAAGAAGCTTTCTGAGAAACTGCTCTGTGTTCTGTGAATTCATCTCACAGAGTTACATATTTCCCTTCAAGAAGCCTTTCGCTAAGGCTGCTCTTGTGGAATTGGCAAAGGGATATTTGGAAGCCCATAGAGGCCTATTGTGAGAAAGGAAATATCTTCCGTTCAAAACTGGAAAGAAGCTTTCTGAGAAACTGCTCTGTGTTCTGTGAATTCATCTCACAGAGTTACATCTTTCCCTTCAAGAAGCCTTTTGCTAAGGCTGTTCTTGTGGAATTGGCAAAGGGATATTTGGAAGCCCATAGAGGCCTATGATGAAAAAGGAAATATCTTCCGTTCAAAACTGGAAAGAAGCTTTCTGAGAAACTGTTCTGTGTTCTGCTAATTCACCTCACAGAGTTACATCTTTCCCTTCAAGAAGCCTTTCGCTAAGGCTGTTCTTGTGGAATTGGCAGAGGGATATTTGGAAGCCCATAGAGGGCTATGGTGAAAAAGGAAATACCTTCCGTTCAAAACTGGAAAGAAGCTTTCTGAGAAACTGCTCTGTGTTCTGTTAATTCATCTCACAGAGTTACATCTTTCCCTTCAAGAAGCCTTTCGCTAAGGCTGTTCTTGTGGAATTGGCAAAGGGATATTTGGAATCCCATAGACGGCTATGGAGAAAAAGGAAATATCTTCCGTTCAAAACTGGAAAGAAGCTTTCTGAGAAACTGCTCTGTGTTCTGTGAATTCATCTCACAGAGTTACATCTTTCCCTTTCAAGAAGCCTTTCGCTAAGGCTGTTCTTGTGGAATTGGCAAACGGATATTTGGAAGCCCTTAGAGGGCTATGGAGAAAAAGGAAATATCTTCCGTTCAAAACTGGAAAGAAGCTTTCTGAGAAACTGCTCTGTGTTCTGCTCATTCATCTCACAGAGTTACATCTTTCCCTTCAAGAAGCCTTTCGCTAAGGCTGTTCTTTTGGAATTGGCAAAGGGATATTTGGAAGCCCATAGAGGGCTATGGTGAAAAAGGAAATATCTTCCGTTCAAAACTGGAAAGAAGCTTTCTGAGAAACTGCTCTGTGTTCTGTGAATTCATCTCACAGAGTTACATCTTTCCCTTCAAGAAGGCTTTCGCTAAGGCTGTTCTTGTGGAATTGGCAAAGGGATATTTGGAAGCCCATAGAGGCCTATGGTGAAAAAGGAAATATCTTCGGTTCAAAACTGGAAAGAAGCTTTCTGAGAAACTGCTCTGTGTTCTGTTAATTCATCTCACAGAGTTACATCTTTCCCTTCAAGAAGCCTTTCGCTAAGGCTGTTCTTGTGGAATTGGCAAAGGGATATTTGGAAGCCCATAGAGGCCTATGGTGAAAAAGGAAATATCTTCCGTTCAAAACTGGAAAGAAGCTTTCTGAGAAACTGCTCTGTGTTCTGTGAATTCATCTCACAGAGTTACATCTTTCCCTTCAAGAAGCCTTTCGCTAAGGCTGTTCTTGTGGAATTGGCAAAGGGATATTTGGAAGCCCATAGAGCCCTATGGTGAAAAAGGAAATATCTTCCGTTCAAAACTGGAAAGAAGCTTTCTGAGAAACTGCTCTGTGTTCTGTGAATTCATCTCACAGAGTTACATCTTTCCCTTCAAGAAGCCTTTCGCTAAGGCTGTTCTTGTGGAATTGGCAAACGGATATTTGGAAGCCCTTAGAGGGCTATGGTGAAAAAGGAAATATCTTCCGTTCAAAACTGGAAAGAAGCTTTCTGAGAAACTGCTCTGTGTTCTGTGAATTCATCTCACAGAGTTACATATTTCCCTTCAAGAAGCCTTTCGCTAAGGCTGCTCTTGTGGAATTGGCAAAGGGATATTTGGAAGCCCATAGAGGCCTATTGTGAGAAAGGAAATATCTTCCGTTCAAAACTGGAAAGAAGCTTTCTGAGAAACTGCTCTGTGTTCTGTGAATTCATCTCACAGAGTTACATCTTTCCCTTCAAGAAGCCTTTTGCTAAGGCTGTTCTTGTGGAATTGGCAAAGGGATATTTGGAAGCCCATAGAGGCCTATGATGAAAAAGGAAATATCTTCCGTTCAAAACTGGAAAGAAGCTTTCTGAGAAACTGTTCTGTGTTCTGCTAATTCATCTCACAGAGTTACATCTTTCCCTTCAAGAAGCCTTTCGCTAAGGCTGTTCTTGTGGAATTGGCAAAGGGATATTTGGAAGCCCATAGAGGGCTATGGTGAAAAAGGAAATATCTTCCGTTCAAAACTGGAAAGAAGCTTTCTGAGAAACTGCTCTGTGTTCTGTGAATTCATCTCACAGAGTTACATCTTTCCCTTCAAGAAGCCTTTCGCTAAGGCTGTTCTTGTGGAATTGGCAAAGGGATATGTGGAAGCCCATAGAGGCCTATGGTGAAAAAATAAATATCTTCCGTTCAAAACTGGAAAGAAGCTTTCTGAGAAACTGCTCTGTGTTCTGCTCATTCATCTCACAGAGTTACATCTTTCCCTTCAAGAAGCCTTTCGCTAAGGCTGTTCTTGTGGAATTGGCAAAGGGATATTTGGAAGCCCATAGAGGGCTATGGTGAAAAAGGAAATATCTTCCGTTCAAAACTGGAAAGAAGCTTTCTGAGAAACTGCTCTGTGTTCTGTTAATTCATATCACGAGTTACATCTTTCCCTTCAAGAAGCCTTTCGCTAAGGCTGTTCTTGTGGAATTGGCAAAGGGATATTTGGAAGCCCGTGGACGGCTATGGAGAGAAAGGAAATATCTTCCGTTCAAAACTGGAAAGAAGCTTTCTGAGAAACTGCTCTGTGTTCTGCTCATTCATCTCACAGAGTTACATCTTTCCCTTCAAGAAGCCTTTCGCTAAGGCTGTTCTTGTGGAATTGGCAAAGGGATATTTGGAAGCCCATAGAGGGCTATGGTGAAAAAGGAAATATCTTCCGTTCAAAACTGGAAAGAAGCTTTCTGAGAAACTGCTCTGTGTTCTGTGAATTCATCTCACAGAGTTACATCTTTCCCTTCAAGAAGGCTTTCGCTAAGGCTGTTCTTGTGGAATTGGCAAAGGGATATTTGGAAGCCCATAGAGGGCTATGGTGAAAAAGGAAATATCTTCCGTTCAAAACTGGAAAGAAGCTTTCTGAGAAACTGCTCTGTGTTCTGTGAATTCATCTCACAGAGTTACATCTTTCCCTTCAAGAAGCCTTTCGCTAAGGCAGTTCTTGTGGAATTGGCAAACGGATATTTGGAAGCCCTTAGAGGGCTATGGAGAAAAAGGAAATATCTTCCGTTCAAAACTGGAAAGAAGCTTTCTGGGAAACTGCTCTGTGTTCTGCTCATTCATCTCACAGAGTTACATCTTTCCCTTCAAGAAGCCTTTCGCTAAGGCTGTTCTTGTGGAATTGGCAAAGGGATATTTGGAAGCCCATAGAGGGCTATGGTGAAAAAGGAAATATCTTCCGTTCAAAACTGGAAAGAAGCTTTCTGAGAAACTGCTCTGTGTTCTGTGAATTCATCTCACAGAGTTACATCTTTCCCTTCAAGAAGCCTTTCGCTAAGGCTGTTCTTGTGGAATTGGCAAAGGGATATTTGGAAGCCCATAGAGGGCTATGGTGAAAAAGGAAATATCTTCGGTTCAAAACTGGAAAGAAGCTTTCTGAGAAACTGCTCTGTGTTCTGTTAATTCATCTCACAGAGTTACATCTTTCCCTTCAAGAAGCCTTTCGCTAAGGCTGTTCTTGTGGAATTGGCAAAGGGATATTTGGAAGCCCTTAGAGGGCTATGGTGAAAAAGGAAATATCTTCCGTTCAAAACTGGAAAGAAGCTTTCTGAGAAACTGCTCTGTGTTCTGTGAATTCATCTCACAGAGTTACATATTTCCCTTCAAGAAGCCTTTCGCTAAGGCTGCTCTTGTGGAATTGGCAAAGGGATATTTGGAAGCCCATAGAGGCCTATTGTGAGAAAGGAAATATCTTCCGTTCAAAACTGGAAAGAAGCTTTCTGAGAAACTGCTCTGTGTTCTGTGAATTCATCTCACAGAGTTACATCTTTCCCTTCAAGAAGCCTTTTGCTAAGGCTGTTCTTGTGGAATTGGCAAAGGGATATTTGGAAGCCCATAGAGGCCTATGATGAAAAAGGAAATATCTTCCGTTCAAAACTGGAAAGAAGCTTTCTGAGAAACTGTTCTGTGTTCTGCTAATTCACCTCACAGAGTTACATCTTTCCCTTCAAGAAGCCTTTCGCTAAGGCTGTTCTTGTGGAATTGGCAGAGGGATATTTGGAAGCCCATAGAGGGCTATGGTGAAAAAGGAAATACCTTCCGTTCAAAACTGGAAAGAAGCTTTCTGAGAAACTGCTCTGTGTTCTGTGAATTCATCTCACAGAGTTACATATTTCCCTTCAAGAAGCCTTTCGCTAAGGCTGCTCTTGTGGAATTGGCAAAGGGATATTTGGAAGCCCATAGAGGCCTATTGTGAGAAAGGAAATATCTTCCGTTCAAAACTGGAAAGAAGCTTTCTGAGAAACTGCTCTGTGTTCTGTGAATTCATCTCACAGAGTTACATCTTTCCCTTCAAGAAGCCTTTTGCTAAGGCTGTTCTTGTGGAATTGGCAAAGGGATATTTGGAAGCCCATAGAGGCCTATGATGAAAAAGGAAATATCTTCCGTTCAAAACTGGAAAGAAGCTTTCTGAGAAACTGTTCTGTGTTCTGCTAATTCACCTCACAGAGTTACATCTTTCCCTTCAAGAAGCCTTTCGCTAAGGCTGTTCTTGTGGAATTGGCAGAGGGATATTTGGAAGCCCATAGAGGGCTATGGTGAAAAAGGAAATACCTTCCGTTCAAAACTGGAAAGAAGCTTTCTGAGAAACTGCTCTGTGTTCTGTTAATTCATCTCACAGAGTTACATCTTTCCCTTCAAGAAGCCTTTCGCTAAGGCTGTTCTTGTGGAATTGGCAAAGGGATATTTGGAATCCCATAGACGGCTATGGAGAAAAAGGAAATATCTTCCGTTCAAAACTGGAAAGAAGCTTTCTGAGAAACTGCTCTGTGTTCTGTGAATTCATCTCACAGAGTTACATCTTTCCCTTCAAGAAGCCTTTCGCTAAGGCTGTTCTTGTGGAATTGGCAAACGGATATTTGGAAGCCCTTAGAGGGCTATGGTGAAAAAGGAAATATCTTCCGTTCAAAACTGGAAAGAAGCTTTCTGAGAAACTGCTCTGTGTTCTGCTCATTCATCTCACAGAGTTACATCTTTCCCTTCAAGAAGCCTTTCGCTAAGGCTGTTCTTGTGGAATTGGCAAAGGGATATTTGGAAGCCCATAGAGGGCTATGGTGAAAAAGGAAATATCTTCCGTTCAAAACTGGAAAGAAGCTTTCTGAGAAACTGCTCTGTGTTCTGTGAATTCATCTCACAGAGTTACATCTTTCCCTTCAAGAAGGCTTTCGCTAAGGCTGTTCTTGTGGAATTGGCAAAGGGATATTTGGAAGCCCATAGAGGCCTATGGTGAAAAAGGAAATATCTTCGGTTCAAAACTGGAAAGAAGCATTCTGAGAAACTGATCTGTGTTCTGTTAATTCATCTCACAGAGTTACATCTTTCCCTTCAAGAAGCCTTTCGCTAAGGCTGTTCTTGTGGTATTGGCAAACGGATATTTGGAAGCCCTTAGAGGGCTATGGTGAAAAAGGAAATATCTTCCGTTCAAAACTGGAAAGAAGCTTTCTGAGAAACTGCTCTGTGTTCTGTGAATTCATCTCACAGAGTTACATATTTCCCTTCAAGAAGCCTTTCGCTAAGGCTGCTCTTGTGGAATTGGCAAAGGGATATTTGGAAGCCCATAGAGGCCTATTGTGAGAAAGGAAATATCTTCCGTTCAAAACTGGAAAGAAGCTTTCTGAGAAACTGCTCTGTGTTCTGTGAATTCATCTCACAGAGTTACATCTTTCCCTTCAAGAAGCCTTTTGCTAAGGCTGTTCTTGTGGAATTGGCAAAGGGATATTTGGAAGCCCATAGATTGCTATGGTGAAAAAGGAAATATCTTCCGTTCAAAACTGGAAAGAAGCTTTCTGAGAAACTGCTCTGTGTTCTGTGAATTCATCTCACAGAGTTACATCTTTCCCTTCAAGAAGCCTTTCGCTAAGGCTGTTCTTGTGGAATTGGCAAAGGGATATTTGGAAGCCCATAGAGGCCTATGGTGAAAAAGGAAATATCTTCCGTTCAAAACTGGAAACAAGCTTTCTGAGAAACTGCTCTGTGTTCTGTGAATTCATCTCACAGTGTTACATCTTTCCCTTCAAGAAGCCTTTCGCTAAGGCTGTTCTTGTGGAATTGGCAAAGCGATATTTGGAAGCCCATAGAGGGCTATGGTGAAAAAGGAAATATCTTCCGTTCAAAACTGGAAAGAAGCTTTCTGAGAAACTGCTCTGTGTTCTGTGAATTCATCCCACAGACTTACATCTTTCCCTTCCAGAAGCTTTTCGCTAAGGCTGCTCTTGTGGAATTGGCAAAGGGATATTTGGAAGCCCATAGAGGCCTATGGTGAAAAAGGAAATATCTTCCGTTCAAAACTGGAAAGAAGCTTTCTGCGAAACTGCTCTGTGTTCTGTGAATTCATCTCACAGAGTTACATCTTTCCCTTCAAGAAGCCTTTCGCTAAGGCTGTTCTTGTGGAATTGGCAAAGGGATATTTGGAAGCCCATAGAGGGCTGTGGTGAAAAAGGAAATATCTTCCGTTCAAAACTGGAAAGATGCTTTCTGAGAAACTGCTCTGTGTTCTGTGAATTCATCTCACAGAGTTACATCTTTCCCTTCAAGAAGCCTTTCGCTAAGGTTGTTCTTGTATAATTGGCAACGGGATATTTGGAAGCCCATAGAGGGCTATGGTGAAAAAGGAAATATCTTCCGTTCAAAACTGGAAAGAAGCTTTCTGAGAAACTGCTCTGTGTTCTGTTAATTCATCTCACGGAGTTACATCTTTCCCTTCAAGAAGCCTTTCGCTAAAGCTGTTCTTGTGGAATTGGCAAAGGGATATTTGGAAGCCCATAGAGGGCTATGGTGAAAAAGGAAATATCTTCCGTTCAAAACTGGAAAGAAGCTTTCTGAGAAACTGCTCTGTGTTCTGTGAATTCATCTCACAGAGTTACATCTTTCCCTTCAAGAAGCCTTTCGCTAAGGCTGCTCTTGTGGAATTGGCAAAGGGATATTTGGAAGCCCATAGAGGCCTATTGTGAAAAAGGAAATATCTTCCGTTCAAAACTGGAAAGAAGCTTTCTGAGAAACTGCTCTGTGTTCTGTGAATTCATCTCACAGAGTTACATCTTTCCCTTCAAGAAGCCTTTTGCTAAGGCTGTTCTTGTGGAATTGGCAAAGGGATATTTGGAAGCCCATAGAGGCCTATGGTGAAAAAGGAAATATCTTCCGTTCAAAACTGGAAAGAAGCTTTCTGAGAAACTGTTCTGTGTTCTGCTAATTCATCTCACAGAGTTACATCTTTCCCTTCAAGAAGCCTTTCGCTAAGGCTGTTCTTGTGGAATTGGCAAACGGATATTTGGAAGCCCATAGAGGGCTATGGTGAAAAAGGAAATATCTTCCGTTCAAAACTGGAAAGAAGCTTTCTGAGAAACTGCTCTGTGTTCTGTGAATTCATCTCACAGAGTTACATCTTTCCCTTCAAGAAGCCTTTCCCTAATGCTGTTCTTGTGGAATTGGCAAAGGGATATTTGGAAGCCCATGGAGGCCTATGGTGAAAAAGGAAATATCTTCCGTTCAAAACTGGAAAGAAGCTTTCTGAGAAACTGCTCTGTGTTCTGTGAATTCATCTCACAGAGTTACATCTTTCCCTTCAAGAAGCCTTTCGCTAAGGCTGTTCTTGTGGAATTGGCAAAGGGATATTTGGAAGCCCATAGAGGGCTATGGTGAAAAAGGAAATATCTTCCGTTCAAAACTGGAAAGAAGCTTTCTGAGAAACTGCTCTGTGTTCTGTGAATTCATCTCACAGAGTTACATCTTTCCCTTCAAGAAGCCTTTCGCTAAGGCTGTTCTTGTGGAATTGGCAAAGGGATATTTGGAAGCCCATAGAGGCCTATGGTGAAAAAGGAAATATCTTCCGTTCAAAACTGGAAAGAAGCTTTCTGAGAAACTGCTCTGTGTTCTGTGAATTCATCTCACAGAGTTACATCTTTCCCTTCAAGAAGCCTTTCGCTAAGGCTGTTCTTGTGGAATTGGCAAACGGATATTTGGAAGCCCTTAGAGGGCTATGGTGAAAAAGGAAATATCTTCCGTTCAAAACTGGAAAGAAGCTTTCTGAGAAACTGCTCTGTGTTCTGTGAATTCATCTCACAGAGTTACATATTTCCCTTCAAGAAGCCTTTCGCTAAGGCTGCTCTTGTGGAATTGGCAAAGGGATATTTGGAAGCCCATAGAGGCCTATTGTGAGAAAGGAAATATCTTCCGTTCAAAACTGGAAAGAAGCTTTCTGAGAAACTGCTCTGTGTTCTGTGAATTCATCTCACAGAGTTACATCTTTCCCTTCAAGAAGCCTTTTGCTAAGGCTGTTCTTGTGGAATTGGCAAAGGGATATTTGGAAGCCCATAGAGGCCTATGATGAAAAAGGAAATATCTTCCGTTCAAAACTGGAAAGAAGCTTTCTGAGAAACTGTTCTGTGTTCTGCTAATTCATCTCACAGAGTTACATCTTTCCCTTCAAGAAGCCTTTCGCTAAGGCTGTTCTTGTGGAATTGGCAAAGGGATATTTGGAAGCCCATAGAGGGCTATGGTGAAAAAGGAAATATCTTCCGTTCAAAACTGGAAAGAAGCTTTCTGAGAAACTGCTCTGTGTTCTGTGAATTCATCTCACAGAGTTACATCTTTCCCTTCAAGAAGCCTTTCGCTAAGGCTGTTCTTGTGGAATTGGCAAAGGGATATGTGGAAGCCCATAGAGGCCTATGGTGAAAAAATAAATATCTTCCGTTCAAAACTGGAAAGAAGCTTTCTGAGAAACTGCTCTGTGTTCTGCTCATTCATCTCACAGAGTTACATCTTTCCCTTCAAGAAGCCTTTCGCTAAGGCTGTTCTTGTGGAATTGGCAAAGGGATATTTGGAAGCCCATAGAGGGCTATGGTGAAAAAGGAAATATCTTCCGTTCAAAACTGGAAAGAAGCTTTCTGAGAAACTGCTCTGTGTTCTGTTAATTCATATCACGAGTTACATCTTTCCCTTCAAGAAGCCTTTCGCTAAGGCTGTTCTTGTGGAATTGGCAAAGGGATATTTGGAAGCCCGTGGACGGCTATGGAGAGAAAGGAAATATCTTCCGTTCAAAACTGGAAAGAAGCTTTCTGAGAAACTGCTCTGTGTTCTGCTCATTCATCTCACAGAGTTACATCTTTCCCTTCAAGAAGCCTTTCGCTAAGGCTGTTCTTGTGGAATTGGCAAAGGGATATTTGGAAGCCCATAGAGGGCTATGGTGAAAAAGGAAATATCTTCTTTTCAAAACTGGAAAGAAGCTTTCTGAGAAACTGCTCTGTGTTCTGTGAATTCATCTCACAGAGTTACATCTTTCCCTTCAAGAAGGCTTTCGCTAAGGCTGTTCTTGTGGAATTGGCAAAGGGATATTTGGAAGCCCATAGAGGGCTATGGTGAAAAAGGAAATATCTTCCGTTCAAAACTGGAAAGAAGCTTTCTGAGAAACTGCTCTGTGTTCTGTGAATTCATCTCACAGAGTTACATCTTTCCCTTCAAGAAGCCTTTCGCTAAGGCAGTTCTTGTGGAATTGGCAAACGGATATTTGGAAGCCCATAGAGGCCTATGATGAAAAAGGAAATATCTTCCGTTCAAAACTGGAAAGAAGCTTTCTGAGAAACTGTTCTGTGTTCTGCTAATTCACCTCACAGAGTTACATCTTTCCCTTCAAGAAGCCTTTCGCTAAGGCTGTTCTTGTGGAATTGGCAGAGGGATATTTGGAAGCCCATAGAGGGCTATGGTGAAAAAGGAAATACCTTCCGTTCAAAACTGGAAAGAAGCTTTCTGAGAAACTGCTCTGTGTTCTGTGAATTCATCTCACAGAGTTACATATTTCCCTTCAAGAAGCCTTTCGCTAAGGCTGCTCTTGTGGAATTGGCAAAGGGATATTTGGAAGCCCATAGAGGCCTATTGTGAGAAAGGAAATATCTTCCGTTCAAAACTGGAAAGAAGCTTTCTGAGAAACTGCTCTGTGTTCTGTGAATTCATCTCACAGAGTTACATCTTTCCCTTCAAGAAGCCTTTTGCTAAGGCTGTTCTTGTGGAATTGGCAAAGGGATATTTGGAAGCCCATAGAGGCCTATGATGAAAAAGGAAATATCTTCCGTTCAAAACTGGAAAGAAGCTTTCTGAGAAACTGTTCTGTGTTCTGCTAATTCACCTCACAGAGTTACATCTTTCCCTTCAAGAAGCCTTTCGCTAAGGCTGTTCTTGTGGAATTGGCAGAGGGATATTTGGAAGCCCATAGAGGGCTATGGTGAAAAAGGAAATACCTTCCGTTCAAAACTGGAAAGAAGCTTTCTGAGAAACTGCTCTGTGTTCTGTTAATTCATCTCACAGAGTTACATCTTTCCCTTCAAGAAGCCTTTCGCTAAGGCTGTTCTTGTGGAATTGGCAAAGGGATATTTGGAATCCCATAGACGGCTATGGAGAAAAAGGAAATATCTTCCGTTCAAAACTGGAAAGAAGCTTTCTGAGAAACTGCTCTGTGTTCTGTGAATTCATCTCACAGAGTTACATCTTTCCCTTCAAGAAGCCTTTCGCTAAGGCTGTTCTTGTGGAATTGGCAAACGGATATTTGGAAGCCCTTAGAGGGCTATGGAGAAAAAGGAAATATGTTCCGTTCAAAACTGGAAAGAAGCTTTCTGAGAAACTGCTCTGTGTTCTGCTCATTCATCTCACAGAGTTACATCTTTCCCTTCAAGAAGCCTTTCGCTAAGGCTGTTCTTGTGGAATTGGCAAAGGGATATTTGGAAGCCCATAGAGGGCTATGGTGAAAAAGGAAATATCTTCCGTTCAAAACTGGAAAGAAGCTTTCTGAGAAACTGCTCTGTGTTCTGTGAATTCATCTCACAGAGTTACATCTTTCCCTTCAAGAAGGCTTTCGCTAAGGCTGTTCTTGTGGAATTGGCAAAGGGATATTTGGAAGCCCATAGAGGCCTATGGTGAAAAAGGAAATATCTTCGGTTCAAAACTGGAAAGAAGCTTTCTGAGAAACTGATCTGTGTTCTGTTAATTCATCTCACAGAGTTACATCTTTCCCTTCAAGAAGCCTTTCGCTAAGGCTGTTCTTGTGGTATTGGCAAACGGATATTTGGAAGCCCTTAGAGGGCTATGGTGAAAAAGGAAATATCTTCCGTTCAAAACTGGAAAGAAGCTTTCTGAGAAACTGCTCTGTGTTCTGTGAATTCATCTCACAGAGTTACATATTTCCCTTCAAGAAGCCTTTCGCTAAGGCTGCTCTTGTGGAATTGGCAAAGGGATATTTGGAAGCCCATAGAGGCCTATTGTGAGAAAGGAAATATCTTCCGTTCAAAACTGGAAAGAAGCTTTCTGAGAAACTGCTCTGTGTTCTGTGAATTCATCTCACAGAGTTACATCTTTCCCTTCAAGAAGCCTTTTGCTAAGGCTGTTCTTGTGGAATTGGCAAAGGGATATTTGGAAGCCCATAGATTGCTATGGTGAAAAAGGAAATATCTTCCGTTCAAAACTGGAAAGAAGCTTTCTGAGAAACTGCTCTGTGTTCTGTGAATTCATCTCACAGAGTTACATCTTTCCCTTCAAGAAGCCTTTCGCTAAGGCTGTTCTTGTGGAATTGGCAAAGGGATATTTGGAAGCCCATAGAGGCCTATGGTGAAAAAGGAAATATCTTCCGTTCAAAACTGGAAACAAGCTTTCTGAGAAACTGCTCTGTGTTCTGTGAATTCATCTCACAGTGTTACATCTTTCCCTTCAAGAAGCCTTTCGCTAAGGCTGTTCTTGTGGAATTGGCAAAGCGATATTTGGAAGCCCATAGAGGGCTATGGTGAAAAAGGAAATATCTTCCGTTCAAAACTGGAAAGAAGCTTTCTGAGAAACTGCTCTGTGTTCTGTGAATTCATCCCACAGACTTACATCTTTCCCTTCCAGAAGCTTTTCGCTAAGGCTGCTCTTGTGGAATTGGCAAAGGGATATTTGGAAGCCCATAGAGGCCTATGGTGAAAAAGGAAATATCTTCCGTTCAAAACTGGAAAGAAGCTTTCTGCGAAACTGCTCTGTGTTCTGTGAATTCATCTCACAGAGTTACATCTTTCCCTTCAAGAAGCCTTTCGCTAAGGCTGTTCTTGTGGAATTGGCAAAGGGATATTTGGAAGCCCATAGAGGGCTGTGGTGAAAAAGGAAATATCTTCCGTTCAAAACTGGAAAGATGCTTTCTGAGAAACTGCTCTGTGTTCTGTGAATTCATCTCACAGAGTTACATCTTTCCCTTCAAGAAGCCTTTCGCTAAGGTTGTTCTTGTATAATTGGCAACGGGATATTTGGAAGCCCATAGAGGGCTATGGTGAAAAAGGAAATATCTTCCGTTCAAAACTGGAAAGAAGCTTTCTGAGAAACTGCTCTGTGTTCTGTTAATTCATCTCACGGAGTTACATCTTTCCCTTCAAGAAGCCTTTCGCTAAAGCTGTTCTTGTGGAATTGGCAAAGGGATATTTGGAAGCCCATAGAGGGCTATGGTGAAAAAGGAAATATCTTCCGTTCAAAACTGGAAAGAAGCTTTCTGAGAAACTGCTCTGTGTTCTGTGAATTCATCTCACAGAGTTACATCTTTCCCTTCAAGAAGCCTTTCGCTAAGGCTGCTCTTGTGGAATTGGCAAAGGGATATTTGGAAGCCCATAGAGGCCTATTGTGAAAAAGGAAATATCTTCCGTTCAAAACTGGAAAGAAGCTTTCTGAGAAACTGCTCTGTGTTCTGTGAATTCATCTCACAGAGTTACATCTTTCCCTTCAAGAAGCCTTTTGCTAAGGCTGTTCTTGTGGAATTGGCAAAGGGATATTTGGAAGCCCATAGAGGCCTATGGTGAAAAAGGAAATATCTTCCGTTCAAAACTGGAAAGAAGCTTTCTGAGAAACTGTTCTGTGTTCTGCTAATTCATCTCACAGAGTTACATCTTTCCCTTCAAGAAGCCTTTCGCTAAGGCTGTTCTTGTGGAATTGGCAAACGGATATTTGGAAGCCCATAGAGGGCTATGGTGAAAAAGGAAATATCTTCCGTTCAAAACTGGAAAGAAGCTTTCTGAGAAACTGCTCTGTGTTCTGTGAATTCATCTCACAGAGTTACATCTTTCCCTTCAAGAAGCCTTTCCCTAATGCTGTTCTTGTGGAATTGGCAAAGGGATATTTGGAAGCCCATGGAGGCCTATGGTGAAAAAGGAAATATCTTCCGTTCAAAACTGGAAAGAAGCTTTCTGAGAAACTGCTCTGTGTTCTGTGAATTCATCTCACAGAGTTACATCTTTCCCTTCAAGAAGCCTTTCGCTAAGGCTGTTCTTGTGGAATTGGCAAAGGGATATTTGGAAGCCCATAGAGGGCTATGGTGAAAAAGGAAATATCTTCCGTTCAAAACTGGAAAGAAGCTTTCTGAGAAACTGCTCTGTGTTCTGTGAATTCATCTCACAGAGTTACATCTTTCCCTTCAAGAAGCCTTTCGCTAAGGCTGTTCTTGTGGAATTGGCAAAGGGATATTTGGAAGCCCATAGAGGCCTATGGTGAAAAAGGAAATATCTTCCGTTCAAAACTGGAAAGAAGCTTTCTGAGAAACTGCTCTGTGTTCTGTGAATTCATCTCACAGAGTTACATCTTTCCCTTCAAGAAGCCTTTCGCTAAGGCTGTTCTTGTGGAATTGGCAAAGGGATATTTGGAAGCCCATAGAGGGCTATGGTGAAAAAGGAAATATCTTCCGTTCAAAACTGGAAAGAAGCTTTCTGAGAAACTGCTCTGTGTTCTGTGAATTCATCTCACAGAGTTACATCTTTCCCTTCAAGAAGCCTTTCGCTAAGGCTGTTCTTGTGGAATTGGCAAAGGGATATTTGGAAGCCCATAGACGGCTATGGAGAAAAAGGAAATATCTTCCGTTCAAAACAACTGCTCTGTGTTCTGTGAATTCATCTCACAGAGTTACATCTTTCCCTTCAAGAAGCCTTTCGCTAAGGCTGTTCTTGTGGAATTGGCAAAGGGATATTTGGAAGCCCATAGAGGGCTATGGTGAAAAAGGAAATATCTTCCGTTCAAAACTGGAAAGAAGCTTTCTGAGAAACTGCTCTGTGTTCTGTGAATTCATCTCACAGAGTTACATCTTTCCCTTCAAGAAGCCTTTCGCTAAGGTTGTTCTTGTATAATTGGCAAAGGGATATTTGGAAGCCCATAGAGGGCTATGGTGAAAAAGGAAATATCTTCCGTTCAAAACTGGAAAGAAGCTTTCTGAGAAACTGCTCTGTGTTCTGTTAATTCATCTCACGGAGTTACATCTTTCCTTTCAAGAAGCCTTTCGCTAAGGCTGTTCTTGTGGAATTGGCAAAGGGATATTTGGAATCCCAAAGAGGGCTATGGTGAAAAAGTAAATATCTTCCGTTCAAAATTGGAAAGTAGCTTTCTGAGAAACTGCTCTGTGTTCTGTGAATTCATCTCACAGAGTTACATCTTTCCCTTCAAGAAGCCTTTCGCTAAGGCTGCTCTTGTGGAATTGGCAAAGGGATATTTGGAAGCCCATAGAGGCCTATTGTGAAAAAGGAAATATCTTCCGTTCAAAACTGGAAAGAAGCTTTCTGAGAAACTGCTCTGTGTTCTGTGAATTCATCTCACAGAGTTACATCTTTCCCTTCAAGAAGCCTTTTGCTAAGGCTGTTCTTGTGGAATTGGCAAAGGGATATTTGGAAGCCCATAGAGGCCTATGGTGAAAAAGGAAATATCTTCCGTTCAAAACTGGAAAGAAGCTTTATGAGAAACTGTTCTGTGTTCTGCTAATTCATCTCACAGAGTTACATCTTTCCCTTCAAGAAGCCTTTCGCTAAGGCTGTTCTTGTGGAATTGGCAAAGGGATATTTGGAAGCCCATAGAGGGCTATGGTGAAAAAGGAAATATCTTCTGTTCAAACTGGAAAGAAGCTTTCTGAGAAACTGCTCTGTGTTCCGTGAATTCATCTCACAGAGTTACATCTTTCCCTTCAAGAAGCCTTTTGCTAAGGTTCTTCTTGTGGAATTGGCAAAGGGATATTTGGAAGCCCATAGAGGCCTATGGTGAAAAAGGAAATATCTTCCGTTCAAAACTGGAAAGAAGCTTTCTGAGAAACTGTTCTGTGTTCTGCTAATTCATCTCACAGAGTTACATCTTTCCCTTCAAGAAGCCTTTCGCTAAGGCTGTTCTTGTGGAATTGGCAAAGGGATATTTGGAAGCCCATAGAGGGCTATGGTGAAAAAGGAAATATCTTCCGTTCAAAACTGGAAAGAAGCTTTCTGAGAAACTGCTCTGTGTTCTGTGAATTCATCTCACAGAGTTACATCTTTCCCTTCAAGAAGCCTTTCGCTAAGGCTGTTCTTGTGGAATTGGCAAAGGGATATTTGGAAGCCCATAGAGGCCTATGGTGAAAAAGGAAATATCTTCCGTTCAAAACTGGAAAGAAGCTTTCTGAGAAACTGCTCTGTGTTCTGTGAATTCATCTCACAGAGTTACATCTTTCCCTTCAAGAAGCCTTTCGCTAAGGCTGTTCTTGTGGAATTGGCAAAGGGATATTTGGAAGCCCATAGAGGGCTATGGTGAAAAAGGAAATATCTTCCGTTCAAAACTGGAGAGAAGCTTTCTGAGAAACTGCTCAGTGTTCTGTTAATTCATCTCACAGAGTTACATCTTTCCCTTCAAGAAGCCTTTCGCTAAGGCTGCTCTTGTGGAATTGGCAAAGGGATATTTGGAAGCCCATAGAGGCCTATTGTGAAAAAGGAAATATCTTCCGTTCAAAACTGGAAAGAAGCTTTCTGAGAAACTGCTCTGTGTTCTGTGAATTCATCTCACAGAGTTACATCTTTCCCTTCAAGAAGCCTTTTGCTAAGGCTGTTCTTGTGGAATTGGCAAAGGGATATTTGGAAGCCCATAGAGGGCTATGGTGAAAAAGGAAATATCTTCCGTTCAAAACTGGAAAGAAGCTTTATGAGAAACTGTTCTGTGTTCTGATAATTCATCTCACAGAGTTACATCTTTCCCTTCAAGAAGTCTTTCGCTAAGGCTGTTCTTGTGGAATTGGCAAAGGGATATTTGGCAGCCCATAGAGGGCTATGGTTAAAAAGGGAATATCTTCCGTTCAAACTGGAAAGAAGCTTTCTGAGAAACTGCTCTGTGTTCCGTGAATTCATCTCACAGAGTTACATCTTTCCCTTCAAGAAGCCTTTTGCTAAGGCTGTTCTTGTGGAATTGGCAAAGGGATATTTGGAAGCCCATAGAGGGCTATGGTGAAAAAGGAAATATCTTCCGTTCAAAACTGGAAAGAAGCTTTCTGAGAAACTGCTCTGTGTTCTGTGAATTCATCTCACAGAGTTACATCTTTCCCTTCAAGAAGCCTTTCGCTAAGGCTGTTCTTGTGGAATTGGCAAAGGGATATTTGGAAGCCCATAGAGGCCTATGGTGAAAAAGGAAATATCTTCCGTTCAAAACTGGAAAGAAGCTTTCTGAGAAACTGCTCTGTGTTCTGTGAATTCATCTCACAGAGTTACATCTTTCCCTTCAAGAAGCCTTTCGCTAAGGCTGTTCTTGTGGAAGTGGCAAAGGGATATTTGGAAGCCCATAGAGGGCTATGGTGAAAAAGGAAATATCTTCCGTTCAAAACTGGAAAGAAGCTTTCTGAGAAACTGTTCTGTGTCCTGCTAATTCATCTCACAGAGTTACATCTTTCCCTTCAAGAAGCCTTTCGCTAAGGCTGTTCTTGTGGAATTGGCAAAGGAATATTTGGAAGCCCATAGAGGCCTATGGTGAAAAAGGAAATATCTTCCGTTCAAAACTGGAAAGAAGCTTTCTGTGACACTGCTCTGTGTTCTGTGAATTCATCTCACAGAGTTACATCTTTCCCTTCAAGAAGCCTTTCGCTAAGGCTGTTCTTGTGGAATTGGCAAAGGGATATTTGGAAGCCCATAGAGGGCTATGGTGAAAAAGGAAATATCTTCCGTTCAAAACTGGAAAGAAGCTTTCTGAGAAACTGCTCTGTGTTCTGTTAATTCATCTCACGGAGTTACATCTTTCCCTTCAAGAAGCCTTTCGCTAAGGCTGTTCTTGTGGAATTGGCAAAGGGATATTTGGAAGCCCATAGAGGGCTATGGTGAAAAAGGAAATATCTTCCGTTCAAAACTGGAAAGAAGCTTTCTGAGAAACTGCTCTGTGTTCTGTGAATTCATCTCACAGAGTTACATCTTTCCCTTCAAGAAGCCTTTCGCTAAGGCTGTTCTTGTGGAATTGGCAAAGGGATATTTGGAAGCCCATAGAGGCCTATGGTGAAAAAGGAAATATCTTCCGTTCAAAACTGGAAAGAAGCTTTCTGAGAAACTGCTCTGTGTTCTGTGAATTCATCTCACAGAGTTACATCTTTCCCTTCAAGAAGCCTTTCGCTAAGGCTGCTCTTGTGGAATTGGCAAAGGGATATTTGGAAGCCCCTAGAGGCCTACGGTGAAAAAGGAAATATCTTCCGTTCAAAACTGGAAAGAAGCTTTCTGAGAAACTGCTCTGTGTTCTGTGAATTCATCTCACAGAGTTACATCTTTCCCTTCAAGAAGCCTTTCGCTAAGGCTGTTCTTGTGGAATTGGCAAAGGGATATTTGGAAGCCCATAGAGGCCTATGGTGAAAAAGGAAATATCTTCCGTTCAAAACTGGAAAGAAGCTTTCTGAGAAACTGCTCTGTGTTCTGTGAATTCATCTCACAGAGTTACATCTTTCCCTTCAAGAAGCCTTTCGCTAAGGCTGTTCTTGTGGAATTGGTAAAGGGATATTTGGAAGCCCATAGAGGGCTATGGTGAAAAAGGAAATATCTTCCGTTCAAAACTGGAAAGAAGCTTTCTGAGAAACTGCTCTGTGTTCTGTGAATTCATCTCACAGAGTTACATCTTTCCCTTCAAGAAGCCTTTCGCTAAGGCTGTTCTTGTGGAATTGGCAAAGGGATATTTGGAAGCCCATAGAGGCCTATGGTGAAAAAGGAAATATCTTCCGTTCAAAACTGGAAAGAAGCTTTCTGAGAAACTGCTGTGTGTTCTGTGAATTCATCTCACAGAGTTACATCTTTCCCTTCAAGAAGCCTTTCGCTAAGGCTGTTCTTGTGGAATTGGCAAAGGGATATTTGGAAGCCCATAGACGGCTATGGAGAAAAAGGAAATATCTTCCGTTCAAAACTGGAAAGAAGCTTTCTGAGAAACTGCTCTGTGTTCTGTGAATTCATCTCAAAGAGTTACATCTTTCCCTTCAAGAAGCCGTTCGCTAAGGCTGTTCTTGTGGAATTGGCAAAGGGATATTTGGAAGCCCATAGAGGCCTATGGTGAAAAAGGAAATATCTTCCGTTCAAAACTGGAAAGAAGCTTTCTGAGAAACTGCTCTGTGTTCTGTGAATTCGTCTCACAGAGTTACATCTTTCCCTTCAAGAAGCCTTTCGCTAAGGCTGTTCTTGTGGAATTGGCAAAGGGATATTTGGAAGCCCATAGAGGGCTATGGTGAAAAAGGAAATATCTTCCGTTCAAAACTGGAAAGAAGCTTTCTGAGAAACTGCTCTGTGTTCTGTGAATTCATCTCACAGAGTTACATCTTTCCCTTCAAGAAGCCTTTCGCTAAGGTTGTTCTTGTATAATTGGCAAAGGGATATTTGGAAGCCCATAGAGGGCTATGGTGAAAAAGGAAATATCTTCCGTTCAAAACTGGAAAGAAGCTTTCTGAGAAACTGCTCTGTGTTCTGTTAATTCATCTCACGGAGTTACATCTTTCCCTTCAAGAAGCCTTTCGCTAAGGCTGTTCTTGTGGAATTGGCAAAGGGATATTTGGAATCCCATAGAGGGCTATGGTGAAAAAGTAAATATCTTCCGTTCAAAACTGGAAAGTAGCTTTCTGAGAAACTGCTCTGTGTTCTGTGAATTCATCTCACAGAGTTACATCTTTCCCTTCAAGAAGCCTTTCGCTAAGGCTGCTCTTGTGGAATTGGCAAAGGGATATTTGGAAGCCCATAGAGGCCTATTGTGAAAAAGGAAATATCTTCCGTTCAAAACTGGAAAGAAGCTTTCTGAGAAACTGCTCTGTGTTCTGTGAATTCATCTCACAGAGTTACATCTTTCCCTTCAAGAAGCCTTTTGCTAAGGCTGTTCTTGTGGAATTGGCAAAGGGATATTTGGAAGCCCATAGAGGCCTATGGTGAAAAAGGAAATATCTTCCGTTCAAAACTGGAAAGAAGCTTTATGAGAAACTGTTCTGTGTTCTGCTAATTCATCTCACAGAGTTACATCTTTCCCTTCAAGAAGCCTTTCGCTAAGGCTGTTCTTGTGGAATTGGCAAAGGGATATTTGGAAGCCCATAGAGGGCTATGGTGAAAAAGGAAATATCTTCTGTTCAAACTGGAAAGAAGCTTTCTGTGAAACTGCTCTGTGTTCCGTGAATTCATCTCACAGAGTTACATCTTTCCCTTCAAGAAGCCTTTTGCTAAGGTTCTTCTTGTGGAATTGGCAAAGGGATATTTGGAAGCCAATAGAGGCCTATGGTGAAACAGGAAATATCTTCCGTTCAAAACTGGAAAGAAGCTTTCTGAGAAACTGTTCTGTGTTCTGCTAATTCATCTCACAGAGTTACATCTTTCCCTTCAAGAAGCCTTTCGCTAAGGCTGTTCTTGTGGAATTGGCAAAGGGATATTTGGAAGCCCATAGAGGCCTATGGTGAAAAAGGAAATATCTTCCGTTCAAAACTGGAAAGAAGCTTTCTGAGAAACTGCTCTGTGTTCTGTGAATTCATCTCACAGAGTTACATCTTTCCCTTCAAGAAGCCTTTCGCTAAGGCTGTTCTTGTGGAATTGGCAAAGGGATATTTGGAAGCCCATAGAGGCCTATGGTGAAAAAGGAAATATCTTCCGTTCAAAACTGGAAAGAAGCTTTCTGAGAAACTGCTCTGTGTTCTGTGAATTCATCTCACAGAGTTACATCTTTCCCTTCAAGAAGCCTTTCGCTAAGGCTGTTCTTGTGGAATTGGCAAAGGGATATTTGGAAGACCATAGAGGGCTATGGTGAAAAAGGAAATATCTTCCGTTCAAAACTGGAAAGAAGCTTTCTGAGAAACTGTTCTGTGTTCTGCTAATTCATCTCACAGAGTTACATCTTTCCCTTCAAGAAGCCTTTCGCTAAGGCTGTTCTTGTGGAATTGGCAAAGGGATATTTGGAAGCCCATAGAGGCCTATGGTGAAAAAGGAAATATCTTCCGTTCAAAACTGGAAAGAAGGTTTCTGTGACACTGCTCTGTGTTCTGTGAATTCATCTCACAGAGTTACATCTTTCCCTTCAAGAAGCCTTTCGCTAAGGCTGTTCTTGTGGAATTGGCAAAGGGATATTTGGAAGCCCATAGAGGCCTATGGTGAAAAAGGAAATATCTTCCGTTCAAAACTGGAAAGAAGCTTTATGAGAAACTGCTCTGTGTTCTGTTAATTCATCTCACGGAGTTACATCTTTCCCTTCAAGAAGCCTTTCGCTAAGGCTGTTCTTGTGGAATTGGCAAAGGGATATTTGGAAGCCCATAGAGGGCTATGGTGAAAAAGGAAATATCTTCCGTTCAAAACTATAAAGAAGCTTTCTGAGAAACTGCTCTGTGTTCTGTTAATTCATCTCACAGAGTTACATCTTTCCCTTCAAGAAGCCTTTCGCTAAGGCTGTTCTTGTGGAATTGGCAAAGGGATATTTGGAAGCCCATAGAGGCCTATGGTGAAAAAGGAAATATCTTCCGTTCAAAACTGGAAAGAAGCTTTCTGAGAAACTGCTCTGTGTTCTGTGAATTCATCTCACAGAGTTACATCTTTCCCTTCAAGAAGCCTTTCGCTAAGGTTGTTCTTGTATAATTGGCAAAGGGATATTTGGAAGCCCATAGAGGGCTATGGTGAAAAAGGAAATATCTTCCGTTCAAAACTGGAAAGAAGCTTTCTGAGAAACTGCTCTGTGTTCTGTGAATTCATCTCACAGAGTTACATCTTTCCCTTCAAGAAGCCTTTCGCTAAGGCTGTTCTTGTGGAATTGGCAAAGGGATATTTGGAAGCCCATAGAGGCCTATGGTGAAAAAGGAAATATCTTCCGTTCAAAACTGGAAAGAAGCTTTCTGAGAAACTGCTCTGTGTTCTGTTAATTCATCTCACAGAGTTACATCTTTCCCTTCAAGAAGCCTTTCGCTAAGGCTGTTCTTGTGGAATTGGCAAAGGGATATTTGGAAGCCCATAGAGGCCTATTGTGAAAAAGGAAATATCTTCCGTTCAAAACTGGAAAGAAGCTTTCTGAGAAACTGCTCTGTGTACTGTGAATTCATCTCACAGAGTTACATCTTTCCCTTCAAGAAGCCTTTTGCTAAGGCTGTTCCTGTGGAATTGGCAAAGGGATATTTGGAAGCCCATAGAGGCCTATGGTGAAAAAGGAAATATCTTCCGTTCAAAACTGGAAAGAAGCTTTATGAGAAACTCTTCTGTGTTCTGCTAATTCATCTCACAGAGTTACATCTTTCCCTTTAAGAAGCCTTTCGCTAAGGCTGTTCTTGTGGAATTGGCAAAAGGATATTTGGAAGCCCATAGAGGGCTATGGTGAAAAAGGAAATATCTTCTGTTCAAACTGGAAAGAAGCTTTCTGAGAAACTGCTCTGTGTTCTGTGAATTCATCTCACAGAGTTACTTCTTTCCCTTCAAGAAGCCTTTCGCTAAGGCTGTTCTTGTGGAATTGGCAAAGGGATATTTGGAAGCCCATAGAGTGCTATGGTGAAAAAGGAAATATCTTCCGTTCAAAACTGGAAAGAAGCTTTCTGAGAAACTGCTCTGTGTTCTGTTAATTCATCTCACAGAGTTACATCTTTCCCTTCAAGAAGCCTTTCGCTAAGGCTGTTCTTGTGGAATTGGCAAAGGGATATTTGGAAGCCCATAGAGGCCTATGGTGAAAAAGGAAATATCTTCCGTTCAAAACTGGAAAGAAGCTTTCTGAGAAACTGCTCTGTGTTCTGTGAATTCATCTCACAGAGTTACATCTTTCCCTTCAAGAAGCCTTTCGCTAAGGTTGTTCTTGTATAATTGGCAAAGGGATATTTGGAAGCCCATAGAGGGCTATGGTGAAAAAGGAAATATCTTCCCTTTAAAACTGGAAAGAAGCTTTCTGAGAAACTGCTCTGTGTTATGTGAATTCAACTCACAGAGTTACATCTTTCCCTTCAAGAAGCCTTTTGCTAAGGCTGTTCTTGTGGAATTGGCAAAGGGATATTTGGAAGCCCATAGAGGCCTATGGTGAAAAAGGAAATATCTTCCGTTCAAAACTGGAAAGAAGCTTTCTGAGAAACTGTTCTGTGTTCTGCTAATTCATCTCACAGAGTTACATCTTTCCTTTCAAGAACCCTTTCGCTAAGGCTGTTCTTGTGGAATTGGCAAAGGGATATTTGGAAGCCCATAGAGGGCTATGGTGAAAAAGGAAATATCTTCCGTTCAAAACTGGAAAGAAGCTTTCTGAGAAACTGCTCTGTGTTCTGTGAATTCATCTCACAGAGTTACATCTTTCCCTTCAAGAAGCCTTTCGCTAAGGCTGTTCTTGTGGAAGTGGCAAAGGGATATTTCGAAGCCCATAGAGGGCTATGGTGAAAAAGGAAATATCTTCCGTTCAAAACTGGAAAGAAGCTTTCTGAGAAACTGTTCTGTGTTCTGCTAATTCATCTCACAGAGTTACATCTTTCCCTTCAAGAAGCCTTTCGCTAAGGCTGCTCTTGTGGAATTGGCAAAGGGATATTTGGAAGCCCATAGAGGCCTATGGTGAAAAAGGAAATATCTTCCGTTCAAAACTGGAAAGAAGCTTTATGAGAAACTGCTCTGTGTTCTGTTAATTCATCTCACGGAGTTACATCTTTCCCTTCAAGAAGCCTTTTGCTAAGGCTGTTCTTGTGGAATTGGCAAAGGGATATTTGGAAACCCATAGAGGGCTATGGTGAAAGAGGAAATATCTTCCGTTCAAAACTGGAAAGAAGCTTTCTGAGAAACTGCTCTGTGTTCTGTTAATTCATCTCACAGAGTTACATCTTTCCCTTCAAGAAGCCTTTCGCTAAGGCTGTTCTTGTGGAATTGGCAAAGGGATATTTGGAAGCCCATAGAGGCCTATGGTGAAAAAGGAAATATCTTCCGTTCAAAACTGGAAAGAAGCTTTCTGAGAAACTGCTCTGTTTTCTGTGAATTCATCTCACAGAGTTACATCTTTCCCTTCAAGAAGCCTTTCGCTAAGGTTGTTCTTGTATAATTGGCAAAGGGATATTTCGAAGCCCATAGAGGGCTATGGTGAAAAAGGAAATATCTTCCGTTTAAAACTGGAAAGAAGCTTTCTGAGAAACTGCTCTGTGTTCTGTGAATTCATCTCACAGAGTTACATCTTTCCCTTCAAGAAGCCTTTTGCTAAGGCTGTTCTTGTGGAATTGGCAAAGGGATATTTGGAAGCCCATAGAGGCCAATGGTGAAAAAGGAAATATCTTCCGTTCAAAACTGGAAAGAAGCTTTCTGAGAAACTGTTCTGTGTTCTGCTAATTCATCTCACAGAGTTACATCTTTCCCTTCAAGAAGCCTTTCGGTAAGGCTGCTCTTGTGGAATTGGCAAAGGGATATTTGGAAGCCCATAGAGGCCTATTGTGAAAAAGGAAATATCTTCCGTTCAAAACTGGAAAGAAGCTTTCTGAGAAACTGCTCTGTGTTCTGTGAATTCATCTCACAGAGTTACATCTTTCCCTTCAAGAAGCCTTTCGCTAAGGCTGCTCTTGTGGAATTGGCAAAGGGATATTTGGAAGCCCTTAGAGGCCTATTGTGAAAAAGGAAATATCTTCCGTTCAAAACTGGAAAGAAGCTTTCTGAGAAACTGCTCTGTGTTCTGTGAATTCATCTCACAGAGTTACATCTTTCCCTTCAAGAAGCCTTTCGCTAAGGCTGCTCTTGTGGAATTGGCAAAGGGATATTTGGAAGCCCATAGAGGATTACGGTGAAAAAGGAAATATCTTCCGTTCAAAACTGGAAAGAAGCTTTCTGAGAAACTGTTCTGTGTTCTGTGAATTCATCTCACAGAGTTACATCTTTCCCTTCAAGAAGCCTTTTGCTAAGGCTGTTCTTGTGGAATTGGCAAAGGGATATTTGGAAGCCCATAGAGGGCTATGGTGAAAAAGGAAATATCTTCCGTTCAAAACTGGAAAGAAGCTTTCTGAGAAACTGCTCTGTGTTCTGTGAATTCATCTCACAGAGTTACATCTTTCCCTTCAAGAAGCCTTTCGCTAACGCTGTTCTTGTGGAATTGGCAAAGGGATATTTGGAAGCCCATAGAGGCCTATGGTGAAAAAGGAAATATCTTCCGTTCAAAACTGGAAAGAAGCTTTCTGAGAAACTGCTCTGTGTTCTGTGAATTCATCTCACAGAGTTACATCTTTCCCTTCAAGAAGCCTTTCGCTAAGGCTGTTCTTGTGGAATTGGCAAAGGGATATTTGGAAGCCCATAGAGGGCTATGGTGAAAAAGGAAATATCTTCCGTTCAAAACTGGAAAGAAGCTTTCTGAGAAACTGCTCTGTGTTCTGTTAATTCATCTCACGGAGTTACATCTTTCCCTTCAAGAAGCCTTTCGCTAAGGCTGTTCTTGTGGAATTGGCAAAGGGATATTTGGAAGCCCATAGAGGGCTATGGTGAAAAAGGAAATATCTTCCGTTCAAAACTGGAAAGAAGCTTTCTGAGAAACTGCTCTGTGTTCTGTGAATTCATCTCACAGAGTTACATCTTTCCCTTCAAGAAGCCTTTCGCTAAGGCTGCTCTTGTGGAATTGGCAAAGGGATATTTGGAAGCCCATAGAGGCCTAATGTGAAAAAGGAAATATCTTCCGTTCAAAACTGGAAAGAAGCTTTCTGAGAAACTGCTCTGTGTTCTGTGAATTCATCTCACAGAGTTACATCTTTCCCTTCAAGAAGCCTTTTGCTAAGGCTGTTCCTGTGGAATTGGCAAAGGGATATTTGGAAGCCCATAGAGGCCTATGGTGAAAAAGGAAATATCTTCCGTTCAAAACTGGAAAGAAGCTTTCTGAGAAACTCTTCTGTGTTCTGCTAATTCATCTCACAGAGTTACATCTTTCCCTTTAAGAAGCCTTTCGCTAAGGCTGTTCTTGTGGAATTGGCAAAAGGATATTTGGAGGCCCATAGAGGGCTATGGTGAAAAAGGAAATATCTTCTGTTCAAACTGGAAAGAAGCTTTCTGAGAAACTGATCTGTGTTCCGTGAATTCATCTCACAGAGTTACATCTTTCCCTTCAAGAAGCCTTTTACTAAGGTTCTTCTTGTGGAATTGGCAAAGGGATATTTGGAAGCCCATAGAGGCCTATGGTGAAAAAGGAAATATCTTCCGTTCAAAACTGGAAAGAAGCTTTCTGAGAAACTGTTCTGTGTTCTGCTAATTCCTCTCACAGAGTTACATCTTTCCCTTCAAGAAGCCTTTCGCTAAGGCTGTTCTTGTGGAATTGGCAAAGGGATATTTGGAAGCCCATAGAGGGCTATGGTGAAAAAGGAAATATCTTCCGTTCAAAACTGGAAAGAAGCTTTCTGAGAAACTGCTCTGTGTTCTGTGAATTCATCTCACAGAGTTACATCTTTCCCTTCAAGAAGCCTTTCGCTAAGGCTGTTCTTGTGGAATTGGCAAAGGGATATTTGGAAGCCCATAGAGGCCTATGGTGAAAAAGGAAATATCTTCCGTTCAAAACTGGAAAGAAGCTTTCTGAGAAACTGCTCTGTGTTCTGTGAATTCATCTCACAGAGTTACATCTTTCCCTTCAAGAAGCCTTTCGCTAAGGCTGTTCTTGTGGAATTGGCAAAGGGATATTTGGAAGCCCATAGAGGGCTATGGTGAAAAAGGAAATATCTTCCGTTCAAAACTGGAAAGAAGCTTTCTGAGAAACTGTTCTGTGTTCTGCTAATTCATCTCACAGAGTTACATCTTTCCCTTCAAGAAGCCTTTCGCTAAGGCTGTTCTTGTGGAATTGGCAAAGGGATGTTTGGAATCCCATAGAGGCCTATGGTGAAAAAGGAAATATCTTCCGTTCAAAACTGGAAAGAAGGTTTCTGTGACACTGCTCTGTGTTCTGTGAATTCATCTCACAGAGTTACATCTTTCCCTTCAAGAAGCCTTTCGCTAAGGCTGTTCTTGTGGAATTGGCAAAGGGATATTTGGAAGCCCATAGAGGCCTATGGTGAAAAAGGAAATATCTTCCGTTCAAAACTGGAAAGAAGCTTTATGAGAAACTGCTCTGTGTTCTGTTAATTCATCTCACGGAGTTACATCTTTCCCTTCAAGAAGCCTTTCGCTAAGGCTGTTCTTGTGGAATTGGCAAAGGGATATTTGGAAGCCCATAGAGGGCTATGGTGAAAAAGGAAATATCTTCCGTTCAAAACTGGAAAGAAGCTTTCTGAGAAACTGCTCTGTGTTCTGTTAATTCATCTCACAGAGTTACATCTTTCCCTTCAAGAAGCCTTTCGCTAAGGCTGTTCTTGTGGAATTGGCAAAGGGATATTTGGAAGCCCATAGAGGCCTATGGTGAAAAAGGAAATATCTTCCGTTCAAAACTGGAAAGAAGCTTTCTGAGAAACTGCTCTGTGTTGTGTGAATTCATCTCACAGAGTTACATCTTTCCCTTCAAGAAGCCTTTCGCTAAGGTTGTTCTTGTATAATTGGCAAAGGGATATTTGGAAGCCCATAGAGGGCTATGGTGAAAAAGGAAATATCTTCCCTTTAAAACTGGAAAGAAGCTTTCTGAGAAACTGCTCTGTGTTATGTGAATTCATCTCACAGAGTTACATCTTTCCCTTCAAGAAGCCTTTTGCTAAGGCTGTTCTTGTGGAATTGGCAAAGGGATATTTGGAAGCCCATAGAGGCCTATGGTGAAAAAGGAAATATCTTCCGTTCAAAACTGGAAAGAAGCTTTCTGAGAAACTGTTCTGTGTTCTGCTAATTCATCTCACAGAGTTACATCTTTCCTTTCAAGAACCCTTTCGCTAAGGCTGTTCTTGTGGAATTGGCAAAGGGATATTTGGAAGCCCATAGAGGGCTATGGTGAAAAAGGAAATATCTTCCGTTCAAAACTGGAAAGAAGCTTTCTGAGAAACTGCTCTGTGTTCTGTGAATTCATCTCACAGAGTTACATCTTTCCCTTCAAGAAGCCTTTCGCTAATGCTGTTCTTGTGGAATTGGCAAAGGGATATTTGGAAGCCCATAGAGGCCTATGGTGAAAAAGGAAATATCTTCCGTTCAAAACTGGAAAGAAGCTTTCTGAGAAACTGCTCTGTGTTCTGTGAATTCATCTCACAGAGTTACATCTTTCCCTTCAAGAAGCCTTTCGCTAAGGCTGTTCTTGTGGAATTGGCAAAGGGATATTTGGAAGCCCATAGAGGCCTATGGTGAAAAAGGAAATATCTTCCGTTCAAAACTGGAAAGAAGCTTTATGAGAAACTGCTCTGTGTTCTGTTAATTCATCTCACGGAGTTACATCTTTCCCTTCAAGAAGCCTTTTGCTAAGGCTGTTCTTGTGGAATTGGCAAAGGGATATTTGGAAACCCATAGAGGGCTATGGTGAAAAAGGAAATATCTTCCGTTCAAAACTGGAAAGAAGCTTTCTGAGAAACTGCTCTGTGTTCTGTAAATTCATCTCACAGAGTTACATCTTTCCCTTCAAGAAGCCTTTCGCTAAGGCTGTTCTTGTGGAATTGGCAAAGGGATATTTGGAAGCCCATAGAGGCCTATGGTGAAAAAGGAAATATCTTCCGTTCAAAACTGGAAAGAAGCTTTCTGAGAAACTGCTCTGTGTTCTGTGAATTCATCTCACAGAGTTACATCTTTCCCTTCAAGAAGCCTTTCGCTAACGTTGTTCTTGTATAATTGGCAAAGGGATATTTGGAAGCCCATAGAGGGCTATGGTGAAAAAGGAAATATCTTCCGTTTAAAACTGGAAAGAAGCTTTCTGAGAAACTGCTCTGTGTTATGTGAATTCATCTCACAGAGTTACATCTTTCCCTTCAAGAAGCCTTTTGCTAAGGCTGTTCTTGTGGAATTGGCAAAGGGATATTTGGAAGCCCATAGAGGCCAATGGTGAAAAAGGAAATATCTCCCGTTCAGAACTGGAAAGAAGCTTTCTGAGAAACTGTTCTGTGTTCTGCTAATTCATCTCAAAGAGTTACATCTTTCCTTTCAAGAACCCTTTCGCTAAGGCTGTTCTTGTGGAATTGGCAAAGGGATATTTGGAAGCCCATAGAGGCCTATGGTGAAAAAGGAAATATCTTCCGTTCAAAACTGGAAAGAAGCTTTCTGAGAAACTGCTCTGTGTTCTGTGAATTCATCTCACAGAGTTACATCTTTCCCTTCAAGAAGCCTTTCGCTAAGGCTGTTCTTGTGGAATTGCAAAGGGATATTTGGAAGCCCATAGAGGGCTATGGTGAAAAAGGAAATATCTTCCGTTCAAAACTGGAAAGAAGCTTTCTGAGAAACTGCTCTGTGTTCTGTTAATTCATCTCACGGAGTTACATCTTTCCCTTCAAGAAGCCTTTCGCTAAGGCTGTTCTTGTGGAATTGGCAAAGGGATATTTGGAAGCCCATAGAGGGCTATGGTGAAAAAGGAAATATCTTCCGTTCAAAACTGAAAGGAAGCTTTCTGAGAAACTGCTCTGTGTTCTGTGAATTCATCTCACAGAGTTACATCTTTCCCTTCAAGAAGCCTTTCGCTAAGGCTGTTCTTGTGGAATTGGCAAAGGGATATTTGGAAGCCCATAGAGGGCTATGGTGAAAAAGGAAATATCTTCCGTTCAAAACTGGAAAGAAGCTTTCTGAGAAACTACTCTGTGTTTTGTGAATTCATCTCACGGAGTTGCATCTTTCACTTCAAGAAGCCTTTCGCTAAAGCTGTTCTTGTGGAATTGGCAAAGGGATATTTGGAAGCCCATAGAGGGCTATGGTGAAAAAGGAAATATCTTCCGTTCAAAACTGGAAAGAATCTTTCTGAGAAACTGCTCTGTGTTCTGTGAATTCATCTCACAGAGTTACACCTTTCCCTTCAAGAAGCCTTTTGCTAAGGCTGTTCTTGTGGAATTGGCAAAGGGATATTTGGAAGCCCATAGAGGCCTATGGTGAAAAAGGAAATATCTTTCGTTCAAAACTGGAAAGAAGCTTTCTGAGAAACTGTTCTGTGTTCTGCTAATTCATCTCACAGAGTTACATCTTTCCCTTCAAGAAGCCTTTCGCTAAGGCTGTTCTTGTGGAATTGGCAAAGGGATATTTGGAAGCCCATAGAGGCCTATGGTGAAAAAGGAAATATCTTCCGTTCAAAACTGGAAAGAAGCTTTCTGAGAAACTGCTCTGTGTTCTGTGAATTCATCTCACAGAGTTACATCTTTCCCTTCAAGAAGCCTTTCGCTAAGGCTGTTCTTGTGGAATTGGCAAAGGGATATTTGGAAGCCCATAGAGGGCTATGGTGAAAAAGGAAATATCTTCCGTTCAAAACTGGAAAGAAGCTTTCTGAGAAACTGTTCTGTGTTCTGTGAATTCATCTCACAGAGTTACATCTTTCCCTTCAAGAAGCCTTTCGCTAAGGCTGTTCTTGTGGAATTGGCAAAGGGATATTTGGAAGCCCATAGAGGCCTATGGTGAAAAAGGAAATATCTTCCGTTCAAAACTGGAAAGAAGCTTTCTGAGAAACTGCTCTGTGTTCTGTGAATTCATCTCACAGTGTTACATCTTTCCCTTCAAGAAGCCTTTCGCTAAGGCTGTTCTTGTGGAATTGGCAAAGGGATATTTGGAAGCCCATAGACGGCTATGGAGAAAAAGGAAATATCTTCCGTTCAAAACTGGAAAGAAGCTTTCTGAGAAACTGCTCTGTGTTCTGTGAATTCATCTCAAAGAGTAACATCTTTCCCTTCAAGAAGCCTTTCGCTAAGGCTGTTCTTGTGGAATTGGCAAAGGGATATTTGGAAGCCCATAGAGGCCTATGGTGAAAAAGGAAATATCTTCCGTTCAAAACTGGAAAGAAGCTTTCTGAGAAACTGCTCTGTGTTCTGTTAATTCATCTCACAGAGTTACATCTTTCCCTTCAAGAAGCCTTTCGCTAAGGCTGTTCTTGTGGAATTGGCAAAGGGATATTTGGAAGCCCATAGAGGGCTATGGTGAAAAAGGAAATATCTTCCGTTCAAAACTGGAAAGAAGCTTTCTGAGAAACTGCTCTGTGTTCTGTTAATTCATCTCACAGAGTTACATCTTTCCCTTCAAGAAGCCTTTCGCTAAGGCTGCTCTTGTGGAATTGGCAAAGGGATATTTGGAAGCCCATAGAGGCCTATTGTGAAAAAGGAAATATCTTCCGTTCAAAACTGGAAAGAAGCTTTCTGAGAAACTGCTCTGTGTTCTGTGAATTCATCTCACAGAGTTACATCTTTCCCTTCAAGAAGCCTTTTGCTAAGGCTGTTCTTGTGGAATTGGCAAAGGGATATTTGGAAGCCCATAGAGGCCTATGGTGAAAAAGGAAATATCTTCCGTTCAAAACTGGAAAGAAGCTTTCTGAGAAACTGTGCTGTGTTCTGCTAATTCATCTCACAGAGTTACATCTTTCCCTTCAAGAAGCCTTTCGCTAAGGCTGTTCTTGTGGAATTGGCAAAGGGATATTTGGAAGCCCATAGAGGGTTATGGTGAAAAAGGAAATATCTTCCGTTCAAAACTGGAAAGAAGATTTCTGAGAAACTGCTCTGTGTTCTGTGAATTCATCTCAGAGAGTTACATCTTTCCCTTCAAGAAGCCTTTCGCTAAGGCTGTTCTTTTGGAATTGGCAAAGGGATATTTGGAAGCCCATAGAGGCCTATGGTGAAAAAGGAAATATCTTCTGTTCAAAACTGGAAAGAAGCTTTCTGAGAAACTGCTCTGTGTTCTGTGAATTCATCTCACAGAGTTACATCTTTCCCTTCAAGAAGCCTTTCGCTAAGGCTGTTCTTGTGGAATTGGCAAAGGGATATTTGGAAGCCCATAGAGGCCTATGGTGAAAAAGGAAATATCTTCCATTCAAAACTGGAAAGAAGCTTTCTGAGAAACTGCTCTGTGTTCTGTTAATTCATCTCACAGAGTTACATCTTTCCCTTCAAGAAGCCTTTCGCTAAGGCTGTTCTTGTGGAATTGGGAAAGGGATATTTGGAAGCCCATAGAGGCCTACGGTGAAAAAGGAAATATCTTCCGTTCAAAACTGGAAAGAAGCTTTCTGAGAAACTGCTCTGTGTTCTGTGAGTTCATCTCACAGAGTTACATCTTTCCCTTCAAGAAGCCTTTCGCTAAGGCTGTTCTTGTGGAATTGGCAAAGGGATATTTGGAAGCCCATAGAGGGCTATGGTGAAAAAGGAAATATCTTCCGTTCAAAACTGAAAGGAAGCTTTCTGAGAAACTGCTCTGTGTTCTGTGAATTCATCTCACAGAGTTACATCTTTCCCTTCAAGAAGCCTTTCGCTAAGGCTGTTCTTGTGGAATTGGCAAAGGGATATTTGGAAGCCCATAGAGGGCTATGGTGAAAAAGGAAATATCTTCCGTTCAAAACTGGAAAGAAGCTTTCTGAGAAACTGCTCTGTGTTCTGTTAATTCATCTCACGGAGTTGCATCTTTCACTTCAAGAAGCCTTTCGCTAAAGCTGTTCTTGTGGAATTGGCAAAGGGATATTTGGAAGCCCATAGAGGGCTATGGTGAAAAAGGAAATATCTTCCGTTCAAAACTGGAAAGAAGCTTTCTGAGAAACTGCTCTGTGTTCTGTGAATTCATCTCACAGAGTTACATCTTTCCCTTCAAGAAGCCTTTTGCTAAGGCTGTTCTTGTGGAATTGGCAAAGGGATATTTGGAAGCCCATAGAGGCCTATGGTGAAAAAGGAAATATCTTCCGTTCAAAACTGGAAAGAAGCTTTCTGAGAAACTGTTCTGTGTTCTGCTAATTCATCTCACAGAGTTACATCTTTCCCTTCAAGAAGCCTTTCGCTAAGGCTGTTGTTGTGGAATTGGCAACGGGATATTTGGAAGCCCATAGAGGCCTATGGTGAAAAAGGAAATATCTTCCGTTCAAAACTGGAAAGAAGCTTTCTGAGAAACTGCTCTGCGTTCTGTGAATTCATCTCACAGAGTTACATCTTTCCCTTCAAGAAGCCTTTCGCTAAGGCTGTTCTTGTGGAATTGGCAAAGGGATATTTGGAAGCCCATAGAGGGCTATGGTGAAAAAGGAAATATCTTCCGTTCAAAACTGGAAAGAAGCTTTCTGAGAAACTGTTCTGTGTTCTGTGAATTCATCTCACAGAGTTACATCTTTCCCTTCAAGAAGCCTTTCGCTAAGGCTGTTCTTGTGGAATTGGCAAAGGGATATTTGGAAGCCCATAGAGGCCTATGGTGAAAAAGGAAATATCTTCCGTTCAAAACTGGAAAGAAGCTTTCTGAGAAACTGCTCTGTGTTCTGTGAATTCATCTCACAGAGTAACATCTTTCCCTTCAAGAAGCCTTTCGCTAAGGCTGTTCTTGTGGAATTGGCAAAGGGATATTTGGAAGCCCATAGAGGCCTATGGTGAAAAAGGAAATATCTTCCGTTCAAAACTGGAAAGAAGCTTTCTGAGAAACTGCTCTGTGTTCTGTTACTTCATCTCACAGAGTTACATCTTTCCCTTCAAGAAGCCTTTCGCTAAGGCTGTTCTTGTGGAATTGGCAAAGGGATATTTGGAAGCCCATAGAGGGGTATGGTGAAAAAGGAAATATCTTCCGTTCAAAACTGGAAAGAAGCTTTCTGAGAAACTGCTCTGTGTTCTGTGAATTCATCTCACAGAGTTACATCTTTCCCTTCAAGAAGCCTTTCGCTAAGGCTGTTCTTGTGGAATGGCAAAGGGATATTTGGAAGCCCATAGAGGCCTATGGTGAAAAAGGAAATATCTTCCGTTCAAAACTGGAAAGAAGCTTTCTGAGAAACTGCTCTGTGTTCTGTGAATTCATCTCACAGAGTTACATCTTTCCCTTCAAGAAGCCTTTCGCTAAGGCTGTTCTTGTGGAATTGGCAAAGGGATATTTGGAAGCCCATAGAGGGTATGGTGAAAAAGGAAATATCTTCCGTTCAAAACTGGAAAGAAGCTTTCTGAGAAACTGCTCTGTGTTCTGTGAATTCATCTCACAGAGTTACATCTTTCCCTTCAAGAAGCCTTTCGCTAAGGCTGTTCTTGTGGAATTGGCAAAGGGATATTTGGAAGCCCATAGACGGCTATGGAGAAAAAGGAAATATCTTCCGTTCAAAACTGGAAAGAAGCTTTCTGAGAAACTGCTCTGTGTTCTGTGAATTCATCTCACAGAGTTACATCTTTCCCTTCAAGAAGCCTTTCGCTAAGGCTGTTCTTGTGGAATTGGCAAAGGGATATTTCGAAACCCATAGAGGGCTATGGTGAAAAAGGAAATATCTTCCGTTCAAAACTGGAAAGAAGCTTTCTGAGAAACTGTTCTGTGTTCTGCTGATTCATCTCACAGAGTTACATCTTTCCCTTCAAGAAGCCTTTCCCTAAGGCTGTTCCTGTGGAATTGGCAAAGGGATATTTGGAAGCCCATAGAGGGCTATGGTGAAAAAGGAAATATCTTCCGTTCAAAACTGGAAAGAAGCTTTCTGAGAAACTGCTCTGTGTTCTGTGAATTCATCTCACAGAGTTACATCTTTCCCTTCAAGAAGCCTTTCGCTAAGGCTGTTGTTGTGGAATTGGCAACGGGATATTTGGAAGCCCATAGAGGCCTATGGTGAAAAAGGAAATATCTTCCGTTCAAAACTGGAAAGAAGCTTTCTGAGAAACTGCTCTGTGTTCTGTGAATTCATCTCACAGAGTTACATCTTTCCCTTCAAGAAGCCTTTCGCTAAGGCTGTTCTTGTGGAATTGGCAAAGGGATATTTGGAAGCCCATAGAGGGCTATGGTGAAAAAGGAAATATCTTCCGTTCAAAACTGGAAAGAAGCTTTCTGAGAAACTGCTCTGTGTTCTGTGAATTCATCTCACAGAGTTACATCTTTCCCTTCAAGAAGCCTTTCGCTAAGGCTGTTCTTGTGGAATTGGCAAAGGGATATTTGGAAGCCCATAGACGGCTATGGAGAAAAAGGAAATATCTTCCGTTCAAAACTGGAAAGAAGCTTTCTGAGAAACTGCTCTGTGTTCTGTGAATTCATCTCACAGAGTTACATCTTTCCCTTCAAGAAGCCTTTCGCTAAGGCTGTTCTTGTGGAATTGGCAAAGGGATATTTGGAAGCCCATAGAGGCCTATGGTGAAAAAGGAAATATCTTCCGTTCAAAACTGGAAAGAAGCTTTCTGAGAAACTGCTCTGTGTTCTGTGAATTCATCTCACAGAGTTACATCTTTCCCTTCAAGAAGCCTTTCGCTAAGGTTGTTCTTGTATAATTGGCAAAGGGATATTTGGAAGCCCATAGAGGGCTATGGTGAAAAAGGAAATATCTTCCGTTTAAAACTGGAAAGAAGCTTTCTGAGAAATTGCTCTGTGTTATGTGAATTCATCTCACAGAGTTACATCTTTCCCTTCAAGAAGCCTTTTCCTAAGGCTGTTCTTGTGGAATTGGCAAAGGGATATTTGGAAGCCCATAGAGGCCTATGGTGAAAAAGGAAATATCTTCCGTTCAAAACTGGAAAGAAGCTTTCTGAGAAACTGTTCTGTGTTCTGCTAATTCATCTCACAGAGTTACATCTTTCCTTTCAAGAACACTTTCGCTAAGGCTGTTCTTGTGGAATTGGCAAAGGGATATTTGGAAGCCCATAGAGGGCTATGGTGAAAAAGGAAATATCTTCCGTTCAAAACTGGAAAGAAGCTTTCTGAGAAACTGCTCTGTGTTCTGTGAATTCATCTCACAGAGTTACATCTTTCCCTTCAAGAAGCCTTTCGCTAAGGCTGTTCTTGTGGAATTGGCAAAGGGATAATTGGAAGCCCATAGAGGCCTATGGTGAAAAAGGAAATATCTTCCGTTCAAAACTGGAAAGAAGCTTTCTGAGAAACTGCTCTGTGTTCTGTGAATTCATCTCACAGAGTTACATCTTTCCCTTCAAGAAGCCTTTCGCTAAGGCTGTTCTTGTGGAAGTGGCAAAGGGATATTTGGAAGCCCATGGAGGGCTATGGTGAAAAAGGAAATATCTTCCGTTCAAAACTGGAAAGAAGCTTTCTGAGAAACTGTTCTGTGTTCTGCTAATTCATCTCACAGAGTTACATCTTTCCCTTCAAGAAGCCTTTCGCTAAGGCTGTTCTTGTGGAATTGGCAAAGGGATATTTGGAAGCCCATAGAGGCCTATGGTGAAAAAGGAAATATCTTCCGTTCAAAACTGGAAAGAAGCTTTCTGTGACACTGCTCTGTGTTCTGTGAATTCATCTCACAGAGTTACATCTTTCCCGTCAAGAAGCCTTTCGCTAAGGCTGTTCTTGTGGAATTGGCAAAGGGATATTTGGAAGCCCATAGAGGGCTATGGTGAAAAAGGAAATATCTTCCGTTCAAAACTGGAAAGAAGCTTTCTGAGAAACTGCTCTGTGTTCTGTTAATTCATCTCACGGAGTTACATCTTTCCCTTCAAGAAGCCTTTCGCTAAGGCTGTTCTTGTGGAATTGGCAAAGGGATATTTGGAAGCCCATAGAGGGCTATGGTGAAAAAGGAAATATCTTCCGTTCAAAACTGGAAAGAAGCTTTCTGAGAAACTGCTCTGTGTTCTGTTAATTCATCTCACAGAGTTACATCTTTCCCTTCAAGAAGCCTTTCGCTAAGGCTGTTCTTGTGGCATTGGCAAAGGGATATTTGGAAGCCCATAGAGGCCTATGGTGAAAAAGGAAATATCTTCCGTTCAAAACTGGAAAGAAGCTTTCTGAGAAACTGCTCTGTGTTCTGTGAATTCATCTCACAGAGTTACATCTTTCCCTTCAAGAAGCCTTTCGCTAAGGCTGCTCTTGTGGAATTGGCAAAGGGATATTTGGAAGCCCATAGAGGCCTACGGTGAAAAAGGAAATATCTTCCGTTCAAAACTGGAAAGAAGCTTTCTGAGAAACTGCTCTGTGTTCTGTGAATTCATCTCACAGAGTTACATCTTTCCCTTCAAGAAGCCTTTTGCTAAGGCTGTTCTTGTGGAATTGGCAAAGGGATATTTGGAAGCCCATAGAGGCCTATGGTGAAAAAGGAAATATCTTCCGTTCAAAACTGGAAAGAAGCTTTCTGAGAAACTGCTCTGTGTTCTGTGAATTCATCTCACAGAGTTACATCTTTCCCTTCAAGAAGCCTTTCGCTAACGCTGTTCTTGTGGAATTGGCAAAGGGATATTTGGAAGCCCATAGAGGCCTATGGTGAAAAAGGAAATATCTTCCGTTCAAAACTGGAAAGAAGCTTTCTGAGAAACTGCTCTGTGTTCTGTTAATTCATCTCACAGAGTTACATCTTTCCCTTCAAGAAGCCTTTCGCTAAGGCTGTTCTTGTGGAATTGGCAAAGGGATATTTGGAAGCCCATAGAGGGCTATGGTGAAAAAGGAAATATCTTCCGTTCAAAACTGAAAGGAAGCTTTCTGAGAAACTGCTCTGTGTTCTGTGAATTCATCTCACAGAGTTACATCTTTCCCTTCAAGAAGCCTTTCGCTAAGGCTGTTCTTGTGGAATTGGCAAAGGGATATTTGGAAGCCCATAGAGGGCTATGGTGAAAAAGGAAATATCTTCCGTTCAAAACTGGAAAGAAGCTTTCTGAGACACTGCTCTGTGTTCTGTTAATTCATCTCACGGAGTTGCATCTTTCACTTCAAGAAGCCTTTCGCTAAAGCTGTTCTTGTGGAATTGGCAAAGGGATATTTGGAAGCCCATAGAGGGCTATGGTGAAAAAGGAAATATCTTCCGTTCAAAACTGGAAAGAAGCTTTCTGAGAAACTGCTCTGTGTTCTGTTAATTCATCTCACAGAGTTACATCTTTCCCTTCAAGAAGCCTTTCGCTAAGGCTGTTCTTGTGGCATTGGCAAAGGGATATTTGGAAGCCCATAGAGGCCTATGGTGAAAAAGGAAATATCTTCCGTTCAAAACTGGAAAGAAGCTTTCTGAGAAACTGCTCTGTGTTCTGTGAATTCATCTCACAGAGTTACATCTTTCCCTTCAAGAAGCCTTTCGCTAAGGCTGCTCTTGTGGAATTGGCAAAGGGATATTTGGAAGCCCATAGAGGCCTACGGTGAAAAAGGAAATATCTTCCGTTCAAAACTGGAAAGAAGCTTTCTGAGAAACTGCTCTGTGTTCTGTGAATTCATCTCACAGAGTTACATCTTTCCCTTCAAGAAGCCTTTTGCTAAGGCTGTTCTTGTGGAATTGGCAAAGGGATATTTGGAAGCCCATAGAGGGCTATGGTGAAAAAGGAAATATCTTCCGTTCAAAACTGGAAAGAAGCTTTCTGAGAAACTGCTCTGTGTTCTGTGAATTCATCTCACAGAGTTACATCTTTCCCTTCAAGAAGCCTTTCGCTAACGCTGTTCTTGTGGAATTGGCAAAGGGATATTTGGAAGCCCATAGAGGCCTATGGTGAAAAAGGAAATATCTTCCGTTCAAAACTGGAAAGAAGCTTTCTGAGAAACTGCTCTGTGTTCTGTGAATTCATCTCACAGAGTTACATCTTTCCCTTCAAGAAGCCTTTCGCTAAGGCTGTTCTTGTGGAATTGGCAAAGGGATATTTGGAAGCCCATAGAGGGCTATGGTGAAAAAGGAAATATCTTCCGTTCAAAACTGAAAGAAGCTTTCTGAGAAACTGCTCTGTGTTCTGTGAATTCATCTCACAGAGTTACATCTTTCCCTTCAAGAAGCCTTTCGCTAAGGCTGTTCTTGTGGAATTGGCAAAGGGATATTTGGAAGCCCATAGAGGGCTATGGTGAAAAAGGAAATATCTTCCGTTCAAAACTGGAAAGAAGCTTTCTGAGACACTGCTCTGTGTTCTGTTAATTCATCTCACGGAGTTGCATCTTTCACTTCAAGAAGCCTTTCGCTAAAGCTGTTCTTGTGGAATTGGCAAAGGGATATTTGGAAGCCCATAGAGGGCTATGGTGAAAAAGGAAATATCTTCCGTTCAAAACTGGAAAGAAGCTTTCTGAGAAACTGCTCTGTGTTCTGTGAATTCATCTCACAGAGTTACATCTTTCCCTTCAAGAAGCCTTTTGCTAAGGCTGTTCTTGTGGAATTGGCAAAGGGATATTTGGAAGCCCATAGAGGCCTATGGTGAAAAAGGAAATATCTTCCGTTCAAAACTGGAAAGAAGCTTTCTGAGAAACTGTTCTGTGTTCTGCTAATTCATCTCACAGAGTTACATCTTTCCCTTCAAGTAGCCTTTCGCTAAGGCTTTTTTCTTGTGGAATTGGCAAAGGGATATTTGGAAGCCCATAGAGGCCTATGGTGAAAAAGGAAATATCTTCCGTTCAAAACTGGAAAGAAGCTTTCTGAGAAACTGCTCTGTGTTCTGTGAATTCATCTCACAGAGTTACATCTTTCCCTTCAAGAAGCCTTTCGCTAAGGCTGTTCTTGTGGAATTGGCAAAGGGATATTTGGAAGCCCATAGAGGGCTATGGTGAAAAAGGAAATATCTTCCGTTCAAAACTGGAAAGAAGCTTTCTGAGAAACTGCTCTGTGTTCTGTGAATTCATCTCACAGTGTTACATCTTTCCCTTCAAGAAGCCTTTCGCTAAGGCTGTTCTTGTGGAATTGGCAAAGGGATATTTGGAAGCCCATAGAGGGCTATGGTGAAAAAGGAAATATCTTCCGTTCAAAACTGGAAAGAAGCTTTCTGAGAAACTGCTCTGTGTTCTGTGAATTCATCTCACAGAGTTACATCTTTCCCTTCAAGAAGCCTTTCGCTAAGGCTGTTCTTGTGGAATTGGCAAAGGGATATTTGGAAGCCCATAGACGGCTATGGAGAAAAAGGAAATATCTTCCGTTCAAAACTGGAAAGAAGCTTTCTGAGAAACTGCTCTGTGTTCTGTGAATTCATCTCACAGAGTAACATCTTTCCCTTCAAGAAGCCTTTCGCTAAGGCTGTTCTTGTGGAATTGGCAAAGGGATATTTGGAAGCCCATAGAGGCCTATGGTGAAAAGGAAATATCTTCCGTTCAAAACTGGAAAGAAGCTTTCTGAGAAACTGCTCTGTGTTCTGTGAATTCATCTCACAGAGTTACATCTTTCCCTTCAAGAAGCCTTTCGCTAAGGCTGTTCTTGTGGAATTGGCAAAGGGATATTTGGAAGCCCATAGAGGGCTATGGTGAAAAAGGAAATATCTTCCGTTCAAAACTGGAAAGAAGCTTTCTGAGAAACTGCTCTGTGTTCTGTTAATTCATCTCACAGAGTTACATCTTTCCCTTCAAGAAGCCTTTCGCTAAGGCTGCTCTTGTGGAATTGGCAAAGGGATATTTGGAAGCCCATAGAGGCCTATTGTGAAAAAGGAAATATCTTCCGTTCAAAACTGGAAAGAAGCTTTCTGAGAAACTGCTCTGTGTTCTGTGAATTCATCTCACAGAGTTACATCTTTCCCTTCAAGAAGCCTTTTGCTAAGGCTGTTCTTGTGGAATTGGCAAAGGAATATTTGGAAGCCCATAGAGGCCTATGGTGAAAAAGGAAATATCTTCCGTTCAAAACTGGGAAAGAAGCTTTCTGAGAAACTGTTCTGTGTTCTGCTAATTCATCTCACAGAGTTACATCTTTCCCTTCAAGAAGCCTTTCGCTAAGGCTGTTCTTGTGGAATTGGCAAAGGGATATTTGGAAGCCCATAGAGGGTTATGGTGAAAAAGGAAATATCTTCCGTTCAAAACTGGAAAGAAGATTTCTGAGAAACTGCTCTGTGTTCTGTGAATTCATCTCACAGAGTTACATCTTTCCCTTCAAGAAGCCTTTCGCTAAGGCTGTTCTTTTGGAATTGGCAAAGAGATATTTGGAAGCCCATAGAGGCCTATGGTGAAAAAGGAAATATCTTCTGTTCAAAACTGGAAAGAAGCTTTCTGAGAAACTGCTCTGTGTTCTGTGAATTCATCTCACAGAGTTACATCTTTCCCTTCAAGAAGCCTTTCGCTAAGGCTGTTCTTGTGGAATTGGCAAAGGGATATTTGGAAGCCCATAGAGGGCTATGGTGAAAAAGGAAATATCTTCCATTCAAAACTGGAAAGAAGCTTTCTGAGAAACTGCTCTGTGTTCTGTTAATTCATCTCACAGAGTTACATCTTTCCCTTCAAGAAGCCTTTCGCTAAGGCTGTTCTTGTGGAATTGGCAAAGGGATATTTGGAAGCCCATAGTGGCCTACGGTGAAAAAGGAAATATCTTCTGTTCAAAACTGGAAAGAAGCTTTCTGAGAAACTGCTCTGTGTTCTGTGAATTCATCTCACAGAGTTACATCTTTCCCTTCAAGAAGCCTTTCGCTAAGGCTGTTCTTGTGGAATTGGCAAAGGGATATTTGGAAGCCCATAGAGGGCTATGGTGAAAAAGGAAATATCTTCCATTCAAAACTGAAAGGAAGCTTTCTGAGAAACTGCTCTGTGTTCTGTGAATTCATCTCACAGAGTTACATCTTTCCCTTCAAGAAGCCTTTCGCTAAGGCTGTTCTTGTGGAATTGGCAAAGGGATATTTGGAAGCCCATAGAGGGCTATGGTGAAAAAGGAAATATCTTCCGTTCAAAACTGGAAAGAAGCTTTCTGAGAAACTGCTCTGTGTTCTGTTAATTCATCTCACAGAGTTACATCTTTCCCTTCAAGAAGCCTTTCGCTAAGGCTGTTCTTGTGGAATTGGCAAAGGGATATTTGGAAGCCCATAGAGGCCTATGGTGAAAAAGGAAATATCTTCCGTTCAAAACTGGAAAGAAGCTTTCTGAGAAACTGCTCTGTGTTGTGTGAATTCATCTCACAGAGTTACATCTTTCCCTTCAAGAAGCCTTTCGCTAAGGTTGTTCTTGTATAATTGGCAAAGGGATATTTGGAAGCCCATAGAGGGCTATGGTGAAAAAGGAAATATCTTCCCTTTAAAACTGGAAAGAAGCTTTCTGAGAAACTGCTCTGTGTTATGTGAATTCATCTCACAGAGTTACATCTTTCCCTTCAAGAAGCCTTTTGCTAAGGCTGTTCTTGTGGAATTGGCAAAGGGATATTTGGAAGCCCATAGAGGCCTATGGTGAAAAAGGAAATATCTTCCGTTCAAAACTGGAAAGAAGCTTTCTGAGAAACTGTTCTGTGTTCTGCTAATTCATCTCACAGAGTTACATCTTTCCTTTCAAGAACCCTTTCGCTAAGGCTGTTCTTGTGGAATTGGCAAAGGGATATTTGGAAGCCCATAGAGGGCTATGGTGAAAAAGGAAATATCTTCCGTTCAAAACTGGAAAGAAGCTTTCTGAGAAACTGCTCTGTGTTCTGTGAATTCATCTCACAGAGTTACATCTTTCCCTTCAAGAAGCCTTTCGCTAATGCTGTTCTTGTGGAATTGGCAAAGGGATATTTGGAAGCCCATAGAGGCCTATGGTGAAAAAGGAAATATCTTCCGTTCAAAACTGGAAAGAAGCTTTCTGAGAAACTGCTCTGTGTTCTGTGAATTCATCTCACAGAGTTACATCTTTCCCTTCAAGAAGCCTTTCGCTAAGGCTGTTCTTGTGGAATTGGCAAAGGGATATTTGGAAGCCCATAGAGGCCTATGGTGAAAAAGGAAATATCTTCCGTTCAAAACTGGAAAGAAGCTTTATGAGAAACTGCTCTGTGTTCTGTTAATTCATCTCACGGAGTTACATCTTTCCCTTCAAGAAGCCTTTTGCTAAGGCTGTTCTTGTGGAATTGGCAAAGGGATATTTGGAAACCCATAGAGGGCTATGGTGAAAAAGGAAATATCTTCCGTTCAAAACTGGAAAGAAGCTTTCTGAGAAACTGCTCTGTGTTCTGTAAATTCATCTCACAGAGTTACATCTTTCCCTTCAAGAAGCCTTTCGCTAAGGCTGTTCTTGTGGAATTGGCAAAGGGATATTTGGAAGCCCATAGAGGCCTATGGTGAAAAAGGAAATATCTTCCGTTCAAAACTGGAAAGAAGCTTTCTGAGAAACTGCTCTGTGTTCTGTGAATTCATCTCACAGAGTTACATCTTTCCCTTCAAGAAGCCTTTCGCTAACGTTGTTCTTGTATAATTGGCAAAGGGATATTTGGAAGCCCATAGAGGGCTATGGTGAAAAAGGAAATATCTTCCGTTTAAAACTGGAAAGAAGCTTTCTGAGAAACTGCTCTGTGTTATGTGAATTCATCTCACAGAGTTACATCTTTCCCTTCAAGAAGCCTTTTGCTAAGGCTGTTCTTGTGGAATTGGCAAAGGGATATTTGGAAGCCCATAGAGGCCAATGGTGAAAAAGGAAATATCTCCCGTTCAGAACTGGAAAGAAGCTTTCTGAGAAACTGTTCTGTGTTCTGCTAATTCATCTCAAAGAGTTACATCTTTCCTTTCAAGAACCCTTTCGCTAAGGCTGTTCTTGTGGAATTGGCAAAGGGATATTTGGAAGCCCATAGAGGCCTATGGTGAAAAAGGAAATATCTTCCGTTCAAAACTGGAAAGAAGCTTTCTGAGAAACTGCTCTGTGTTCTGTGAATTCATCTCACAGAGTTACATCTTTCCCTTCAAGAAGCCTTTCGCTAAGGCTGTTCTTGTGGAATTGCAAAGGGATATTTGGAAGCCCATAGAGGGCTATGGTGAAAAAGGAAATATCTTCCGTTCAAAACTGGAAAGAAGCTTTCTGAGAAACTGCTCTGTGTTCTGTTAATTCATCTCACGGAGTTACATCTTTCCCTTCAAGAAGCCTTTCGCTAAGGCTGTTCTTGTGGAATTGGCAAAGGGATATTTGGAAGCCCATAGAGGGCTATGGTGAAAAAGGAAATATCTTCCGTTCAAAACTGAAAGGAAGCTTTCTGAGAAACTGCTCTGTGTTCTGTGAATTCATCTCACAGAGTTACATCTTTCCCTTCAAGAAGCCTTTCGCTAAGGCTGTTCTTGTGGAATTGGCAAAGGGATATTTGGAAGCCCATAGAGGGCTATGGTGAAAAAGGAAATATCTTCCGTTCAAAACTGGAAAGAAGCTTTCTGAGAAACTACTCTGTGTTTTGTGAATTCATCTCACGGAGTTGCATCTTTCACTTCAAGAAGCCTTTCGCTAAAGCTGTTCTTGTGGAATTGGCAAAGGGATATTTGGAAGCCCATAGAGGGCTATGGTGAAAAAGGAAATATCTTCCGTTCAAAACTGGAAAGAATCTTTCTGAGAAACTGCTCTGTGTTCTGTGAATTCATCTCACAGAGTTACACCTTTCCCTTCAAGAAGCCTTTTGCTAAGGCTGTTCTTGTGGAATTGGCAAAGGGATATTTGGAAGCCCATAGAGGCCTATGGTGAAAAAGGAAATATCTTTCGTTCAAAACTGGAAAGAAGCTTTCTGAGAAACTGTTCTGTGTTCTGCTAATTCATCTCACAGAGTTACATCTTTCCCTTCAAGAAGCCTTTCGCTAAGGCTGTTCTTGTGGAATTGGCAAAGGGATATTTGGAAGCCCATAGAGGCCTATGGTGAAAAAGGAAATATCTTCCGTTCAAAACTGGAAAGAAGCTTTCTGAGAAACTGCTCTGTGTTCTGTGAATTCATCTCACAGAGTTACATCTTTCCCTTCAAGAAGCCTTTCGCTAAGGCTGTTCTTGTGGAATTGGCAAAGGGATATTTGGAAGCCCATAGAGGGCTATGGTGAAAAAGGAAATATCTTCCGTTCAAAACTGGAAAGAAGCTTTCTGAGAAACTGTTCTGTGTTCTGTGAATTCATCTCACAGAGTTACATCTTTCCCTTCAAGAAGCCTTTCGCTAAGGCTGTTCTTGTGGAATTGGCAAAGGGATATTTGGAAGCCCATAGAGGCCTATGGTGAAAAAGGAAATATCTTCCGTTCAAAACTGGAAAGAAGCTTTCTGAGAAACTGCTCTGTGTTCTGTGAATTCATCTCACAGTGTTACATCTTTCCCTTCAAGAAGCCTTTCGCTAAGGCTGTTCTTGTGGAATTGGCAAAGGGATATTTGGAAGCCCATAGACGGCTATGGAGAAAAAGGAAATATCTTCCGTTCAAAACTGGAAAGAAGCTTTCTGAGAAACTGCTCTGTGTTCTGTGAATTCATCTCAAAGAGTAACATCTTTCCCTTCAAGAAGCCTTTCGCTAAGGCTGTTCTTGTGGAATTGGCAAAGGGATATTTGGAAGCCCATAGAGGCCTATGGTGAAAAAGGAAATATCTTCCGTTCAAAACTGGAAAGAAGCTTTCTGAGAAACTGCTCTGTGTTCTGTTAATTCATCTCACAGAGTTACATCTTTCCCTTCAAGAAGCCTTTCGCTAAGGCTGTTCTTGTGGAATTGGCAAAGGGATATTTGGAAGCCCATAGAGGGCTATGGTGAAAAAGGAAATATCTTCCGTTCAAAACTGGAAAGAAGCTTTCTGAGAAACTGCTCTGTGTTCTGTTAATTCATCTCACAGAGTTACATCTTTCCCTTCAAGAAGCCTTTCGCTAAGGCTGCTCTTGTGGAATTGGCAAAGGGATATTTGGAAGCCCATAGAGGCCTATTGTGAAAAAGGAAATATCTTCCGTTCAAAACTGGAAAGAAGCTTTCTGAGAAACTGCTCTGTGTTCTGTGAATTCATCTCACAGAGTTACATCTTTCCCTTCAAGAAGCCTTTTGCTAAGGCTGTTCTTGTGGAATTGGCAAAGGGATATTTGGAAGCCCATAGAGGCCTATGGTGAAAAAGGAAATATCTTCCGTTCAAAACTGGAAAGAAGCTTTCTGAGAAACTGTGCTGTGTTCTGCTAATTCATCTCACAGAGTTACATCTTTCCCTTCAAGAAGCCTTTCGCTAAGGCTGTTCTTGTGGAATTGGCAAAGGGATATTTGGAAGCCCATAGAGGGTTATGGTGAAAAAGGAAATATCTTCCGTTCAAAACTGGAAAGAAGATTTCTGAGAAACTGCTCTGTGTTCTGTGAATTCATCTCAGAGAGTTACATCTTTCCCTTCAAGAAGCCTTTCGCTAAGGCTGTTCTTTTGGAATTGGCAAAGGGATATTTGGAAGCCCATAGAGGCCTATGGTGAAAAAGGAAATATCTTCTGTTCAAAACTGGAAAGAAGCTTTCTGAGAAACTGCTCTGTGTTCTGTGAATTCATCTCACAGAGTTACATCTTTCCCTTCAAGAAGCCTTTCGCTAAGGCTGTTCTTGTGGAATTGGCAAAGGGATATTTGGAAGCCCATAGAGGGCTATGGTGAAAAAGGAAATATCTTCCATTCAAAACTGGAAAGAAGCTTTCTGAGAAACTGCTCTGTGTTCTGTTAATTCATCTCACAGAGTTACATCTTTCCCTTCAAGAAGCCTTTCGCTAAGGCTGTTCTTGTGGAATTGGGAAAGGGATATTTGGAAGCCCATAGAGGCCTACGGTGAAAAAGGAAATATCTTCCGTTCAAAACTGGAAAGAAGCTTTCTGAGAAACTGCTCTGTGTTCTGTGAGTTCATCTCACAGAGTTACATCTTTCCCTTCAAGAAGCCTTTCGCTAAGGCTGTTCTTGTGGAATTGGCAAAGGGATATTTGGAAGCCCATAGAGGGCTATGGTGAAAAAGGAAATATCTTCCGTTCAAAACTGAAAGGAAGCTTTCTGAGAAACTGCTCTGTGTTCTGTGAATTCATCTCACAGAGTTACATCTTTCCCTTCAAGAAGCCTTTCGCTAAGGCTGTTCTTGTGGAATTGGCAAAGGGATATTTGGAAGCCCATAGAGGGCTATGGTGAAAAAGGAAATATCTTCCGTTCAAAACTGGAAAGAAGCTTTCTGAGAAACTGCTCTGTGTTCTGTTAATTCATCTCACGGAGTTGCATCTTTCACTTCAAGAAGCCTTTCGCTAAAGCTGTTCTTGTGGAATTGGCAAAGGGATATTTGGAAGCCCATAGAGGGCTATGGTGAAAAAGGAAATATCTTCCGTTCAAAACTGGAAAGAAGCTTTCTGAGAAACTGCTCTGTGTTCTGTGAATTCATCTCACAGAGTTACATCTTTCCCTTCAAGAAGCCTTTTGCTAAGGCTGTTCTTGTGGAATTGGCAAAGGGATATTTGGAAGCCCATAGAGGCCTATGGTGAAAAAGGAAATATCTTCCGTTCAAAACTGGAAAGAAGCTTTCTGAGAAACTGTTCTGTGTTCTGCTAATTCATCTCACAGAGTTACATCTTTCCCTTCAAGAAGCCTTTCGCTAAGGCTGTTGTTGTGGAATTGGCAACGGGATATTTGGAAGCCCATAGAGGCCTATGGTGAAAAAGGAAATATCTTCCGTTCAAAACTGGAAAGAAGCTTTCTGAGAAACTGCTCTGCGTTCTGTGAATTCATCTCACAGAGTTACATCTTTCCCTTCAAGAAGCCTTTCGCTAAGGCTGTTCTTGTGGAATTGGCAAAGGGATATTTGGAAGCCCATAGAGGGCTATGGTGAAAAAGGAAATATCTTCCGTTCAAAACTGGAAAGAAGCTTTCTGAGAAACTGTTCTGTGTTCTGTGAATTCATCTCACAGAGTTACATCTTTCCCTTCAAGAAGCCTTTCGCTAAGGCTGTTCTTGTGGAATTGGCAAAGGGATATTTGGAAGCCCATAGAGGCCTATGGTGAAAAAGGAAATATCTTCCGTTCAAAACTGGAAAGAAGCTTTCTGAGAAACTGCTCTGTGTTCTGTGAATTCATCTCACAGAGTAACATCTTTCCCTTCAAGAAGCCTTTCGCTAAGGCTGTTCTTGTGGAATTGGCAAAGGGATATTTGGAAGCCCATAGAGGCCTATGGTGAAAAAGGAAATATCTTCCGTTCAAAACTGGAAAGAAGCTTTCTGAGAAACTGCTCTGTGTTCTGTTACTTCATCTCACAGAGTTACATCTTTCCCTTCAAGAAGCCTTTCGCTAAGGCTGTTCTTGTGGAATTGGCAAAGGGATATTTGGAAGCCCATAGAGGGGTATGGTGAAAAAGGAAATATCTTCCGTTCAAAACTGGAAAGAAGCTTTCTGAGAAACTGCTCTGTGTTCTGTGAATTCATCTCACAGAGTTACATCTTTCCCTTCAAGAAGCCTTTCGCTAAGGCTGTTCTTGTGGAATGGCAAAGGGATATTTGGAAGCCCATAGAGGCCTATGGTGAAAAAGGAAATATCTTCCGTTCAAAACTGGAAAGAAGCTTTCTGAGAAACTGCTCTGTGTTCTGTGAATTCATCTCACAGAGTTACATCTTTCCCTTCAAGAAGCCTTTCGCTAAGGCTGTTCTTGTGGAATTGGCAAAGGGATATTTGGAAGCCCATAGAGGGTATGGTGAAAAAGGAAATATCTTCCGTTCAAAACTGGAAAGAAGCTTTCTGAGAAACTGCTCTGTGTTCTGTGAATTCATCTCACAGAGTTACATCTTTCCCTTCAAGAAGCCTTTCGCTAAGGCTGTTCTTGTGGAATTGGCAAAGGGATATTTGGAAGCCCATAGACGGCTATGGAGAAAAAGGAAATATCTTCCGTTCAAAACTGGAAAGAAGCTTTCTGAGAAACTGCTCTGTGTTCTGTGAATTCATCTCACAGAGTTACATCTTTCCCTTCAAGAAGCCTTTCGCTAAGGCTGTTCTTGTGGAATTGGCAAAGGGATATTTCGAAACCCATAGAGGGCTATGGTGAAAAAGGAAATATCTTCCGTTCAAAACTGGAAAGAAGCTTTCTGAGAAACTGTTCTGTGTTCTGCTGATTCATCTCACAGAGTTACATCTTTCCCTTCAAGAAGCCTTTCCCTAAGGCTGTTCCTGTGGAATTGGCAAAGGGATATTTGGAAGCCCATAGAGGGCTATGGTGAAAAAGGAAATATCTTCCGTTCAAAACTGGAAAGAAGCTTTCTGAGAAACTGCTCTGTGTTCTGTGAATTCATCTCACAGAGTTACATCTTTCCCTTCAAGAAGCCTTTCGCTAAGGCTGTTGTTGTGGAATTGGCAACGGGATATTTGGAAGCCCATAGAGGCCTATGGTGAAAAAGGAAATATCTTCCGTTCAAAACTGGAAAGAAGCTTTCTGAGAAACTGCTCTGTGTTCTGTGAATTCATCTCACAGAGTTACATCTTTCCCTTCAAGAAGCCTTTCGCTAAGGCTGTTCTTGTGGAATTGGCAAAGGGATATTTGGAAGCCCATAGAGGGCTATGGTGAAAAAGGAAATATCTTCCGTTCAAAACTGGAAAGAAGCTTTCTGAGAAACTGCTCTGTGTTCTGTGAATTCATCTCACAGAGTTACATCTTTCCCTTCAAGAAGCCTTTCGCTAAGGCTGTTCTTGTGGAATTGGCAAAGGGATATTTGGAAGCCCATAGACGGCTATGGAGAAAAAGGAAATATCTTCCGTTCAAAACTGGAAAGAAGCTTTCTGAGAAACTGCTCTGTGTTCTGTGAATTCATCTCACAGAGTTACATCTTTCCCTTCAAGAAGCCTTTCGCTAAGGCTGTTCTTGTGGAATTGGCAAAGGGATATTTGGAAGCCCATAGAGGCCTATGGTGAAAAAGGAAATATCTTCCGTTCAAAACTGGAAAGAAGCTTTCTGAGAAACTGCTCTGTGTTCTGTGAATTCATCTCACAGAGTTACATCTTTCCCTTCAAGAAGCCTTTCGCTAAGGTTGTTCTTGTATAATTGGCAAAGGGATATTTGGAAGCCCATAGAGGGCTATGGTGAAAAAGGAAATATCTTCCGTTTAAAACTGGAAAGAAGCTTTCTGAGAAATTGCTCTGTGTTATGTGAATTCATCTCACAGAGTTACATCTTTCCCTTCAAGAAGCCTTTTCCTAAGGCTGTTCTTGTGGAATTGGCAAAGGGATATTTGGAAGCCCATAGAGGCCTATGGTGAAAAAGGAAATATCTTCCGTTCAAAACTGGAAAGAAGCTTTCTGAGAAACTGTTCTGTGTTCTGCTAATTCATCTCACAGAGTTACATCTTTCCTTTCAAGAACACTTTCGCTAAGGCTGTTCTTGTGGAATTGGCAAAGGGATATTTGGAAGCCCATAGAGGGCTATGGTGAAAAAGGAAATATCTTCCGTTCAAAACTGGAAAGAAGCTTTCTGAGAAACTGCTCTGTGTTCTGTGAATTCATCTCACAGAGTTACATCTTTCCCTTCAAGAAGCCTTTCGCTAAGGCTGTTCTTGTGGAATTGGCAAAGGGATAATTGGAAGCCCATAGAGGCCTATGGTGAAAAAGGAAATATCTTCCGTTCAAAACTGGAAAGAAGCTTTCTGAGAAACTGCTCTGTGTTCTGTGAATTCATCTCACAGAGTTACATCTTTCCCTTCAAGAAGCCTTTCGCTAAGGCTGTTCTTGTGGAAGTGGCAAAGGGATATTTGGAAGCCCATGGAGGGCTATGGTGAAAAAGGAAATATCTTCCGTTCAAAACTGGAAAGAAGCTTTCTGAGAAACTGTTCTGTGTTCTGCTAATTCATCTCACAGAGTTACATCTTTCCCTTCAAGAAGCCTTTCGCTAAGGCTGTTCTTGTGGAATTGGCAAAGGGATATTTGGAAGCCCATAGAGGCCTATGGTGAAAAAGGAAATATCTTCCGTTCAAAACTGGAAAGAAGCTTTCTGTGACACTGCTCTGTGTTCTGTGAATTCATCTCACAGAGTTACATCTTTCCCGTCAAGAAGCCTTTCGCTAAGGCTGTTCTTGTGGAATTGGCAAAGGGATATTTGGAAGCCCATAGAGGGCTATGGTGAAAAAGGAAATATCTTCCGTTCAAAACTGGAAAGAAGCTTTCTGAGAAACTGCTCTGTGTTCTGTTAATTCATCTCACGGAGTTACATCTTTCCCTTCAAGAAGCCTTTCGCTAAGGCTGTTCTTGTGGAATTGGCAAAGGGATATTTGGAAGCCCATAGAGGGCTATGGTGAAAAAGGAAATATCTTCCGTTCAAAACTGGAAAGAAGCTTTCTGAGAAACTGCTCTGTGTTCTGTTAATTCATCTCACAGAGTTACATCTTTCCCTTCAAGAAGCCTTTCGCTAAGGCTGTTCTTGTGGCATTGGCAAAGGGATATTTGGAAGCCCATAGAGGCCTATGGTGAAAAAGGAAATATCTTCCGTTCAAAACTGGAAAGAAGCTTTCTGAGAAACTGCTCTGTGTTCTGTGAATTCATCTCACAGAGTTACATCTTTCCCTTCAAGAAGCCTTTCGCTAAGGCTGCTCTTGTGGAATTGGCAAAGGGATATTTGGAAGCCCATAGAGGCCTACGGTGAAAAAGGAAATATCTTCCGTTCAAAACTGGAAAGAAGCTTTCTGAGAAACTGCTCTGTGTTCTGTGAATTCATCTCACAGAGTTACATCTTTCCCTTCAAGAAGCCTTTTGCTAAGGCTGTTCTTGTGGAATTGGCAAAGGGATATTTGGAAGCCCATAGAGGCCTATGGTGAAAAAGGAAATATCTTCCGTTCAAAACTGGAAAGAAGCTTTCTGAGAAACTGCTCTGTGTTCTGTGAATTCATCTCACAGAGTTACATCTTTCCCTTCAAGAAGCCTTTCGCTAACGCTGTTCTTGTGGAATTGGCAAAGGGATATTTGGAAGCCCATAGAGGCCTATGGTGAAAAAGGAAATATCTTCCGTTCAAAACTGGAAAGAAGCTTTCTGAGAAACTGCTCTGTGTTCTGTTAATTCATCTCACAGAGTTACATCTTTCCCTTCAAGAAGCCTTTCGCTAAGGCTGTTCTTGTGGAATTGGCAAAGGGATATTTGGAAGCCCATAGAGGGCTATGGTGAAAAAGGAAATATCTTCCGTTCAAAACTGAAAGGAAGCTTTCTGAGAAACTGCTCTGTGTTCTGTGAATTCATCTCACAGAGTTACATCTTTCCCTTCAAGAAGCCTTTCGCTAAGGCTGTTCTTGTGGAATTGGCAAAGGGATATTTGGAAGCCCATAGAGGGCTATGGTGAAAAAGGAAATATCTTCCGTTCAAAACTGGAAAGAAGCTTTCTGAGACACTGCTCTGTGTTCTGTTAATTCATCTCACGGAGTTGCATCTTTCACTTCAAGAAGCCTTTCGCTAAAGCTGTTCTTGTGGAATTGGCAAAGGGATATTTGGAAGCCCATAGAGGGCTATGGTGAAAAAGGAAATATCTTCCGTTCAAAACTGGAAAGAAGCTTTCTGAGAAACTGCTCTGTGTTCTGTTAATTCATCTCACAGAGTTACATCTTTCCCTTCAAGAAGCCTTTCGCTAAGGCTGTTCTTGTGGCATTGGCAAAGGGATATTTGGAAGCCCATAGAGGCCTATGGTGAAAAAGGAAATATCTTCCGTTCAAAACTGGAAAGAAGCTTTCTGAGAAACTGCTCTGTGTTCTGTGAATTCATCTCACAGAGTTACATCTTTCCCTTCAAGAAGCCTTTCGCTAAGGCTGCTCTTGTGGAATTGGCAAAGGGATATTTGGAAGCCCATAGAGGCCTACGGTGAAAAAGGAAATATCTTCCGTTCAAAACTGGAAAGAAGCTTTCTGAGAAACTGCTCTGTGTTCTGTGAATTCATCTCACAGAGTTACATCTTTCCCTTCAAGAAGCCTTTTGCTAAGGCTGTTCTTGTGGAATTGGCAAAGGGATATTTGGAAGCCCATAGAGGGCTATGGTGAAAAAGGAAATATCTTCCGTTCAAAACTGGAAAGAAGCTTTCTGAGAAACTGCTCTGTGTTCTGTGAATTCATCTCACAGAGTTACATCTTTCCCTTCAAGAAGCCTTTCGCTAACGCTGTTCTTGTGGAATTGGCAAAGGGATATTTGGAAGCCCATAGAGGCCTATGGTGAAAAAGGAAATATCTTCCGTTCAAAACTGGAAAGAAGCTTTCTGAGAAACTGCTCTGTGTTCTGTGAATTCATCTCACAGAGTTACATCTTTCCCTTCAAGAAGCCTTTCGCTAAGGCTGTTCTTGTGGAATTGGCAAAGGGATATTTGGAAGCCCATAGAGGGCTATGGTGAAAAAGGAAATATCTTCCGTTCAAAACTGAAAGGAAGCTTTCTGAGAAACTGCTCTGTGTTCTGTGAATTCATCTCACAGAGTTACATCTTTCCCTTCAAGAAGCCTTTCGCTAAGGCTGTTCTTGTGGAATTGGCAAAGGGATATTTGGAAGCCCATAGAGGGCTATGGTGAAAAAGGAAATATCTTCCGTTCAAAACTGGAAAGAAGCTTTCTGAGACACTGCTCTGTGTTCTGTTAATTCATCTCACGGAGTTGCATCTTTCACTTCAAGAAGCCTTTCGCTAAAGCTGTTCTTGTGGAATTGGCAAAGGGATATTTGGAAGCCCATAGAGGGCTATGGTGAAAAAGGAAATATCTTCCGTTCAAAACTGGAAAGAAGCTTTCTGAGAAACTGCTCTGTGTTCTGTGAATTCATCTCACAGAGTTACATCTTTCCCTTCAAGAAGCCTTTTGCTAAGGCTGTTCTTGTGGAATTGGCAAAGGGATATTTGGAAGCCCATAGAGGCCTATGGTGAAAAAGGAAATATCTTCCGTTCAAAACTGGAAAGAAGCTTTCTGAGAAACTGTTCTGTGTTCTGCTAATTCATCTCACAGAGTTACATCTTTCCCTTCAAGAAGCCTTTCGCTAAGGCTGTTCTTGTGGAATTGGCAAAGGGATATTTGGAAGCCCATAGAGGCCTATGGTGAAAAAGGAAATATCTTCCGTTCAAAACTGGAAAGAAGCTTTCTGAGAAACTGCTCTGTGTTCTGTGAATTCATCTCACAGAGTTACATCTTTCCCTTCAAGAAGCCTTTCGCTAAGGCTGTTCTTGTGGAATTGGCAAAGGGATATTTGGAAGCCCATAGAGGGCTATGGTGAAAAAGGAAATATCTTCCGTTCAAAACTGGAAAGAAGCTTTCTGAGAAACTGCTCTGTGTTCTGTGAATTCATCTCACAGTGTTACATCTTTCCCTTCAAGAAGCCTTTCGCTAAGGCTGTTCTTGTGGAATTGGCAAAGGGATATTTGGAAGCCCATAGAGGGCTATGGTGAAAAAGGAAATATCTTCCGTTCAAAACTGGAAAGAAGCTTTCTGAGAAACTGCTCTGTGTTCTGTGAATTCATCTCACAGAGTTACATCTTTCCCTTCAAGAAGCCTTTCGCTAAGGCTGTTCTTGTGGAATTGGCAAAGGGATATTTGGAAGCCCATAGACGGCTATGGAGAAAAAGGAAATATCTTCCGTTCAAAACTGGAAAGAAGCTTTCTGAGAAACTGCTCTGTGTTCTGTGAATTCATCTCACAGAGTAACATCTTTCCCTTCAAGAAGCCTTTCGCTAAGGCTGTTCTTGTGGAATTGGCAAAGGGATATTTGGAAGCCCATAGAGGCCTATGGTGAAAAAGGAAATATCTTCCGTTCAAAACTGGAAAGAAGCTTTCTGAGAAACTGCTCTGTGTTCTGTGAATTCATCTCACAGAGTTACATCTTTCCCTTCAAGAAGCCTTTCGCTAAGGCTGTTCTTGTGGAATTGGCAAAGGGATATTTGGAAGCCCATAGAGGGCTATGGTGAAAAAGGAAATATCTTCCGTTCAAAACTGGAAAGAAGCTTTCTGAGAAACTGCTCTGTGTTCTGTTAATTCATCTCACAGAGTTACATCTTTCCCTTCAAGAAGCCTTTCGCTAAGGCTGCTCTTGTGGAATTGGCAAAGGGATATTTGGAAGCCCATAGAGGCCTATTGTGAAAAAGGAAATATCTTCCGTTCAAAACTGGAAAGAAGCTTTCTGAGAAACTGCTCTGTGTTCTGTGAATCCATCTCACAGAGTTACATCTTTCCCTTCAAGAAGCCTTTTGCTAAGGCTGTTCTTGTGGAATTGGCAAAGGAATATTTGGAAGCCCATAGAGGCCTATGGTGAAAAAGGAAATATCTTCCGTTCAAAACTGGAAAGAAGCTTTCTGAGAAACTGTTCTGTGTTCTGCTAATTCATCTCACAGAGTTACATCTTTCCCTTCAAGAAGCCTTTCGCTAAGGCTGTTCTTGTGGAATTGGCAAAGGGATATTTGGAAGCCCATAGAGGGTTATGGTGAAAAAGGAAATATCTTCCGTTCAAAACTGGAAAGAAGATTTCTGAGAAACTGCTCTGTGTTCTGTGAATTCATCTCACAGAGTTACATCTTTCCCTTCAAGAAGCCTTTCGCTAAGGCTGTTCTTTGGAATTGGCAAAGAGATATTTGGAAGCCCATAGAGGCCTATGGTGAAAAAGGAAATATCTTCTGTTCAAAACTGGAAAGAAGCTTTCTGAGAAACTGCTCTGTGTTCTGTGAATTCATCTCACAGAGTTACATCTTTCCCTTCAAGAAGCCTTTCGCTAAGGCTGTTCTTGTGGAATTGGCAAAGGGATATTTGGAAGCCCATAGAGGGCTATGGTGAAAAAGGAAATATCTTCCATTCAAAACTGGAAAGAAGCTTTCTGAGAAACTGCTCTGTGTTCTGTTAATTCATCTCACAGAGTTACATCTTTCCCTTCAAGAAGCCTTTCGCTAAGGCTGTTCTTGTGGAATTGGCAAAGGGATATTTGGAAGCCCATAGTGGCCTACGGTGAAAAAGGAAATATCTTCTGTTCAAAACTGGAAAGAAGCTTTCTGAGAAACTGCTCTGTGTTCTGTGAATTCATCTCACAGAGTTACATCTTTCCCTTCAAGAAGCCTTTCGCTAAGGCTGTTCTTGTGGAATTGGCAAAGGGATATTTGGAAGCCCATAGAGGGCTATGGTGAAAAAGGAAATATCTTCCATTCAAAACTGAAAGGAAGCTTTCTGAGAAACTGCTCTGTGTTCTGTGAATTCATCTCACAGAGTTACATCTTTCCCTTCAAGAAGCCTTTCGCTAAGGCTGTTCTTGTGAATTGGCAAAGGGATATTTGGAAGCCCATAGAGGGCTATGGTGAAAAAGGAAATATCTTCCGTTCAAAACTGGAAAGAAGCTTTCTGAGAAACTGCTCTGTGTTCTGTGAATTCATCTCACAGAGTTACATCTTTCCCTTCAAGAAGCCTTTCGCTAAGGCTGTTCTTGTGGAATTGGCAAAGGGATATTTGGAAGCCCATAGACGGCTATGGAGAAAAAGGAAATATCTTCCGTTCAAAACTGGAAAGAAGCTTTCTGAGAAACTGCTCTGTGTTCTGTGAATTCATCTCACAGAGTTACATCTTTCCCTTCAAGAAGCCTTTCGCTAAGGCTGTTCTTGTGGAATTGGCAAAGGGATATTTGGAAGCCCATAGACGGCTATGGAGAAAAAGGAAATATCTTCCGTTCAAAACTGGAAAGAAGCTTTCTGAGAAACTGCTCTGTGTTCTGTGAATTCATCTCACAGAGTAACATCTTTCCCTTCAAGAAGGAAGCCTTTCGCTAAGGCTGTTCTTGTGGAATTGGCAAAGGGATATTTGGAAGCCCATAGAGGCTTATGGTGAAAAAGGAAATATCTTCCGTTCAAAACTGGAAAGAAGCTTTCTGAGAAACTGCTCTGTGTTCTTTGAATTCATCTCACAGAGTTACATCTTTCCCTTCAAGAAGCCTTTCGCTAAGGCTGTTCTTGTGGAATTGGCAAAGGGATATTTGGAAGCCCATAGAGGGCTATGGTGAAAAAGGAAATATCTTCCGTTCAAAACTGGAAAGAAGCTTTCTGAGAAACTGCTCTGTGTTCTGTTAATTCATCTCACAGAGTTACATCTTTCCCTTCAAGAAGCCTTTCGCTAAGGCTGCTCTTGTGGAATTGGCAAAGGGATATTTGGAAGCCCATAGAGGCCTAATGTGAAAAAGGAAATATCTTCCGTTCAAAACTGGAAAGAAGCTTTCTGAGAAACTGCTCTGTGTTCTGTGAATTCATCTCACAGAGTTACATCTTTCCCTTCAAGAAGCCTTTTGCTAAGGCTGTTCCTGTGGAATTGGCAAAGGGATATTTGGAAGCCCATAGAGGCCTATGGTGAAAAGGAAATATCTTCCGTTTAAAACTGGAAAGAAGCTTTCTGAGAAACTGTTCTGTGTTCTGCTAATTCATCTCACAGAGTTACATCTTTCCCTTCAAGAAGCCTTTCGCTAAGGCTGTTCTTGTGGAATTGGCAAAGGGATATTTGGAAGCCCATAGAGGGCTATGGTGAAAAAGGAAATATCTTCCGTTCAAAACTGGAAAGAAGCTTTCTGAGAAACTGTTCTGTGTTCTGTGAATTCATCTCACAGAGTTACATCTTTCCCTTCAAGAAGCCTTTCGCTAAGGCTGTTCTTGTGGAATTGGCAAAGGGATATTTGGAAGCCCATAGAGGCCTATGGTGAAAAAGGAAATATCTTCCGTTCAAAACTGGAAAGAAGCTTTCTGAGAAACTGCTCTGTGTTCTGTGAATTCATCTCACAGTGTTACATCTTTCCCTTCAAGAAGCCTTTCGCTAAGGCTGTTCTTGTGGAATTGGCAAAGGGATATTTGGAAGCCCATAGAGGGCTATGGTGAAAAAGGAAATATCTTCCGTTCAAAACTGGAAAGAAGCTTTCTGAGAAACTGCTCTGTGTTCTGTGAATTCATCTCACAGAGTTACATCTTTCCCTTCAAGAAGCCTTTCGCTAAGGCTGTTCTTGTGGAATTGGCAAAGGGATATTTGGAAGCCCATAGAGGCCTATGGTGAAAAAGGAAATATCTTCCGTTCAAAACTGGAAAGAAGCTTTCTGAGAAACTGCTCTGTGTTCTGTGAATTCATCTCACAGAGTTACATCTTTCCCTTCAAGAAGCCTTTCGCTAAGGCTGTTCTTGTGGAAGTGGCAAAGGGATATTTGGAAGCCCATAGAGGGCTATGGTGAAAAAGGAAATATCTTCCGTTCAAAACTGGAAAGAAGCTTTCTGAGAAACTGTTCTGTGTTCTGCTCATTCATCTCACAGAGTTACATCTTTCCCTTCAAGAAGCCTTTCGCTAAGGCTGTTCTTGTGGAATTGGCAAAGGGATATTTGGAAGCCCATAGAGGCCTATGGTGAAAAAGGAAATATCTTCCGTTCAAAACTGGAAAGAAGCTTTCTGAGAAACTGTTCTGTGTTCTGCTAATTCATCTCACAGAGTTACATCTTTCCTTTCAAGAACCCTTTCGCTAAGGCTGTTCTTGTGGAATTGGCAAAGGGATATTTGGAAGCCCATAGAGGGCTATGGTGAAAAAGGAAATATCTTCCGTTCAAAACTGGAAAGAAGCTTTCTGAGAAACTGCTCTGTGTTCTGTGAATTCATCTCACAGAGTTACATCTTTCCCTTCAAGAAGCCTTTCGCTAAGGCTGTTCTTGTGGAATTGGCAAAGGGATATTTGGAAGCCCATAGAGGCCTATGGTGAAAAAGGAAATATCTTCCGTTCAAAACTGGAAAGAAGCTTTCTGAGAAACTGCTCTGTGTTCTGTGAATTCATCTCACAGAGTTACATCTTTCCCTTCAAGAAGCCTTTCGCTAAGGCTGTTCTTGTGGAAGTGGCAAAGGGATATTTGGAAGCCCATAGAGGGCTATGGTGAAAAAGGAAATATCTTCCGTTCAAAACTGGAAAGAAGCTTTCTGAGAAACTGTTCTGTGTTCTGCTAATTCATCTCACAGAGTTACATCTTTCCCTTCAAGAAGCCTTTCGCTAAGGCTGTTCTTGTGGAATTGGCAAAGGGATATTTGGAAGGCCATAGAGGCCTATGGTGAAAAAGGAAATATCTTCCGTTCAAAACTGGAAAGAAGCTTTCTGTGACACTGCTCTGTGTTCTGTGAATTCATCTCACAGAGTTACATCTTTCCCTTCAAGAAGCCTTTCGCTAACCTGTTCTTGTGGAATTGGCAAAGGGATATTTGGAAGCCCATAGAGCGCTATGGTGAAAAAGGAAATATCTTCCGTTCAAAACTGGAAAGAAGCTTTCTGAGAAACTGCTCTGTGTTCTGTTAATTCATCTCACGGAGTTACATCTTTCCCTTCAAGAAGCCTTTCGCTAAGGCTGTTCTTGTGGAATTGGCAAAGGGATATTTTGAAGCCCATAGAGGGCTATGGTGAAAAAGGAAATATCTTCCGTTCAAAACTGGAAAGAAGCTTTCTGAGAAATTGCTCTGTGTTCTGTTAATTCATCTCACAGAGTTACATCTTTCCCTTCAAGAAGCCTTTCGCTAAGGCTGTTCTTGTGGAATTGGCAAAGGGATATTTGGAAGCCCATAGAGGCCTATGGTGAAAAAGGAAATATCTTCCGTTCAAAACTGGAAAGAAGCTTTCTGAGAAACTGCTCTGTGTTCTGTGAATTCATCTCACAGAGTTACATCTTTCCCTTCAAGAAGCCTTTCGCTAAGGCTGTTCTTGTGGAATTGGCAAAGGGATATTTGGAAGCCCATAGAGGCTTATGGTGAAAAAGGAAATATCTTCCGTTCAAAACTGGAAAGAAGCTTTCTGAGAAACTGCTCTGTGTTCTTTGAATTCATCTCACAGAGTTACATCTTTCCCTTCAAGAAGCCTTTCGCTAAGGCTGTTCTTGTGGAATTGGCAAAGGGATATTTGGAAGCCCATAGAGGGCTATGGTGAAAAAGGAAATATCTTCCGTTCAAAACTGGAAAGAAGCTTTCTGAGAAACTGCTCTGTGTTCTGTTAATTCATCTCACAGAGTTACATCTTTCCCTTCAAGAAGCCTTTCGCTAAGGCTGCTCTTGTGGAATTGGCAAAGGGATATTTGGAAGCCCATAGAGGCCTAATGTGAAAAAGGAAATATCTTCCGTTCAAAACTGGAAAGAAGCTTTCTGAGAAACTGCTCTGTGTTCTGTGAATTCATCTCACAGAGTTACATCTTTCCCTTCAAGAAGCCTTTTGCTAAGGCTGTTCCTGTGGAATTGGCAAAGGGATATTTGGAAGCCCATAGAGGCCTATGGTGAAAAAGGAAATATCTTCCGTTTAAAACTGGAAAGAAGCTTTCTGAGAAACTGTTCTGTGTTCTGCTAATTCATCTCACAGAGTTACATCTTTCCCTTCAAGAAGCCTTTCGCTAAGGCTGTTCTTGTGGAATTGGCAAAGGGATATTTGGAAGCCCATAGAGGGCTATGGTGAAAAAGGAAATATCTTCCGTTCAAAACTGGAAAGAAGCTTTCTGAGAAACTGTTCTGTGTTCTGTGAATTCATCTCACAGAGTTACATCTTTCCCTTCAAGAAGCCTTTCGCTAAGGCTGTTCTTGTGGAATTGGCAAAGGGATATTTGGAAGCCCATAGAGGCCTATGGTGAAAAAGGAAATATCTTCCGTTCAAAACTGGAAAGAAGCTTTCTGAGAAACTGCTCTGTGTTCTGTGAATTCATCTCACAGTGTTACATCTTTCCCTTCAAGAAGCCTTTCGCTAAGGCTGTTCTTGTGGAATTGGCAAAGGGATATTTGGAAGCCCATAGAGGGCTATGGTGAAAAAGGAAATATCTTCCGTTCAAAACTGGAAAGAAGCTTTCTGAGAAACTGCTCTGTGTTCTGTGAATTCATCTCACAGAGTTACATCTTTCCCTTCAAGAAGCCTTTCGCTAAGGCTGTTCTTGTGGAATTGGCAAAGGGATATTTGGAAGCCCATAGAGGCCTATGGTGAAAAAGGAAATATCTTCCGTTCAAAACTGGAAAGAAGCTTTCTGAGAAACTGCTCTGTGTTCTGTGAATTCATCTCACAGAGTTACATCTTTCCCTTCAAGAAGCCTTTCGCTAAGGCTGTTCTTGTGGAAGTGGCAAAGGGATATTTGGAAGCCCATAGAGGGCTATGGTGAAAAAGGAAATATCTTCCGTTCAAAACTGGAAAGAAGCTTTCTGAGAAACTGTTCTGTGTTCTGCTCATTCATCTCACAGAGTTACATCTTTCCCTTCAAGAAGCCTTTCGCTAAGGCTGTTCTTGTGGAATTGGCAAAGGGATATTTGGAAGCCCATAGAGGCCTATGGTGAAAAAGGAAATATCTTCCGTTCAAAACTGGAAAGAAGCTTTCTGAGAAACTGTTCTGTGTTCTGCTAATTCATCTCACAGAGTTACATCTTTCCTTTCAAGAACCCTTTCGCTAAGGCTGTTCTTGTGGAATTGGCAAAGGGATATTTGGAAGCCCATAGAGGGCTATGGTGAAAAAGGAAATATCTTCCGTTCAAAACTGGAAAGAAGCTTTCTGAGAAACTGCTCTGTGTTCTGTGAATTCATCTCACAGAGTTACATCTTTCCCTTCAAGAAGCCTTTCGCTAAGGCTGTTCTTGTGGAATTGGCAAAGGGATATTTGGAAGCCCATAGAGGCCTATGGTGAAAAAGGAAATATCTTCCGTTCAAAACTGGAAAGAAGCTTTCTGAGAAACTGCTCTGTGTTCTGTGAATTCATCTCACAGAGTTACATCTTTCCCTTCAAGAAGCCTTTCGCTAAGGCTGTTCTTGTGGAAGTGGCAAAGGGATATTTGGAAGCCCATAGAGGGCTATGGTGAAAAAGGAAATATCTTCCGTTCAAAACTGGAAAGAAGCTTTCTGAGAAACTGTTCTGTGTTCTGCTAATTCATCTCACAGAGTTACATCTTTCCCTTCAAGAAGCCTTTCGCTAAGGCTGTTCTTGTGGAATTGGCAAAGGGATATTTGGAAGGCCATAGAGGCCTATGGTGAAAAAGGAAATATCTTCCGTTCAAAACTGGAAAGAAGCTTTCTGTGACACTGCTCTGTGTTCTGTGAATTCATCTCACAGAGTTACATCTTTCCCTTCAAGAAGCCTTTCGCTAACCTGTTCTTGTGGAATTGGCAAAGGGATATTTGGAAGCCCATAGAGCGCTATGGTGAAAAAGGAAATATCTTCCGTTCAAAACTGGAAAGAAGCTTTCTGAGAAACTGCTCTGTGTTCTGTTAATTCATCTCACGGAGTTACATCTTTCCCTTCAAGAAGCCTTTCGCTAAGGCTGTTCTTGTGGAATTGGCAAAGGGATATTTTGAAGCCCATAGAGGGCTATGGTGAAAAAGGAAATATCTTCCGTTCAAAACTGGAAAGAAGCTTTCTGAGAAATTGCTCTGTGTTCTGTTAATTCATCTCACAGAGTTACATCTTTCCCTTCAAGAAGCCTTTCGCTAAGGCTGTTCTTGTGGAATTGGCAAAGGGATATTTGGAAGCCCATAGAGGCCTATGGTGAAAAAGGAAATATCTTCCGTTCAAAACTGGAAAGAAGCTTTCTGAGAAACTGCTCTGTGTTCTGTGAATTCATCTCACAGAGTTACATCTTTCCCTTCAAGAAGCCTTTCGCTAAGGCTGTTCTTGTGGAATTGGCAAAGGGATATTTGGAAGCCCATAGAGGCCTATGGTGAAAAAGGAAATATCTTCCGTTCAAAACTGGAAAGAAGCTTTCTGAGAAACTGCTCTGTGTTCTGTGAATTCATCTCACAGAGTTACATCTTTCCCTTCAAGAAGCCTTTCGCTAAGGCTGTTCTTGTGGAATTGGCAAAGGGATATTTGGAAGCCCATAGAGGGCTATGGTGAAAAAGGAAATATCTTCCGTTCAAAACTGGAAAGAAGCTTTCTGAGAAACTGTTCTGTGTTCTGTGAATTCATCTCACAGAGTTACATCTTTCCCTTCAAGAAGCCTTTCGCTAAGGCTGTTCTTGTGGAATTGGCAAAGGGATATTTGGAAGCCCATAGAGGCCTATGGTGAAAAAGGAAATATCTTCCGTTCAAAACTGGAAAGAAGCTTTCTGAGAAACTGCTCTGTGTTCTGTGAATTCATCTCACAGTGTTACATCTTTCCCTTCAAGAAGCCTTTCGCTAAGGCTGTTCTTGTGGAATTGGCAAAGGGATATTTGGAAGCCCATAGAGGGCTATGGTGAAAAAGGAAATATCTTCCGTTCAAAACTGGAAAGAAGCTTTCTGAGAAACTGCTCTGTGTTCTGTGAATTCATCTCACAGAGTTACATCTTTCCCTTCAAGAAGCCTTTCGCTAAGGCTGTTCTTGTGGAATTGGCAAAGGGATATTTGGAAGCCCATAGACGGCTATGGAGAAAAAGGAAATATCTTCCGTTCAAAACTGGAAAGAAGCTTTCTGAGAAACTGCTCTGTGTTCTGTGAATTCATCTCACAGAGTTACATCTTTCCCTTCAAGAAGCCTTTCGCTAAGGCTGTTCTTGTGGAATTGGCAAAGGGATATTTGGAAGCCCATAGACGGCTATGGAGAAAAAGGAAATATCTTCCGTTCAAAACTGGAAAGAAGCTTTCTGAGAAACTGCTCTGTGTTCTGTGAATTCATCTCACAGAGTAACATCTTTCCCTTCAAGAAGCCTTTCGCTAAGGCTGTTCTTGTGGAATTGGCAAAGGGATATTTGGAAGCCCATAGAGGCTTATGGTGAAAAAGGAAATATCTTCCGTTCAAAACTGGAAAGAAGCTTTCTGAGAAACTGCTCTGTGTTCTTTGAATTCATCTCACAGAGTTACATCTTTCCCTTCAAGAAGCCTTTCGCTAAGGCTGTTCTTGTGGAATTGGCAAAGGGATATTTGGAAGCCCATAGAGGGCTATGGTGAAAAAGGAAATATCTTCCGTTCAAAACTGGAAAGAAGCTTTCTGAGAAACTGCTCTGTGTTCTGTTAATTCATCTCACAGAGTTACATCTTTCCCTTCAAGAAGCCTTTCGCTAAGGCTGCTCTTGTGGAATTGGCAAAGGGATATTTGGAAGCCCATAGAGGCCTAATGTGAAAAAGGAAATATCTTCCGTTCAAAACTGGAAAGAAGCTTTCTGAGAAACTGCTCTGTGTTCTGTGAATTCATCTCACAGAGTTACATCTTTCCCTTCAAGAAGCCTTTTGCTAAGGCTGTTCCTGTGGAATTGGCAAAGGGATATTTGGAAGCCCATAGAGGCCTATGGTGAAAAAGGAAATATCTTCCGTTTAAAACTGGAAAGAAGCTTTCTGAGAAACTGTTCTGTGTTCTGCTAATTCATCTCACAGAGTTACATCTTTCCCTTCAAGAAGCCTTTCGCTAAGGCTGTTCTTGTGGAATTGGCAAAGGGATATTTGGAAGCCCATAGAGGGCTATGGTGAAAAAGGAAATATCTTCCGTTCAAAACTGGAAAGAAGCTTTCTGAGAAACTGTTCTGTGTTCTGTGAATTCATCTCACAGAGTTACATCTTTCCCTTCAAGAAGCCTTTCGCTAAGGCTGTTCTTGTGGAATTGGCAAAGGGATATTTGGAAGCCCATAGAGGCCTATGGTGAAAAAGGAAATATCTTCCGTTCAAAACTGGAAAGAAGCTTTCTGAGAAACTGCTCTGTGTTCTGTGAATTCATCTCACAGTGTTACATCTTTCCCTTCAAGAAGCCTTTCGCTAAGGCTGTTCTTGTGGAATTGGCAAAGGGATATTTGGAAGCCCATAGACGGCTATGGAGAAAAAGGAAATATCTTCCGTTCAAAACTGGAAAGAAGCTTTCTGAGAAACTGCTCTGTGTTCTGTGAATTCATCTCAAAGAGTAACATCTTTCCCTTCAAGAAGCCTTTCGCTAAGGCTGTTCTTGTGGAATTGGCAAAGGGATATTTGGAAGCCCATAGAGGCCTATGGTGAAAAAGGAAATATCTTCCGTTCAAAACTGGAAAGAAGCTTTCTGAGAAACTGCTCTGTGTTCTGTTAATTCATCTCACAGAGTTACATCTTTCCCTTCAAGAAGCCTTTCGCTAAGGCTGTTCTTGTGGAATTGGCAAAGGGATATTTGGAAGCCCATAGACAGCTATGGAGAAAAAGGAAATATCTTCCGTTCAAAACTGGAAAGAAGCTTTCTGAGAAACTGCTCTGTGTTCTGTGAATTCATCTCACAGAGTTACATCTTTCCCTTCAAGAAGCCTTTCGCTAAGGTTGTTCTTGTATAATTGGCAAAGGGATATTTGGAAGCCCATACAGGGCTATGGTGAAAAAGGAAATATCTTCCGTTTAAAACTGGAAAGAAGCTTTCTGAGAAACTGCTCTGTGTTATGTGAATTCATCTCACAGAGTTACATTTTTCCCTTCAAGAAGCCTTTTCCTAAGGCTGTTCTTGTGGAATTGGCAAAGGGATATTTGGAAGCCCATAGAGGCCTATGGTGAAAAAGGAAATATCTTCCGTTCAAAACTGGAAAGAAGCTTTCTGAGAAACTGTTCTGTGTTCTGCTAATTCATCTCACAGAGTTACATCTTTCCTTTCAAGAACCCTTTCGCTAAGGCTGTTCTTGTGGAATTGGCAAAGGGATATTTGGAAGCCCATAGAGGGCTATGGTGAAAAAGGAAATATCTTCCGTTCAAAACTGGAAAGAAGCTTTCTGAGAAACTGCTCTGTGTTCTGTGAATTCATCTCACAGAGTTACATCTTTCCCTTCAAGAAGCCTTTCGCTAAGGCTGTTCTTGTGGAATTGGCAAAGGGATATTTGGAAGCCCATAGAGGCCTATGGTGAAAAAGGAAATATCTTCCGTTCAAAACTGGAAAGAAGCTTTCTGAGAAACTGCTCTGTGTTCTGTGAATTCATCTCACAGAGTTACATCTTTCCCTTCAAGAAGCCTTTCGCTAAGGCTGTTCTTGTGGAAGTGGCAAAGGGATATTTGGAAGCCCATAGAGGGCTATGGTGAAAAAGGAAATATCTTCCGTTCAAAACTGGAAAGAAGCTTTCTGAGAAACTGTTCTGTGTTCTGCTCATTCATCTCACAGAGTTACATCTTTCCCTTCAAGAAGCCTTTCGCTAAGGCTGTTCTTGTGGAATTGGCAAAGGGATATTTGGAAGCCCATAGAGGCCTATGGTGAAAAAGGAAATATCTTCCGTTCAAAACTGGAAAGAAGCTTTCTGAGAAACTGTTCTGTGTTCTGCTAATTCATCTCACAGAGTTACATCTTTCCTTTCAAGAACCCTTTCGCTAAGGCTGTTCTTGTGGAATTGGCAAAGGGATATTTGGAAGCCCATAGAGGGCTATGGTGAAAAAGGAAATATCTTCCGTTCAAAACTGGAAAGAAGCTTTCTGAGAAACTGCTCTGTGTTCTGTGAATTCATCTCACAGAGTTACATCTTTCCCTTCAAGAAGCCTTTCGCTAAGGCTGTTCTTGTGGAATTGGCAAAGGGATATTTGGAAGCCCATAGAGGCCTATGGTGAAAAAGGAAATATCTTCCGTTCAAAACTGGAAAGAAGCTTTCTGAGAAACTGCTCTGTGTTCTGTGAATTCATCTCACAGAGTTACATCTTTCCCTTCAAGAAGCCTTTCGCTAAGGCTGTTCTTGTGGAAGTGGCAAAGGGATATTTGGAAGCCCATAGAGGGCTATGGTGAAAAAGGAAATATCTTCCGTTCAAAACTGGAAAGAAGCTTTCTGAGAAACTGTTCTGTGTTCTGCTAATTCATCTCACAGAGTTACATCTTTCCCTTCAAGAAGCCTTTCGCTAAGGCTGTTCTTGTGGAATTGGCAAAGGGATATTTGGAAGGCCATAGAGGCCTATGGTGAAAAAGGAAATATCTTCCGTTCAAAACTGGAAAGAAGCTTTCTGTGACACTGCTCTGTGTTCTGTGAATTCATCTCACAGAGTTACATCTTTCCCTTCAAGAAGCCTTTCGCTAACCTGTTCTTGTGGAATTGGCAAAGGGATATTTGGAAGCCCATAGAGCGCTATGGTGAAAAAGGAAATATCTTCCGTTCAAAACTGGAAAGAAGCTTTCTGAGAAACTGCTCTGTGTTCTGTTAATTCATCTCACGGAGTTACATCTTTCCCTTCAAGAAGCCTTTCGCTAAGGCTGTTCTTGTGGAATTGGCAAAGGGATATTTTGAAGCCCATAGAGGGCTATGGTGAAAAAGGAAATATCTTCCGTTCAAAACTGGAAAGAAGCTTTCTGAGAAATTGCTCTGTGTTCTGTTAATTCATCTCACAGAGTTACATCTTTCCCTTCAAGAAGCCTTTCGCTTAGGCTGTTCTTGTGGAATTGGCAAAGGGATATTTGGAAGCCCATAGAGGCCTATGGTGAAAAAGGAAATATCTTCCGTTCAAAACTGGAAAGAAGCTTTCTGAGAAACTGCTCTGTGTTCCGTGAATTCATCTCACAGAGTTACATCTTTCCCTTCAAGAAGCCTTTCGCTAAGGCTGTTCTTGTGGAATTGGCAAAGGGATATTTGGAAGCCCATAGAGGCCTATGGTGAAAAAGGAAATATCTTCCGTTCAAAACTGGAAAGAAGCTTTCTGAGAAACTGCTCTGTGTTCTGTGAATTCATCTCACAGAGTTACATCTTTCCCTTCAAGAAGCCTTTCGCTAAGGCTGTTCTTGTGGAATTGGCAAAGGGATATTTGGAAGCCCATAGAGGGCTATGGTGAAAAAGGAAATATCTTCCGTTCAAAACTGGAAAGAAGCTTTCTGAGAAACTGTTCTGTGTTCTGTGAATTCATCTCACAGAGTTACATCTTTCCCTTCAAGAAGCCTTTCGCTAAGGCTGTTCTTGTGGAATTGGCAAAGGGATATTTGGAAGCCCATAGAGGCCTATGGTGAAAAAGGAAATATCTTCCGTTCAAAACTGGAAAGAAGCTTTCTGAGAAACTGCTCTGTGTTCTGTGAATTCATCTCACAGTGTTACATCTTTCCCTTCAAGAAGCCTTTCGCTAAGGCTGTTCTTGTGGAATTGGCAAAGGGATATTTGGAAGCCCATAGAGGGCTATGGTGAAAAAGGAAATATCTTCCGTTCAAAACTGGAAAGAAGCTTTCTGAGAAACTGCTCTGTGTTCTGTGAATTCATCTCACAGAGTTACATCTTTCCCTTCAAGAAGCCTTTCGCTAAGGCTGTTCTTGTGGAATTGGCAAAGGGATATTTGGAAGCCCATAGACGGCTATGGAGAAAAAGGAAATATCTTCCGTTCAAAACTGGAAAGAAGCTTTCTGAGAAACTGCTCTGTGTTCTGTGAATTCATCTCACAGAGTTACATCTTTCCCTTCAAGAAGCCTTTCGCTAAGGCTGTTCTTGTGGAATTGGCAAAGGGATATTTGGAAGCCCATAGAGGGCTATGGTGAAAAAGGAAATATCTTCCGTTCAAAACTGGAAAGAAGCTTTCTGAGAAACTGCTCTGTGTTCTGTGAATTCATCTCACAGAGTTACATCTTTCCCTTCAAGAAGCCTTTCGCTAAGGCTGTTCTTGTGGAATTGGCAAAGGGATATTTGGAAGCCCATAGACGGCTATGGAGAAAAAGGAAATATCTTCCGTTCAAAACTGGAAAGAAGCTTTCTGAGAAACTGCTCTGTGTTCTGTGAATTCATCTCACAGAGTTACATCTTTCCCTTCAAGAAGCCTTTCGCTAAGGCTGTTCTTGTGGAATTGGCAAAGGGATATTTGGAAGCCCATAGACGGCTATGGAGAAAAAGGAAATATCTTCCGTTCAAAACTGGAAAGAAGCTTTCTGAGAAACTGCTCTGTGTTCTGTGAATTCATCTCACAGAGTAACATCTTTCCCTTCAAGAAGCCTTTCGCTAAGGCTGTTCTTGTGGAATTGGCAAAGGGATATTTGGAAGCCCATAGAGGCTTATGGTGAAAAAGGAAATATCTTCCGTTCAAAACTGGAAAGAAGCTTTCTGAGAAACTGCTCTGTGTTCTTTGAATTCATCTCACAGAGTTACATCTTTCCCTTCAAGAAGCCTTTCGCTAAGGCTGTTCTTGTGGAATTGGCAAAGGGATATTTGGAAGCCCATAGAGGGCTATGGTGAAAAAGGAAATATCTTCCGTTCAAAACTGGAAAGAAGCTTTCTGAGAAACTGCTCTGTGTTCTGTTAATTCATCTCACAGAGTTACATCTTTCCCTTCAAGAAGCCTTTCGCTAAGGCTGCTCTTGTGGAATTGGCAAAGGGATATTTGGAAGCCCATAGAGGCCTAATGTGAAAAAGGAAATATCTTCCGTTCAAAACTGGAAAGAAGCTTTCTGAGAAACTGCTCTGTGTTCTGTGAATTCATCTCACAGAGTTACATCTTTCCCTTCAAGAAGCCTTTTGCTAAGGCTGTTCCTGTGGAATTGGCAAAGGGATATTTGGAAGCCCATAGAGGCCTATGGTGAAAAAGGAAATATCTTCCGTTTAAAACTGGAAAGAAGCTTTCTGAGAAACTGTTCTGTGTTCTGCTAATTCATCTCACAGAGTTACATCTTTCCCTTCAAGAAGGCTTTCGCTAAGGCTGTTCTTGTGGAATTGGCAAAGGGATATTTGGAAGCCCATAGAGGGCTATGGTGAAAAAGGAAATATCTTCCGTTCAAAACTGGAAAGAAGCTTTCTGAGAAACTGTTCTGTGTTCTGTGAATTCATCTCACAGAGTTACATCTTTCCCTTCAAGAAGCCTTTCGCTAAGGCTGTTCTTGTGGAATTGGCAAAGGGATATTTGGAAGCCCATAGAGGCCTATGGTGAAAAAGGAAATATCTTCCGTTCAAAACTGGAAAGAAGCTTTCTGAGAAACTGCTCTGTGTTCTGTGAATTCATCTCACAGTGTTACATCTTTCCCTTCAAGAAGCCTTTCGCTAAGGCTGTTCTTGTGGAATTGGCAAAGGGATATTTGGAAGCCCATAGACGGCTATGGAGAAAAAGGAAATATCTTCCGTTCAAAACTGGAAAGAAGCTTTCTGAGAAACTGCTCTGTGTTCTGTGAATTCATCTCAAAGAGTAACATCTTTCCCTTCAAGAAGCCTTTCGCTAAGGCTGTTCTTGTGGAATTGGCAAAGGGATATTTGGAAGCCCATAGAGGCCTATGGTGAAAAAGGAAATATCTTCCGTTCAAAACTGGAAAGAAGCTTTCTGAGAAACTGCTCTGTGTTCTGTTAATTCATCTCACAGAGTTACATCTTTCCCTTCAAGAAGCCTTTCGCTAAGGCTGTTCTTGTGGAATTGGCAAAGGGATATTTGGAAGCCCATAGAGGGCTATGGTGAAAAAGGAAATATCTTCCGTTCAAAACTGGAAAGAAGCTTTCTGAGAAACTGCTCTGTGTTCTGTTAATTCATCTCACAGAGTTACATCTTTCCCTTCAAGAAGCCTTTCGCTAAGGCTGCTCTTGTGGAATTGGCAAAGGGATATTTGGAAGCCCATAGAGGCCTATTGTGAAAAAGGAAATATCTTCCGTTCAAAACTGGAAAGAAGCTTTCTGAGAAACTGCTCTGTGTTCTGTGAATTCATCTCACAGAGTTACATCTTTCCCTTCAAGAAGCCTTTTGCTAAGGCTGTTCTTGTGGAATTGGCAAAGGGATATTTGGAAGCCCATAGAGGCCTATGGTGAAAAAGGAAATATCTTCCGTTCAAAACTGGAAAGAAGCTTTCTGAGAAACTGTTCTGTGTTCTGCTAATTCATCTCACAGAGTTACATCTTTCCCTTCAAGAAGCCTTTCGCTAAGGCTGTTCTTGTGGAATTGGCAAAGGGATATTTGGAAGCCCATAGAGGGTTATGGTGAAAAAGGAAATATCTTCCGTTCAAAACTGGAAAGAAGATTTCTGAGAAACTGCTCTGTGTTCTGTGAATTCATCTCAGAGAGTTACATCTTTCCCTTCAAGAAGCCTTTCGCTAAGGCTGTTCTTTTGGAATTGGCAAAGGGATATTTGGAAGCCCATAGAGGCCTATGGTGAAAAAGGAAATATCTTCTGTTCAAAACTGGAAAGAAGCTTTCTGAGAAACTGCTCTGTGTTCTGTGAATTCATCTCACAGAGTTACATCTTTCCCTTCAAGAAGCCTTTCGCTAAGGATGTTCTTGTGGAATTGGCAAAGGGATATTTGGAAGCCCATAGAGGGCTATGGTGAAAAAGGAAATATCTTCCATTCAAAACTGGAAAGAAGCTTTCTGAGAAACTGCTCTGTGTTCTGTTAATTCATCTCACAGAGTTACATCTTTCCCTTCAAGAAGCCTTTCGCTAAGGCTGTTCTTGTGGAATTGGCAAAGGGATATTTGGAAGCCCATAGAGGCCTACGGTGAAAAAGGAAATATCTTCCGTTCAAAACTGGAAAGAAGCTTTCTGAGAAACTGCTCTGTGTTCTGTGAGTTCATCTCACAGAGTTACATCTTTCCCTTCAAGAAGCCTTTCGCTAAGGCTGTTCTTGTGGAATTGGCAAAGGGATATTTGGAAGCCCATAGAGGGCTATGGTGAAAAAGGAAATATCTTCCGTTCAAAACTGAAAGGAAGCTTTCTGAGAAACTGCTCTGTGTTCTGTGAATTCATCTCACAGAGTTACATCTTTCCCTTCAAGAAGCCTTTCGCTAAGGCTGTTCTTGTGGAATTGGCAAAGGGATATTTGGAAGCCCATAGAGGGCTATGGTGAAAAAGGAAATATCTTCCGTTCAAAACTGGAAAGAAGCTTTCTGAGAAACTGCTCTGTGTTCTGTTAATTCATCTCACGGAGTTGCATCTTTCACTTCAAGAAGCCTTTCGCTAAAGCTGTTCTTGTGGAATTGGCAAAGGGATATTTGGAAGCCCATAGAGGGCTATGGTGAAAAAGGAAATATCTTCCGTTCAAAACTGGAAAGAAGCTTTCTGAGAAACTGCTCTGTGTTCTGTGAATTCATCTCACAGAGTTACATCTTTCCCTTCAAGAAGCCTTTTGCTAAGGCTGTTCTTGTGGAATTGGCAAAGGGATATTTGGAAGCCCATAGAGGCCTATGGTGAAAAAGGAAATATCTTCCGTTCAAAACTGGAAAGAAGCTTTCTGAGAAACTGTTCTGTGTTCTGCTAATTCATCTCACAGAGTTACATCTTTCCCTTCAAGAAGCCTTTCGCTAAGGCTGTTGTTGTGGAATTGGCAACGGGATATTTGGAAGCCCATAGAGGCCTATGGTGAAAAAGGAAATATCTTCCGTTCAAAACTGGAAAGAAGCTTTCTGAGAAACTGCTCTGCGTTCTGTGAATTCATCTCACAGAGTTACATCTTTCCCTTCAAGAAGCCTTTCGCTAAGGCTGTTCTTGTGGAATTGGCAAAGGGATATTTGGAAGCCCATAGAGGGCTATGGTGAAAAAGGAAATATCTTCCGTTCAAAACTGGAAAGAAGCTTTCTGAGAAACTGTTCTGTGTTCTGTGAATTCATCTCACAGAGTTACATCTTTCCCTTCAAGAAGCCTTTCGCTAAGGCTGTTCTTGTGGAATTGGCAAAGGGATATTTGGAAGCCCATAGAGGCCTATGGTGAAAAAGGAAATATCTTCCGTTCAAAACTGGAAAGAAGCTTTCTGAGAAACTGCTCTGTGTTCTGTGAATTCATCTCACAGAGTAACATCTTTCCCTTCAAGAAGCCTTTCGCTAAGGCTGTTCTTGTGGAATTGGCAAAGGGATATTTGGAAGCCTATAGAGGCCTATGGTGAAAAAGGAAATATCTTCCGTTCAAAACTGGAAAGAAGCTTTCTGAGAAACTGCTCTGTGTTCTGTTACTTCATCTCACAGAGTTACATCTTTCCCTTCAAGAAGCCTTTCGCTAAGGCTGTTCTTGTGGAATTGGCAAAGGGATATTTGGAAGCCCATAGAGGGGTATGGTGAAAAAGGAAATATCTTCCGTTCAAAACTGGAAAGAAGCTTTCTGAGAAACTGCTCTGTGTTCTGTGAATTCATCTCACAGAGTTACATCTTTCCCTTCAAGAAGCCTTTCGCTAAGGCTGTTCTTGTGGAATGGCAAAGGGATATTTGGAAGCCCATAGAGGCCTATGGTGAAAAAGGAAATATCTTCCGTTCAAAACTGGAAAGAAGCTTTCTGAGAAACTGCTCTGTGTTCTGTGAATTCATCTCACAGAGTTACATCTTTCCCTTCAAGAAGCCTTTCGCTAAGGCTGTTCTTGTGGAATTGGCAAAGGGATATTTGGAAGCCCATAGAGGGTATGGTGAAAAAGGAAATATCTTCCGTTCAAAACTGGAAAGAAGCTTTCTGAGAAACTGCTCTGTGTTCTGTTAATTCATCTCACAGAGTTACATCTTTCCCTTCAAGAAGCCTTTCGCTAACGCTGTTCTTGTGGAATTGGCAAAGGGATATTTGGAAGCCCATAGACGGCTATGGAGAAAAAGGAAATATCTTCCGTTCAAAACTGGAAAGAAGCTTTCTGAGAAACTGCTCTGTGTTCTGTGAATTCATCTCACAGAGTTACATCTTTCCCTTCAAGAAGCCTTTCGCTAAGGCTGTTCTTGTGGAATTGGCAAAGGGATATTTCGAAACCCATAGAGGGCTATGGTGAAAAAGGAAATATCTTCCGTTCAAAACTGGAAAGAAGCTTTCTGAGAAACTGTTCTGTGTTCTGCTGATTCATCTCACAGAGTTACATCTTTCCCTTCAAGAAGCCTTTCCCTAAGGCTGTTCCTGTGGAATTGGCAAAGGGATATTTGGAAGCCCATAGAGGGCTATGGTGAAAAAGGAAATATCTTCCGTTCAAAACTGGAAAGAAGCTTTCTGAGAAACTGCTCTGTGTTCTGTGAATTCATCTCACAGAGTTACATCTTTCCCTTCAAGAAGCCTTTCGCTAAGGCTGTTGTTGTGGAATTGGCAACGGGATATTTGGAAGCCCATAGAGGCCTATGGTGAAAAAGGAAATATCTTCCGTTCAAAACTGGAAAGAAGCTTTCTGAGAAACTGCTCTGTGTTCTGTGAATTCATCTCACAGAGTTACATCTTTCCCTTCAAGAAGCCTTTCGCTAAGGCTGTTCTTGTGGAATTGGCAAAGGGATATTTGGAAGCCCATAGAGGGCTATGGTGAAAAAGGAAATATCTTCCGTTCAAAACTGGAAAGAAGCTTTCTGAGAAACTGCTCTGTGTTCTGTGAATTCATCTCACAGAGTTACATCTTTCCCTTCAAGAAGCCTTTCGCTAAGGCTGTTCTTGTGGAATTGGCAAAGGGATATTTGGAAGCCCATAGACGGCTATGGAGAAAAAGGAAATATCTTCCGTTCAAAACTGGAAAGAAGCTTTCTGAGAAACTGCTCTGTGTTCTGTGAATTCATCTCACAGAGTTACATCTTTCCCTTCAAGAAGCCTTTCGCTAAGGCTGTTCTTGTGGAATTGGCAAAGGGATATTTGGAAGCCCATAGAGGCCTATGGTGAAAAAGGAAATATCTTCCGTTCAAAACTGGAAAGAAGCTTTCTGAGAAACTGCTCTGTGTTCTGTGAATTCATCTCACAGAGTTACATCTTTCCCTTCAAGAAGCCTTTCGCTAAGGTTGTTCTTGTATAATTGGCAAAGGGATATTTGGAAGCCCATAGAGGGCTATGGTGAAAAAGGAAATATCTTCCGTTTAAAACTGGAAAGAAGCTTTCTGAGAAATTGCTCTGTGTTATGTGAATTCATCTCACAGAGTTACATCTTTCCCTTCAAGAAGCCTTTTCCTAAGGCTGTTCTTGTGGAATTGGCAAAGGGATATTTGGAAGCCCATAGAGGCCTATGGTGAAAAAGGAAATATCTTCCGTTCAAAACTGGAAAGAAGCTTTCTGAGAAACTGTTCTGTGTTCTGCTAATTCATCTCACAGAGTTACATCTTTCCTTTCAAGAACACTTTCGCTAAGGCTGTTCTTGTGGAATTGGCAAAGGGATATTTGGAAGCCCATAGAGGGCTATGGTGAAAAAGGAAATATCTTCCGTTCAAAACTGGAAAGAAGCTTTCTGAGAAACTGCTCTGTGTTCTGTGAATTCATCTCACAGAGTTACATCTTTCCCTTCAAGAAGCCTTTCGCTAAGGCTGTTCTTGTGGAATTGGCAAAGGGATATTTGGAAGCCCATAGAGGCCTATGGTGAAAAAGGAAATATCTTCCGTTCAAAACTGGAAAGAAGCTTTCTGAGAAACTGCTCTGTGTTCTGTGAATTCATCTCACAGAGTTACATCTTTCCCTTCAAGAAGCCTTTCGCTAAGGCTGTTCTTGTGGAAGTGGCAAAGGGATATTTGGAAGCCCATAGAGGGCTATGGTGAAAAAGGAAATATCTTCCGTTCAAAACTGGAAAGAAGCTTTCTGAGAAACTGTTCTGTGTTCTGCTAATTCATCTCACAGAGTTACATCTTTCCCTTCAAGAAGCCTTTCGCTAAGGCTGTTCTTGTGGAATTGGCAAAGGGATATTTGGAAGCCCATAGAGGCCTATGGTGAAAAAGGAAATATCTTCCGTTCAAAACTGGAAAGAAGCTTTCTGTGACACTGCTCTGTGTTCTGTGAATTCATCTCACAGAGTTACATCTTTCCCGTCAAGAAGCCTTTCGCTAAGGCTGTTCTTGTGGAATTGGCAAAGGGATATTTGGAAGCCCATAGAGGGCTATGGTGAAAAAGGAAATATCTTCCGTTCAAAACTGGAAAGAAGCTTTCTGAGAAACTGCTCTGTGTTCTGTTAATTCATGTCACAGAGTTACATCTTTCCCTTCAAGAAGCCTTTCGCTAAGGCTGCTCTTGTGGAATTGGCAAAGGGATATTTGGAAGCCCATAGAGGCCTATTGTGAAAAAGGAAATATCTTCCGTTCAAAACTGGAAAGAAGCTTTCTGAGAAACTGCTCTGTGTTCTGTGAATTCATCTCACAGAGTTACATCTTTCCCTTCAAGAAGCCTTTTGCTAAGGCTGTTCTTGTGGAATTGGCAAAGGAATATTTGGAATCCCATAGAGGCCTATGGTGAAAAAGGAAATATCTTCCGTTCAAAACTGGAAAGAAGCTTTCTGAGAAACTGTTCTGTGTTCTGCTAATTCATCTCACAGAGTTACATCTTTCCCTTCAAGAAGCCTTTCGCTAAGGCTGTTCTTGTGGAATTGGCAAAGGGATATTTGGAAGCCCATAGAGGGTTATGGTGAAAAAGGAAATATCTTCCGTTCAAAACTGGAAAGAAGATTTCTGAGAAACTGCTCTGTGTTCTGTGAATTCATCTCACAGAGTTACATCTTTCCCTTCAAGAAGCCTTTCGCTAAGGCTGTTCTTTTGGAATTGGCAAAGAGATATTTGGAAGCCCATAGAGGCCTATGGTGAAAAAGGAAATATCTTCTGTTCAAAACTGGAAAGAAGCTTTCTGAGAAACTGCTCTGTGTTCTGTGAATTCATCTCACAGAGTTACATCTTTCCCTTCAAGAAGCCTTTCGCTAAGGCTGTTCTTGTGGAATTGGCAAAGGGATATTTGGAAGCCCATAGTGGCCTACGGTGAAAAAGGAAATATCTTCTGTTCAAAACTGGAAAGAAGCTTTCTGAGAAACTGCTCTGTGTTCTGTGAATTCATCTCACAGAGTTACATCTTTCCCTTCAAGAAGCCTTTCGCTAAGGCTGTTCTTGTGGAATTGGCAAAGGGATATTTGGAAGCCCATAGAGGGCTATGGTGAAAAAGGAAATATCTTCCATTCAAAACTGAAAGGAAGCTTTCTGAGAAACTGCTCTGTGTTCTGTGAATTCATCTCACAGAGTTACATCTTTCCCTTCAAGAAGCCTTTCGCTAAGGCTGTTCTTGTGGAATTGGCAAAGGGATATTTGGAAGCCCATAGAGGGCTATGGTGAAAAAGGAAATATCTTCCGTTCAAAACTGGAAAGAAGCTTTCTGAGAAACTGCTCTGTGTTCTGTTAATTCATCTCACGGAATTGCATCTTTCACTTCAAGAAGCATTTCGCTAAAGCTGTTCTTGTGGAATTGGCAAAGGGATATTTGGAAGCCCATAGAGGGCTATGGTGAAAAAGGAAATATCTTCCGTTCAAAACTGGAAAGAAGCTTTCTGAGAAACTGCTCTGTGTTCTGTGAATTCATCTCACAGAGTTACATCTTTCCCTTCAAGAAGCCTTTCGCTAAGGTTGTTCTTGTATAATTGGCAAAGGGATATTTGGAAGCCCATAGAGGGCTATGGTGAAAAAGGAAATATCTTCCGTTTAAAACTGGAAAGAAGCTTTCTGAGAAACTGCTCTGTGTTATGTGAATTCATCTCACAGAGTTACATCTTTCCCTTCAAGAAGCCTTTTCCTAAGGCTGTTCTTGTGGAATTGGCAAAGGGATATTTGGAAGCCCATAGAGGCCTATGGTGAAAAAGGAAATATCTTCCGTTCAAAACTGGAAAGAAGCTTTCTGAGAAACTGTTCTGTGTTCTGCTAATTCATCTCACAGAGTTACATCATTCCTTTCAAGAACCCTTTCGCTAAGGCTGTTCTTGTGGAATTGGCAAAGGGATATTTGGAAGCCCATAGAGGGCTATGGTGAAAAAGGAAATATCTTCCGTTCAAAACTGGAAAGAAGCTTTCTGAGAAACTGCTCTGTGTTCTGTGAATTCATCTCACAGAGTTACATCTTTCCCTTCAAGAAGCCTTTCGCTAAGGCTGTTCTTGTGGATTGGCAAAGGGATATTTGGAAGCCCATAGAGGCCTATGGTGAAAAAGGAAATATCTTCCGTTCAAAACTGGAAAGAAGCTTTCTGAGAAACTGCTCTGTGTTCTGTGAATTCATCTCACAGAGTTACATCTTTCCCTTCAAGAAGCCTTTCGCTAAGGCTGTTCTTGTGGAAGTGGCAAAGGGATATTTGGAAGCCCATAGAGGGCTATGGTGAAAAAGGAAATATCTTCCGTTCAAAACTGGAAAGAAGCTTTCTGAGAAACTGTTCTGTGTTCTGCTAATTCATCTCACAGAGTTACATCTTTCCCTTCAAGAAGCCTTTCGCTAAGGCTGTTCTTGTGGAATTGGCAAAGGGATATTTGGAAGCCCATAGAGGCCTATGGTGAAAAAGGAAATATCTTCCGTTCAAAACTGGAAAGAAGCTTTCTGAGAAACTGTTCTGTGTTCTGCTAATTCATCTCACAGAGTTACATCTTTCCTTTCAAGAACCCTTTCGCTAAGGCTGTTCTTGTGGAATTGGCAAAGGGATATTTGGAAGCCCATAGAGGGCTATGGTGAAAAAGGAAATATCTTCCGTTCAAAACTGGAAAGAAGCTTTCTGAGAAACTGCTCTGTGTTCTGTGAATTCATCTCACAGAGTTACATCTTTCCCTTCAAGAAGCCTTTCGCTAAGGCTGTTCTTGTGGAATTGGCAAAGGGATATTTGGAAGCCCATAGAGGCCTATGGTGAAAAAGGAAATATCTTCCGTTCAAAACTGGAAAGAAGCTTTCTGAGAAACTGCTCTGTGTTCTGTGAATTCATCTCACAGAGTTACATCTTTCCCTTCAAGAAGCCTTTCGCTAAGGCTGTTCTTGTGGAAGTGGCAAAGGGATATTTGGAAGCCCATAGAGGGCTATGGTGAAAAAGGAAATATCTTCCGTTCAAAACTGGAAAGAAGCTTTCTGAGAAACTGTTCTGTGTTCTGCTAATTCATCTCACAGAGTTACATCTTTCCCTTCAAGAAGCCTTTCGCTAAGGCTGTTCTTGTGGAATTGGCAAAGGGATATTTGGAAGGCCATAGAGGCCTATGGTGAAAAAGGAAATATCTTCCGTTCAAAACTGGAAAGAAGCTTTCTGTGACACTGCTCTGTGTTCTGTGAATTCATCTCACAGAGTTACATCTTTCCCTTCAAGAAGCCTTTCGCTAACCTGTTCTTGTGGAATTGGCAAAGGGATATTTGGAAGCCCATAGAGCGCTATGGTGAAAAAGGAAATATCTTCCGTTCAAAACTGGAAAGAAGCTTTCTGAGAAACTGCTCTGTGTTCTGTTAATTCATCTCACGGAGTTACATCTTTCCCTTCAAGAAGCCTTTCGCTAAGGCTGTTCTTGTGGAATTGGCAAAGGGATATTTGGAAGCCCATAGAGGGCTATGGTGAAAAAGGAAATATCTTCCGTTCAAAACTGGAAAGAAGCTTTCTGAGAAATTGCTCTGTGTTCTGTTAATTCATCTCACAGAGTTACATCTTTCCCTTCAAGAAGCCTTTCGCTAAGGCTGTTCTTGTGGAATTGGCAAAGGGATATTTGGAAGCCCATAGAGGCCTATGGTGAAAAAGGAAATATCTTCCGTTCAAAACTGGAAAGAAGCTTTCTGAGAAACTGCTCTGTGTTCTGTGAATTCATCTCACAGAGTTACATCTTTCCCTTCAAGAAGCCTTTCGCTAAGGCTGTTCTTGTGGAATTGGCAAAGGGATATTTGGAAGCCCATAGAGGCCTATGGTGAAAAAGGAAATATCTTCCGTTCAAAACTGGAAAGAAGCTTTCTGAGAAACTGCTCTGTGTTCTGTGAATTCATCTCACAGAGTTACATCTTTCCCTTCAAGAAGCCTTTCGCTAAGGCTGTTCTTGTGGAATTGGCAAAGGGATATTTGGAAGCCCATAGAGGGCTATGGTGAAAAAGGAAATATCTTCCGTTCAAAACTGGAAAGAAGCTTTCTGAGAAACTGTTCTGTGTTCTGTGAATTCATCTCACAGAGTTACATCTTTCCCTTCAAGAAGCCTTTCGCTAAGGCTGTTCTTGTGGAATTGGCAAAGGGATATTTGGAAGCCCATAGAGGCCTATGGTGAAAAAGGAAATATCTTCCGTTCAAAACTGGAAAGAAGCTTTCTGAGAAACTGCTCTGTGTTCTGTGAATTCATCTCACAGTGTTACATCTTTCCCTTCAAGAAGCCTTTCGCTAAGGCTGTTCTTGTGGAATTGGCAAAGGGATATTTGGAAGCCCATAGAGGGCTATGGTGAAAAAGGAAATATCTTCCGTTCAAAACTGGAAAGAAGCTTTCTGAGAAACTGCTCTGTGTTCTGTGAATTCATCTCACAGAGTTACATCTTTCCCTTCAAGAAGCCTTTCGCTAAGGCTGTTCTTGTGGAATTGGCAAAGGGATATTTGGAAGCCCATAGACGGCTATGGAGAAAAAGGAAATATCTTCCGTTCAAAACTGGAAAGAAGCTTTCTGAGAAACTGCTCTGTGTTCTGTGAATTCATCTCACAGAGTTACATCTTTCCCTTCAAGAAGCCTTTCGCTAAGGCTGTTCTTGTGGAATTGGCAAAGGGATATTTGGAAGCCCATAGACGGCTATGGAGAAAAAGGAAATATCTTCCGTTCAAAACTGGAAAGAAGCTTTCTGAGAAACTGCTCTGTGTTCTGTGAATTCATCTCACAGAGTAACATCTTTCCCTTCAAGAAGCCTTTCGCTAAGGCTGTTCTTGTGGAATTGGCAAAGGGATATTTGGAAGCCCATAGAGGCTTATGGTGAAAAAGGAAATATCTTCCGTTCAAAACTGGAAAGAAGCTTTCTGAGAAACTGCTCTGTGTTCTTTGAATTCATCTCACAGAGTTACATCTTTCCCTTCAAGAAGCCTTTCGCTAAGGCTGTTCTTGTGGAATTGGCAAAGGGATATTTGGAAGCCCATAGAGGGCTATGGTGAAAAAGGAAATATCTTCCGTTCAAAACTGGAAAGAAGCTTTCTGAGAAACTGCTCTGTGTTCTGTTAATTCATCTCACAGAGTTACATCTTTCCCTTCAAGAAGCCTTTCGCTAAGGCTGCTCTTTTGGAATTGGCAAAGGGATATTTGGAAGCCCATAGAGGCCTAATGTGAAAAAGGAAATATCTTCCGTTCAAAACTGGAAAGAAGCTTTCTGAGAAACTGCTCTGTGTTCTGTGAATTCATCTCACAGAGTTACATCTTTCCCTTCAAGAAGCCTTTTGCTAAGGCTGTTCCTGTGGAATTGGCAAAGGGATATTTGGAAGCCCATAGAGGCCTATGGTGAAAAAGGAAATATCTTCCGTTTAAAACTGGAAAGAAGCTTTCTGAGAAACTGTTCTGTGTTCTGCTAATTCATCTCACAGAGTTACATCTTTCCCTTCAAGAAGCCTTTCGCTAAGGCTGTTCTTGTGGAATTGGCAAAGGGATATTTCGAAGCCCATAGAGGGTTATGGTGAAAAAGGAAATATCTTCCGTTCAAAACTGGAAAGAAGATTTCTGAGAAACTGCTCTGTGTTCTGTGAATTCATCTCACAGAGTTACATCTTTCCCTTCAAGAAGCCTTTCGCTAAGGCTGTTCTTTTGGAATTGGCAAAGGGATATTTGGAAGCCCATAGAGGCCTATGGTGAAAAAGGAAATATCTTCCGTTCAAAACTGGAAAGAAGCTTTCTGAGAAACTGCTCTGTGTTCTGTGAATTCATCTCACAGAGTTACATCTTTCCCTTCAAGAAGCCTTTCGCTAAGGCTGTTCTTGTGGAATTGGCAAAGGGATATTTGGAAGCCCATAGAGGGGTATGGTGAAAAAGGAAATATCTTCCATTCAAAACTGGAAAGAAGCTTTCTGAGAAACTGCTCTGTGTTCTGTTAATTCATCTCACAGAGTTACATCTTTCCCTTCAAGAAGCCTTTCGCTAAGGCTGTTCTTGTGGAATTGGCAAAGGGATATTTGGAAGCCCATAGACAGCTATGGAGAAAAAGGAAATATCTTCCGTTCAAAACTGGAAAGAAGCTTTCTGAGAAACTGCTCTGTGTTCTGTGAATTCATCTCACAGAGTTACATCTTTCCCTTCAAGAAGCCTTTCGCTAAGGCTGTTCTTGTGGAATTGGCAAAGGGATATTTGGAAGCCCATAGAGGCCTATGGTGAAAAAGGAAATATCTTCCGTTCAAAACTGGAAAGAAGCTTTCTGAGAAACTGCTCTGTGTTCTGTGAATTCATCTCACAGAGTTACATCTTTCCCTTCAAGAAGCCTTTGGCTAAGGCTGTTCTTGTGGAATTGGCAAAGGGATATTTGGAAGCCCATAGAGGCCTATGGTAAAAAAGGAAATATCTTCCGTTCAAAACTGGAAAGAAGCTTTCTGAGAAACTACTCTGTGTTCTGTGAATTCATCTCACAGAGTTACATCTTTCCCTTCAAGAAGCCTTTCGCTAAGGTTGTTCTTGTATAATTGGCAAAGGGATATTTGGAAGCCCATAGAGGGCTATGGTGAAAAAGGAAATATCTTCCGTTTAAAACTGGAAAGAACCTTTGAGAAACTGCTCTGTGTTATGTGAATTCATCTCACAGAGTTACATCTTTCCCTTCAAGAAGCCTTTTCCTAAGGCTGTTCTTGTGGAATTGGCAAAGGGATATTTGGAAGCCCATAGAGGCCTATGGTGAAAAAGGAAATATCTTCCGTTCAAAACTGGAAAGAAGCTTTCTGAGAAACTGTTCTGTGTTCTGCTAATTCATCTCACAGAGTTACATCTTTCCCTTCAAGAACCCTTTCGCTAAGGCTGTTCTTGTGGAATTGGCAAAGGGATATTTGGAAGCCCATAGAGGGCTATGGTGAAAAAGGAAATATCTTCCGTTCAAAACTGGAAAGAAGCTTTCTGAGAAACTGCTCTGTGTTCTGTGAATTCATCTCACAGAGTTACATCTTTCCCTTCAAGAAGCCTTTCGCTAAGGCTGTTCTTGTGGAATTGGCAAAGGGATATTTGGAAGCCCATAGAGGCCTATGGTGAAAAAGGAAATATCTTCCGTTCAAAACTGGAAAGAAGCTTTCTGAGAAACTGCTCTGTGTTCTGTGAATTCATCTCACAGAGTTACATCTTTCCCTTCAAGAAGCCTTTCGCTAAGGCTGTTCTTGTGGAAGTGGCAAAGGGATATTTGGAAGCCCATAGAGGGCTATGGTGAAAAAGGGAATATCTTCCGTTCAAAACTGGAAAGAAGCTTTCTGAGAAACTGTTCTGTGTTCTGCTAATTCATCTCACAGAGTTACATCTTTCCCTTCAAGAAGCCTTTCGCTAAGGCTGTTCTTGTGGAATTGGCAAAGGGATATTTGGAAGCCCATAGAGGCCTATGGTGAAAAAGGAAATATCTTCCGTTCAAAACTGGAAAGAAGCTTTCTGTGACACTGCTCTGTGTTCTGTGAATTCATCTCACAGAGTTACATCTTTCCCTTCAAGAAGCCTTTCGCTAAGGCTGTTCTTGTGGAATTGGCAAAGGGATATTTGGAAGCCCATAGAGCGCTATGGTGAAAAAGGAAATATCTTCCGTTCAAAACTGGAAAGAAGCTTTCTGAGAAACTGCTCTGTGTTCTGTTAATTCATCTCACGGAGTTACATCTTTCCCTTCAAGAAGCCTTTCGCTAAGGCTGTTCTTGTGGAATTGGCAAAGGGATATTTGGAAGCCCATAGAGGGCTATGGTGAAAAAGGAAATATCTTCCGTTCAAAACTGGAAAGAAGCTTTCTGAGAAACTGCTCTGTGTTCTGTTAATTCATCTCACAGAGTTACATCTTTCCCTTCAAGAAGCCTTTCGCTAAGGCTGTTCTTGTGGAATTGGCAAAGGGATATTTGGAAGCCAATAGAGGCCTATGGTGAAAAAGGAAATATCTTCCGTTCAAAACTGGAAAGAAGCTTTCTGACTTTCTGAGAAACTGCTCTGTGTTCTGTGAATTCATCTCACAGAGTTACATCTTTCCCTTCAAGAAGTCTTTCGCTAAGGCTGTTCTTGTGGAATTGGCAAAGGGATATTTGGAAGCCCATAGAGGGCTATGGTGAAAAAGGAAATATCTTCCGTTCAAAACTGGAAAGAAGCTTTCTGAGAAACTGCTCTGTGTTCTGTTAATTCATCTCACGGAGTTACATCTTTCCCTTTAAGAAGCCTTTCGCTAAGGCTGTTCTTGTGGAATTGGCAAAGGGATATTTGGAAGCCCATAGAGGGCTATGGTGAAAAAGGAAATATCTTCCGTTCAAAACTGAAAGGAAGCTTTCTGAGAAACTGCTCTGTGTTCTGTGAATTCATCTCACAGAGTTACATCTTTCCCTTCAAGAAGCCTTTCGCTAAGGCTGTTCTTGTGGAATTGGCAAAGGGATATTTGGAAGCCGATAGAGGGCTATGGTGAAAAAGGAAATATCTTCCGTTCAAAACTGGAAAGAAGCTTTCTGAGAAACTGCTCTGTGTTCTGTTAATTCATCTCACGGAGTTGCATCTTTCACTTCAAGAAGCCTTTCGCTAAAGCTGTTCTTGTGGAATTGGCAAAGGGATATTTGGAAGCCCATAGGGGGCTATGGTGAAAAAGGAAATATCTTCCGTTCAAAACTGGAAAGAAGCTTTCTGAGAAACTGCTCTGTGTTCTGTGAATTCATCTCACAGAGTTACATCTTTCCCTTCAAGAAGCCTTTCGCTAAGGCTGTTCTTGTGGAATTGGCAAAGGGATATTTGGAAGCCCATAGAGGCCTATGGTGAAAAAGGAAATATCTTCCGTTCAAAACTGGAAAGAAGCTTTCTGAGAAACTGTTCTGTGTTCTGCTAATTCATCTCACAGAGTTACATCTTTCCCTTCAAGAAGCCTTTCGCTAAGGCTGTTCTTGTGGAATTGGCAAAGGGATATTTGGAAGCCCAGAGAGGCCTATGGTGAAAAAGGAAATATCTTCCGTTCAAAACTGGAAAGAAGCTTTCTGAGAAACTGCTCTGTGTTCTGTGAATTCATCTCACAGAGTTACATCTTTCCCTTCAAGAAGCCTTTCGCTAAGGCTGTTCTTGTGGAATTGGCAAAGGGATATTTGGAAGCCCATAGAGGCCTATGGTGAAAAAGGAAATATCTTCCGTTCAAAACTGGAAAGAAGCTTTCTGAGAAACTGTTCTGTGTTCTGCTAATTCATCTCACAGAGTTACATCTTTCCCTTCAAGAAGCCTTTCGCTAAGGCTGTTCTTGTGGAATTGGCAAAGGGATATTTGGAAGCCCATAGAGGCCTATGGTGAAAAAGGAAATATCTTCCGTTCAAAACTGGAAAGAAGCTTTCTGAGAAACTGCTCTGTGTTCTGTGAATTCATCTCACAGAGTTACATCTTTCCCTTCAAGAAGCCTTTCGCTAAGGCTGTTCTTGTGGAATTGGCAAAGGGATATTTGGAAGCCCATAGAGGGCTATGGTGAAAAAGGAAATATCTTCCGTTCAAAACTGGAAAGAAGCTTTCTGAGAAACTGCTCTGTGTTCTGTGAATTCATCTCACAGAGTTACATCTTTCCCTTCAAGAAGCCTTTCGCTAAGGCTGTTCTTGTGGAATTGGCAAAGGGATATTTGGAAGCCCATAGAGGCCTATGGTGAAAAAGGAAATATCTTCCGTTCAAAACTGGAAAGAAGCTTTCTGAGAAACTGCTCTGTGTTCTGTGAATTCATCTCACAGTGTTACATCTTTCCCTTCAAGAAGCCTTTCGCTAAGGCTGTTCTTGTGGAATTGGCAAAGGGATATTTGGAAGCCCATAGAGGGCTATGGTGAAAAAGGAAATATCTTCCGTTCAAAACTGGAAAGAAGCTTTCTGAGAAACTGCTCTGTGTTCTGTGAATTCATCTCACAGAGTTACATCTTTCCCTTCAAGAAGCCTTTCGCTAAGGCTGTTCTTGTGGAATTGGCAAAGGGATATTTGGAAGCCCATAGACGGCTATGGAGAAAAAGGAAATATCTTCCGTTCAAAACTGGAAAGAAGCTTTCTGAGAAACTGCTCTGTGTTCTGTGAATTCATCTCACAGAGTAACATCTTTCCCTTCAAGAAGCCTTTCGCTAAGGCTGTTCTTGTGGAATTGGCAAAGGGATATTTGGAAGCCCATAGAGGCTTATGGTGAAAAAGGAAATATCTTCCGTTCAAAACTGGAAAGAAGCTTTCTGAGAAACTGCTCTGTGTTCTGTGAATTCATCTCACAGAGTTACATCTTTCCCTTCAAGAAGCCTTTCGCTAAGGCTGTTCTTGTGGAATTGGCAAAGGGATATTTGGAAGCCCATAGAGGGCTATGGTGAAAAAGGAAATATCTTCCGTTCAAAACTGGAAAGAAGCTTTCTGAGAAACTGCTCTGTGTTCTGTTAATTCATCTCACAGAGTTACATCTTTCCCTTCAAGAAGCCTTTCGCTAAGGCTGCTCTTGTGGAATTGGCAAAGGGATATTTGGAAGCCCATAGAGGCCTATTGTGAAAAAGGAAATATCTTCCGTTCAAAACTGGAAAGAAGCTTTCTGAGAAACTGCTCTGTGTTCTGTGAATTCATCTCACAGAGTTACATCTTTCCCTTCAAGAAGCCTTTTGCTAAGGCTGTTCCTGTGGAATTGGCAAAGGGATATTTGGAAGCCCATAGAGGCCTATGGTGAAAAAGGAAATATCTTCCGTTTAAAACTGGAAAGAAGCTTTCTGAGAAACTGTTCTGTGTTCTGCTAATTCATCTCACAGAGTTACATCTTTCCCTTCAAGAAGCCTTTCGCTAAGGCTGTTCTTGTGGAATTGGCAAAGGGATATTTCGAAGCCCAAGAGGGTTATGGTGAAAAAGGAAATATCTTCCGTTCAAAACTGGAAAGAAGATTTCTGAGAAACTGCTCTGTGTTCTGTGAATTCATCTCACAGAGTTACATCTTTCCCTTCAAGAAGCCTTTCGCTAAGGCTGTTCTTTTGGAATTGGCAAAGGGATATTTGGAAGCCCATAGAGGCCTATGGTGAAAAAGGAAATATCTTCCGTTCAAAACTGGAAAGAAGCTTTCTGAGAAACTGCTCTGTGTTCTGTGAATTCATCTCACAGAGTTACATCTTTCCCTTCAAGAAGCCTTTCGCTAAGGCTGTTCTTGTGGAATTGGCAAAGGGATATTTGGAAGCCCATAGAGGGCTATGGTGAAAAAGGAAATATCTTCCATTCAAAACTGGAAAGAAGCTTTCTGAGAAACTGCTCTGTGTTCTGTTAATTCATCTCACAGAGTTACATCTTTCCCTTCAAGAAGCCTTTCGCTAAGGCTGTTCTTGTGGAATTGGCAAAGGGATATTTGGAAGCCCATAGACAGCTATGGAGAAAAAGGAAATATCTTCCGTTCAAAACTGGAAAGAAGCTTTCTGAGAAACTGCTCTGTGTTCTGTGAATTCATCTCACAGAGTTACATCTTTCCCTTCAAGAAGCCTTTCGCTAAGGCTGTTCTTGTGGAATTGGCAAAGGGATATTTGGAAGCCCATAGAGGCCTACGGTGAAAAAGGAAATATCTTCCGTTCAAAACTGGAAAGAAGCTTTCTGAGAAACTGCTCTGTGTTCTGTGAATTCATCTCACAGAGTTACATCTTTCCCTTCAAGAAGCCTTTGGCTAAGGCTGTTCTTGTGGAATTGGCAAAGGGATATTTGGAAGCCCATAGAGGCCTATGGTAAAAAAGGAAATATCTTCCGTTCAAAACTGGAAAGAAGCTTTCTGAGAAACTGCTCTGTGTTCTGTGAATTCATCTCACAGAGTTACATCTTTCCCTTCAAGAAGCCTTTCGCTAAGGTTGTTCTTGTATAATTGGCAAAGGGATATTTGGAAGCCCATAGAGGGCTATGGTGAAAAAGGAAATATCTTCCGTTTAAAACTGGAAAGAACCTTTGAGAAACTGCTCTGTGTTATGTGAATTCATCTCACAGAGTTACATCTTTCCCTTCAAGAAGCCTTTTCCTAAGGCTGTTCTTGTGGAATTGGCAAAGGGATATTTGGAAGCCCATAGAGGCCTATGGTGAAAAAGGAAATATCTTCCGTTCAAAACTGGAAAGAAGCTTTCTGAGAAACTGTTCTGTGTTCTGCTAATTCATCTCACAGAGTTACATCTTTCCTTTCAAGAACCCTTTCGCTAAGGCTGTTCTTGTGGAATTGGCAAAGGGATATTTGGAAGCCCATAGAGGGCTATGGTGAAAAAGGAAATATCTTCCGTTCAAAACTGGAAAGAAGCTTTCTGAGAAACTGCTCTGTGTTCTGTGAATTCATCTCACAGAGTTACATCTTTCCCTTCAAGAAGCCTTTCGCTAAGGCTGTTCTTGTGGAATTGGCAAAGGGATATTTGGAAGCCCATAGAGGCCTATGGTGAAAAAATAAATATCTTCCGTTCAAAACTGGAAAGAAGCTTTCTGAGAAACTGCTCTGTGTTCTGTGAATTCATCTCACAGTGTTACATCTTTCCCTTCAAGAAGCCTTTCGCTAAGGCTGTTCTTGTGGAATTGGCAAAGGGATATTTGGAAGCCCATAGAGGGCTATGGTGAAAAAGGAAATATCTTCCGTTCAAAACTGGAAAGAAGCTTTCTGAGAAACTGCTCTGTGTTCCGTGAATTCATCTCACAGATTTACATCTTTCCCTTCAAGAAGCCTTTCGCTAAGGCTGTTCTTGTGGAATTGGCAAAGGGATATTTGGAAGCCCATAGACGGCTATGGAGAAAAAGGAAATATCTTCCGTTCAAAACTGGAAAGAAGCTTTCTGAGAAACTGCTCTGTGTTCTGTGAATTCATCTCACAGAGTAACATCTTTCCCTTCAAGAAGCCTTTCGCTAAGGCTGTTCTTGTGGAATTGGCAAAGGGATATTTGGAAGCCCATAGAGGCCCATGGTGAAAAAGGAAATATCTTCCGTTCAAAACTGGAAAGAAGCTTTCTGAGAAACTGCTCTGTGTTCTGTGAATTCATCTCACAGAGTTACATCTTTCCCTTCAAGAAGCCTTTCGCTAAGGCTGTTCTTGTGGAATTGGCAAAGGGATATTTGGAAGCCCATAGAGGGCTATGGTGAAAAAGGAAATATCTTCCGTTCAAAACTGGAAAGAAGCTTTCTGAGAAACTGCTCTGTGTTCTGTTAATTCATCTCACAGAGTTACATCTTTCCCTTCAAGAAGCCTTTCGCTAAGCCTGCTCTTGTGGAATTGGCAAAGGGATATTTGGAAGCCCATAGAGGCCTATTGTGAAAAAGGAAATATCTTCCGTTCAAAACTGGACAGAAGCTTTCTGAGAAACTGCTCTGTGTTCTGTGAATTCATCTCACAGAGTTACATCTTTCCCTTCAAGAAGCCTTTTGCTAAGGCTGTTCTTGTGGAATTGGCAAAGGGGTATTTGGAAGCCCATAGAGGCCTATGGTGAAAAAGGAAATATCTTCCGTTCAAAACTGGAAAGAAGCTTTCTGAGAAACTGTTCTGTGTTCTGCTAATTCATCTCACAGAGTTACATCTTTCCCTTCAAGAAGCCTTTCGCTAAGGCTGTTCTTGTGGAATTGGCAAAGGGATATTTGGAAGCCCATAGAGGGTTATGGTGAAAAAGGAAATATCTTCCGTTCAAAACTGGAAAGAAGATTTCTGAGAAACTGCTCTGTGTTCTGTGAATTCATCTCACAGAGTTACATCTTTCCCTTCAAGAAGCCTTTCGCTAAGGCTGTTCTTTTGGAATTGGCAAAGGGATATTTGGAAGCCCATAGAGGCCTATGGTGAAAAAGGAAATATCTTCTGTTCAAAACTGGAAAGAAGCTTTCTGAGAAACTGCTCTGTGTTCTGTGAATTCATCTCACAGAGTTACATCTTTCTCTTCAAGAAGCCTTTCGCTAAGGCTGTTCTTGTGGAATTGGCAAAGGGATATTTGGAAGCCCATAGAGGGCTATGGTGAAAAAGGAAATATCTTCCATTCAAAACTGGAAAGAAGCTTTCTGAGAAACTGCTCTGTGTTCTGTTAATTCATCTCACAGAGTTACATCTTTCCCTTCAAGAAGCCTTTCGCTAAGGCTGTTCTTGTGGAATTGGCAAAGGGATATTTGGAAGCCCATAGACGGCTATGGAGAAAAAGGAAATATCTTCCGTTCAAAACTGGAAAGAAGCTTTCTGAGAAACTGCTCTGTGTTCTGTGAATTCATCTCACAGAGTTACATCTTTCCCTTCAAGAAGCCTTTCGCTAAGGCTGTTCTTGTGGAATTGGCAAAGGGATATTTGGAAGCCCATAGAGGGCTATGGTGAAAAAGGAAATATCTTCCGTTCAAAACTGGAAAGAAGCTTTCTGAGAAAATGCTCTGTGTTCTGTTAATTCATCTCACGGAGTTGCATCTTTCACTTCAAGAAGCCTTTTGCTAAAGCTGTTCTTGTGGAATTGGCAAAGGGATATTTGGAAGCCCATAGGGGGCTATGGTGAAAAAGGAAATATCTTCCGTTCAAAACTGGAAAGAAGCTTTCTGAGAAACTGCTCTGTGTTCTGTGAATTCATCTCACAGAGTTACATCTTTCCCTTCAAGAAGCCTTTCGCTAAGGCTGTTCTTGTGGAATTGGCAAAGGGATATTTGGAAGCCCATAGAGGCCTATGGTGAAAAAGGAAATATCTTCCGTTCAAAACTGGAAAGAAGCTTTCTGAGAAACTGTTCTGTGTTCTGCTACTTCATCTCACAGAGTTACATCTTTCCCTTCAAGAAGCCTTTCGCTAAGGCTGTTCTTGTGGAATTGGCAAAGGGATATTTGGAAGCCCATAGAGGCCTATGGTGAAAAAGGAAATATCTTCCGTTCAAAACTGGAAAGAAGCTTTCTGAGAAACTGCTCTGTGTTCTGTGAATTCATCTCACAGAGTTACATATTTCCCTTCAAGAAGCCTTTCGCTAAGGCTGTTCTTGTGGAATTGGCAAAGGGATATTTGGAAGCCCATAGAGGGCTATGGTGAAAAAGGAAATATCTTCCGTTCAAAACTGGAAAGAAGCTTTCTGAGAAACTGTTCTGTGTTCTGTGAATTCATCTCACAGAGTTACATCTTTCCCTTCAAGAAGCCTTTCGCTAAGGCTGTTCTTGTGGAATTGGCAAAGGGATATTTGGAAGCCCATAGAGGCCTATGGTGAAAAAGGAAATATCTTCCGTTCAAAACTGGAAAGAAGCTTTCTGAGAAACTGCTCTGTGTTCTGTGAATTCATCTCACAGTGTTACATCTTTCCCTTCAAGAAGCCTTTCGCTAAGGCTCTTCTTGTGGAATTGGCAAAGGGATATTTGGAAGCCCATAGAGGGCTATGGTGAAAAAGGAAATATCTTCCGTTCAAAACTGGAAAGAAGCTTTCTGAGAAACTGCTCTGTGTTCTGTGAATTCATCTCACAGAGTTACATCTTTCCCTTCAAGAAGCCTTTCGCTAAGGCTGTTCTTGTGGAATTGGCAAAGGGATATTTGGAAGCCCATAGACGGCTATGGAGAAAAAGGAAATATCTTCCGTTCAAAACTGGAAAGAAGCTTTCTGAGAAACTGCTCTGTGTTCTGTGAATTCATCTCACAGAGTAACATCTTTCCCTTCAAGAAGCCTTTCGCTAAGGCTGTTCTTGTGGAATTGGCAAAGGGATATTTGGAAGCCCATAGAGGCCTATGGTGAAAAAGGAAATATCTTCGGTTCAAAACTGGAAAGAAGCTTTCTGAGAAACTGCTCTGTGTTCTGTGAATTCATCTCACAGAGTTACATCTTTCCCTTCAAGAAGCCTTTCGCTAAGGCTGTTCTTGTGGAATTGGCAAAGGGATATTTGGAAGCCCATAGAGGGCTATGGTGAAAAAGGAAATATCTTCCGTTCAAAACTGGAAAGAAGCTTTCTGAGAAACTGCTCTGTGTTCTGTTAATTCATCTCACAGAGTTACATCTTTCCCTTCAAGAAGCCTTTCGCTAAGCCTGCTCTTGTGGAATTGGCAAAGGGATATTTGGAAGCCCATAGAGGCCTATTGTGAAAAAGGAAATATCTTCCGTTCAAAACTGGACAGAAGCTTTCTGAGAAACTGCTCTGTGTTCTGTGAATTCATCTCACAGAGTTACATCTTTCCCTTCAAGAAGCCTTTCGCTAAGGCTGTTCTTTTGGAATTGGCAAAGGGATATTTGGAAGCCCATAGAGGCCTATGGTGAAAAAGGAAATATCTTCTGTTCAAAACTGGAAAGAAGCTTTCTGAGAAACTGCTCTGTGTTCTGTGAATTCATCTCACAGAGTTACATCTTTCCCTTCAAGAAGCCTTTCGCTAAGGCTGTTCTTGTGGAATTGGCAAAGGGATATTTGGAAGCCCATAGAGGGCTATGGTGAAAAAGGAAATATCTTCCATTCAAAACTGGAAAGAAGCTTTCTGAGAAACTGCTCTGTGTTCTGTTAATTCATCTCACAGAGTTACATCTTTCCCTTCAAGAAGCCTTTCGCTAAGGCTGTTCTTGTGGAATTGGCAAAGGGATATTTGGAAGCCCATAGAGGCCTACGGTGAAAAAGGAAATATCTTCTGTTCAAAACTGGAAAGAAGCTTTCTGAGAAACTGCTCTGTGTTCTGTGAATTCATCTCACAGAGTTACATCTTTCCCTTCAAGAAGCCTTTCGCTAAGGCTGTTCTTGTGGAATTGGCAAACGGATATTTGGAAGCCCATAGAGGGCTATGGTGAAAAAGGAAATATCTTCCGTTCAAAACTGAAAGGAAGCTTTCTGAGAAACTGCTCTGTGTTCTGTGAATTCATCTCACAGAGTTACATCTTTCCCTTCAAGAAGCCTTTCGCTAAGGCTGTTCTTGTGGAATTGGCAAAGGGATATTTGGAAGCCCTTAGAGGGCTATGGTGAAAAAGGAAATATCTTCCGTTCAAAACTGGAAAGAAGCTTTCTGAGAAACTGCTCTGTGTTCTGTTAATTCATCTCACGGAGTTGCATCTTTCACTTCAAGAAGCCTTTCGCTAAAGCTGTTCTTGTGGAATTGGCAAAGGGATATTTGGAAGCCCATAGAGGGCTATGGTGAAAAAGGAAATATCTTCCGTTCAAAACTGGAAAGAAGCTTTCTGAGAAACTCCTCTGTGTTCTGTGAATTCATCTCACAGAGTTACATCTTTCCCTTCAAGAAGCCTTTTGCTAAGGCTGTTCTTGTGGAATTGGCAAAGGGATATTTGGAAGCCCATAGAGGCCTATGGTGAAAAAGGAAATATCTTCCGTTCAAAACTGGAAAGAAGCTTTCTGAGAAACTGTTCTGTGTTCTGCTAATTCATCTCACAGAGTTACATCTTTCCCTTCAAGAAGCCTTTCGCTAAGGCTGTTCTTGTGGAATTGGCAAAGGGATATTTGGAAGCCCATAGAGGCCTATGGTGAAAAAGGAAATATCTTCCGTTCAAAACTGGAAAGAAGCTTTCTGAGAAACTGCTCTGTGTTCTGTGAATTCATCTCACAGAGTTACATCTTTCCCTTCAAGAAGCCTTTCGCTAAGGCTGTTCTTGTGGAATTGGCAAAGGGATATTTGGAAGCCCATAGAGGGCTATGGTGAAAAAGGAAATATCTTCCGTTCAAAACTGGAAAGAATCTTTCTGAGAAACTGTTCTGTGTTCTGTGAATTCATCTCACAGAGTTACATCTTTCCCTTCAAGAAGCCTTTCGCTAAGGCTGTTCTTGTGGAATTGGCAAAGGGATATTTGGAAGCCCATAGAGGCCTATGGTGAAAAAGGAAATATCTTCCGTTCAAAACTGGAAAGAAGCTTTCTGAGAAACTGCTCTGTGTTCTGTGAATTCATCTCACAGTGTTACATCTTTCCCTTCAAGAAGCCATTCGCTAAGGCTGTTCTTGTGGAATTGGCAAAGGGATATTTGGAAGCCCATAGAGGGCTATGGTGAAAAAGGAAATATCTTCCGTTCAAAACTGGAAAGAAGCTTTCTGAGAAACTGCTCTGTGTTCTGTGAATTCATCTCACAGAGTTACATCTCTCCCTTCAAGAAGCCTTTCGCTAAGGCTGTTCTTGTGGAATTGGCAAAGGGATATTTGGAAGCCCATAGACGGCTATGGAGAAAAAGGAAATATCTTCCGTTCAAAACTGGAAAGAAGCTTTCTGAGAAACTGCTCTGTGTTCTGTGAATTCATCTCACAGAGTAACATCTTTCCCTTCAAGAAGCCTTTCGCTAAGGCTGTTCTTGTGGAATTGGCAAGGGATATTTGGAAGCCCATAGAGGCCTATGGTGAAAAAGGAAATATCTTCCGTTCAAAACTGGAAAGAAGCTTTCTGAGAAACTGCTCTGTGTTCTGTGAATTCATCTCACAGAGTTACATCTTTCCCTTCAAGAAGCCTTTCGCTAAGGCTGTTCTTGTGGAATTGGCAAAGGGATATTTGGAAGCCCATAGAGGGCTATGGTGAAAAAGGAAATATCTTCCGTTCAAAACTGGAAAGAAGCTTTCTGAGAAACTGCTCTGTGTTCTGTGAATTCATCTCACAGAGTTACATCTTTCCCTTCAAGAAGCCTTTCGCTAAGGCTGCTCTTGCGGAATTGGCAAAGGGATATTTGGAAGCCCATAGAGGCCTATTGTGAAAAAGGAAATATCTTCCGTTCAAAACTGGAAAGAAGCTTTCTGAGAAACTGCTCTGTGTTCTGTGAATTCATCTCACAGAGTTACATCTTTCCCTTCAAGAAGCCTTTTGCTAAGGCTGTTCCTGTGGAATTGGCAAAGGGATATTTGGAAGCCCATAGAGGCCTATGGTGAAAAAGGAAATATCTTCCGTTCAAAACTGGAAAGAAGCTTTCTGAGAAACTGTTCTGTGTTCTGCTAATTCATCTCACAGAGTTACATCTTTCCCTTCAAGAAGCCTTTCGCTAAGGCTGTTCTTGTGGAATTGGCAAAGGGATATTTCGAAGCCCATAGAGGGTTATGGTGAAAAAGGAAATATCTTCCGTTCAAAACTGGAAAGAAGATTTCTGAGAAACTGCTCTGTGTTCTGTGAATTCATCTCACAGAGTTACATCTTTCCCTTCAAGAAGCCTTTCGCTAAGGCTGTTCTTGTGGAATTGGCAAAGGGATATTTGGAAGCCCATAGACAGCTATGGAGAAAAAGGAAATATCTTCCGTTCAAAACTGGAAAGAAGCTTTCTGAGAAACTCCTCTGTGTTCTGTGAATTCATCTCACAGAGTTACATCTTTCCCTTCAAGAAGCCTTTCGCTAAGGCTGTTCTTGTGGAATTGGCAAAGGGATATTTGGAAGCCCATAGATGCCTACGGTGAAAAAGGAAATATCTTCCGTTCAAAACTGGAAAGAAGCTTTCTGAGAAACTGCTCTGTGTTCTGTGAATTCATCTCACAGAGTTACATCTTTCCCTTCAAGAAGCCTTTCGCTAAGGCTGTTCTTGTGGAATTGGCAAAGGGATATTTGGAAGCCCATAGAGGGCTATGGTGAAAAAGGAAATATCTTCCGTTCAAAACTGAAAGGAAGCTTTCTGAGAAACTGCTCTGTGTTCTGTGAATTCATCTCACAGAGTTACATCTTTCCCTTCAAGAAGCCTTTCGCTAAGGCTGTTCTTGTGGAATTGGCAAAGGGATATTTAGAAGCCCATAGAGGGCTATGGTGAAAAAGGAAATATCTTCCGTTCAAAACTGGAAAGAAGCTTTCTGAGAAACTGCTCTGTGTTCTGTTAATTCATCTCACGGAGTTGCATCTTTCACTTCAAGAAGCCTTTCGCTAAAGCTGTTCTTGTGGAATTGGCAAAGGGATATTTGGAAGCCCATAGAGGGCTATGGTGAAAAAGGAAATATCTTCCGTTCAAAACTGGAAAGAAGCTTTCTGAGAAACTGCTCTGTGTTCTGTGAATTCATCTCACAGAGTTACATCTTTCTCTTCAAGAAGCCTTTTGCTAAGGCTGTTCTTGTGGAATTGGCAAAGGGATATTTGGAAGCCCATAGAGGCCTATGGTGAAAAAGGAAATATCTTCCGTTCAAAACTGGAAAGAAGCTTTCTGAGAAACTGCTCTGTGTTCTGTGAATTCATCTCACAGAGTTACATCTTTCCCTTCAAGAAGCCTTTCGCTAAGGCTGTTCTTGTGGAATTGGCAAAGGGATATTTGGAAGCCCATAGAGGGCTATGGTGAAAAAGGAAATATCTTCCGTTCAAAACTGGAAAGAAGCTTTCTGAGAAACTGTTCTGTGTTCTGTGAATTCATCTCACAGAGTTACATCTTTCCCTTCAAGAAGCCTTTCGCTAAGGCTGTTCTTGTGGAATTGGCAAAGGGATATTTGGAAGCCCTTAGAGGCCTATGGTGAAAAAGGAAATATCTTCCGTTCAAAACTGGAAAGAAGCTTTCTGAGAAACTGCTCTGTGGTCTGTGAATTCATCTCACAGTGTTACATCTTTCCCTTCAAGAAGCCTTTCGCTAAGGCTGTTCTTGTGGAATTGGCAAAGGGATATTTGGAAGCCCATAGTGGGCTATGGTGAAAAAGGAAATATCTTCCGTTCAAAACTGGAAAGAAGCTTTCTGAGAAACTGCTCTGTGTTCTGTGAATTCATCTCACAGAGTTACATCTTTGCCTTCAAGAAGCCTTTCGCTAAGGCTGTTCTTGTGGAATTGGCAAAGGGATATTTGGAAGCCCATAGACGGCTATGGAGAAAAAGGAAATATCTTCCGTTCAAAACTGGAAAGAAGCTTTCTGAGAAACTGCTCTGTGTTCTGTGAATTCATCTCACAGAGTAACATCTTTCCCTTCAAGAAGCCTTTCGCTAAGGCTGTTCTTGTGGAATTGGCAAAGGGATATTTGGAAGCCCATAGAGGCCTATGGTGAAAAAGGAAATATCTTCCGTTCAAAACTGGAAAGAAGCTTTCTGAGAAACTACTCTATGTTCTGTTAATTCATCTCACAGAGTTACATCTTTCCCTTCAAGAAGCCTTTCGCTAAGGCTGTTCTTGTGGAATTGGCAAAGGGATATTTGGAAGCCCATAGAGGGCTATGGTGAAAAAGGAAATATCTTCCGTTCAAAACTGGAAAGAAGCTTTCTGAGAAACTGCTCTGTGTTCTGTGAATTCATCTCACAGAGTAACATCTTTCCCTTCAAGAAGCCTTTCGCTAAGGCTGTTCTTGTCGAATGGCAAAGGGATATTTGGAAGCCCATAGAGGCCTATGGTGAAAAAGGAAATATCTTCCGTTCAAAACTGGAAAGAAGCTTTCTGAGAAACTGCTCTGTGTTCTGTGAATTCATCTCACAGAGTTACATCTTTCCCTTCAAGAAGCCTTTCGCTAAGGCTGTTCTTGTGGAATTGGCAAAGGGATATTTGGACGCCCATAGAGGGCTATGTTGAAAAAGGAAATATCTTCCGTTCAAAACTGGAAAGAAGCTTTCTGAGAAACTGCTCTGTGTTCTGTTAATTCATCTCACAGAGTTACATCTTTCCCTTCAAGACGCCTTTCGCTAAGGCTGTTCTTGTGGAATTGGCAAAGGGATATTTGGAAGCCCCTAGACGCCTATGGAGAAAAAGGAAATATCTTCCGTTCAAAACTGGAAAGAAGCTTTCTGAGAAACTGCTCTGTGTTCTGTGAATTCATCTCACAGAGTTACATCTTTCCCTTCAAGAAGCCTTTTGCTAAGGCTGTTCTTGTGGAATTGGCAAAGGGATATTTGGAAGCCCATAGAGGGCTATGGTGAAAAAGGAAATATCTTCCGTTCAAAACTGGAAAGAAGCTTTCTGAGAAACTGTTCTGTGTTCTGCTAATTCATCTCACAGAGTTACATCTTTCCCTTCAAGAAGCCTTTCCCTAAGGCTGTTCCTGTGGAATTGGCAAAGGGATATTTGGAAGCCCATAGAGGGCTATGGTGAAAAAGGAAATATCTTCCGTTCAAAACTGGAAAGAAGCTTTCTGAGAAACTGCTCTGTGTTCTGTGAATTCATCTCACAGAGTTACATCTTTCCCTTCAAGAAGCCTTTCGCTAAGGCTGTTCTTGTGGAATTGGCAACGGGATATTTGGAAGCCCATAGAGGCCTATGGTGAAAAAGGAAATATCTTCCGTTCAAAACTGGAAAGAAGCTTTCTGAGAAACTGCTCTGTGTTCTGTGAATTCATCTCACAGAGTTACATCTTTCCCTTCAAGAAGCGTTTCGCTAAGGCTGTTCTTGTGGAATTGGCAAAGGGATATTTGGAAGCCCATAGAGGGCTATGGTGAAAAAGGAAATATCTTCCGTTCAAAACTGGAAAGAAGCTTTCTGAGAAACTGCTCTGTGTTCTGTGAATTCATCTCACAGAGTTACATCTTTCCCTTCAAGAAGCCTTTCGCTAAGGCTGTTCTTGTGGAATTGGCAAAGGGATATTTGGAAGCCCGTAGACGGCTATGGAGAAAAAGGAAATATCTTCCGTTCAAAACTGGAAAGAAGCTTTCTGAGGAACTGCTCTGTGTTCTGTGAATTCATCTCACAGAGTTACATCTTTCCCTTCAAGAAGCCTTTCGCTAAGGCTGTTCTTGTGGAATTGGCAAAGGGATATTTGGAAGCCCATAGAGGCCTATGGTGAAAAAGGAAATATCTTCCGTTCAAAACTGGAAAGAAGCTTTCTGAGAAACTGCTCTGTGTTCTGTGAATTCATCTCACAGAGTTACATCTTTCCCTTCAAGAAGCCTTTTGCTAAGGCTGTTCTTGTGGAATTGGCAAAGGGATATTTGGAAGCCCATAGAGGGCTATGGTGAAAAAGGAAATATCTTCCGTTCAAAACTGGAAAGAAGCTTTCTGAGAAACTGCTCTGTGTTCTGTGAATTCATCTCACAGAGTTACATCTTTCCCTTCAAGAAGCCTTTCGCTAAGGCTGTTCTTGTGGAATTGGCAAAGGGATATTTGGAAGCCCATAGACGGCTATGGAGAAAAAGGAAATATCTTCCGTTCAAAACTGGAAAGAAGCTTTCTGAGAAACTGCTCTGTGTTCTGTGAATTCATCTCACAGAGTTACATCTTTCCCTTCAAGAAGCCTTTCGCTAAGGCTGTTCTTGTGGAATTGGCAAAGGGATATTTGGAAGCCCATAGAGGCCTATGGTGAAAAAGGAAATATCTTCCGTTCAAAACTGGAAAGAAGCTTTCTGAGAAACTGCTCTGTGTTCTGTGAATTCATCTCACAGAGTTACATCTTTCCCTTCAAGAAGCCTTTCGCTAAGGCTGTTCTTGTGGAATTGGCAAAGGGATATTTGGAACCCCATAGAGGGCTATGGTGAAAAAGGAAATATCTTCCGTTCAAAACTGGAAAGAAGCTTTCTGAGAAACTGTTCTGTGTTCTGTGAATTCATCTCACAGAGTTACATCTTTCCCTTCAAGAAGCCTTTCGCTAAGGCTGTTCTTGTGGAATTGGCAAAGGGATATTTGGAAGCCCATAGAGGGCTATGGTGAAAAAGGAAATATCTTCCGTTCAAAACTGGAAAGAAGCTTTCTGAGAAACTGCTCTGTGTTCTGTGAATTCATCTCACAGAGTTACATCTTTCCCTTCAAGAAGCCTTTCGCTAAGGCTGTTCTTGTGGAATTGGCAAAGGGATATTTGGAAGCCCATAGAGGCCTATGGTGAAAAAGGAAATATCTTCCGTTCAAAACTGGAAAGAAGCTTTCTGAGAAACTGCTCTGTGTTCTGTTAATTCATCTCACAGAGTTACATCTTTCCCTTCAAGAAGCCTTTCGCTAAGGCTGTTCTTGTGGAATTGGCAAAGGGATATTTGGAAGCCCATAGAGGGCTATGGTGAAAAAGGAAATATCTTCCGTTCAAAACTGGAAAGAAGCTTTCTGAGAAACTGCTCTGTGTTCTGTGAATTCATCTCACAGAGTTACATCTTTCCCTTCAAGAAGCCTTTCGCTAAGGCTGTTCTTGTGGAATTGGCAAAGGGATATTTGGAAGCCCATAGACGGCTATGGAGAAAAAGGAAATATCTTCCGTTCAAAACTGGAAAGAAGCTTTCTGAGAAACTGCTCTGTGTTCTGTTAATGCATCTCACAGAGTTACATCTTTCCCTTCAAGAAGCCTTTCGCTAAGGCTGTTCTTGTGGAATTGGCAAAGGGATATTTGGAAGCCCATAGAGGGCTATGGTGAAAAAGGAAATATCTTCCGTTCAAAACTGGAAAGAAGCTTTCTGAGAAACTGCTCTGTGTTCTGTGAATTCATCTCACAGAGTTACATCTTTCCCTTCAAGAAGCCTTTCGCTAAGGCTGTTCTTGTGGAATTGGCACAGGGATATTTGGAAGCCCATAGAGGCCTATGGTGAAAAAGGAAATATCTTCCGTTCAAAACTGGAAAGAAGCTTTCTGAGAAACTGCTCTGTGTTCTGTGAATTCATCTCACAGAGTTACATCTTTCCCTTCAAGAAGCCTTTCGCTAAGGCTGTTCTTGTGGAATTGGCAAAGGGATATTTGGAAGCCCATAGAGGGCTATGGTGAAAAAGGAAATATCTTCCGTTCAAAACTGGAAAGAAGCTTTCTGAGAAACTGCTCTGTGTTCTGCTAATTCATCTCACAGAGTTACATCTTTCCCTTCAAGAAGCCTTTCGCTAAGGCTGTTCTTGTGGAATTGGCAAAGGGATATTTGGAAGCCCATAGAGGGCTACGGTGAAAAAGGAAATATCTTCCGTTCAAAACTGGAAAGAAGCTTTCTGAGAAACTGCTCTGTGTTCTGTGAATTCATCTCACAGAGTTACATCTTTCCCTTCAAGAAGCCTTTCGCTAAGGCTGTTCTTGTGGAATTGGCAAAGGGATATTGGGAAGCCCATAGAGGCCTATGGTGAAAAAGGAAATATCTTCCGTTCAAAACTGGAAAGAAGCTTTCTGAGAAACTGCTCTGTGTTCTGTGAATTCATCTCACAGAGTTACATGTTTCCCTTCAAGAAGCCTTTCGCTAAGGCTGTTCTTGTGGAATTGGCAAAGGGATATTTGGAAGCCCATAGAGGGCTATGGTGAAAAAGGAAATATCTTCCGTTCAAAACTGGAAAGAAGCATTCTGAGAAACTGTTCTGTGTTCTGTGAATTCATCTCACAGAGTTACATCTTTCCCTTCAAGAAGCCTTTCGCTAAGGCTGTTCTTGTGGAATTGGCAAAGGGATATTTGGAAGCCCATAGAGGCCTATGGTGAAAAAGGAAATATCTTCCGTTCAAAACTGGAAAGAAGCTTTCTGAGAAACTGCTCTGTGTTCTGTGAATTCATCTCACAGTGTTACATCTTTCCTTTCAAGAAGCCTTTCGCTAAGGCTGTTCTTGTGGAATTGGCAAAGGGATATTTGGAAGCCCATAGAGGGCTATGGTGAAAAAGGAAATATCTTCCGTTCAAAACTGGAAAGAAGCTTTCTGAGAAACTGCTCTGTGTTCTGTGAATTCATCTCACAGAGTTACATCTTTCCCTTCAAGAAGCCTTTCGCTAAGGCTGTTCTTGTGGAATTGGCAAAGAGATATTTGGAAGCCCGTAGACGGCTATGGAGAAAAAGGAAAAAAGGAAATATCTTCCGTTCAAAACTGGAAAGAAGCTTTCTGAGAAACTGCTCTGTGTTCTGTGAATTCATCTCACAGAGTTACATCTTTCCCTTCAAGAAGCCTTTCGCTAAGGCTGTTCTTGTGGAATTGGCAAAGGGATATTTGGAAGCCCATAGAGGCCTATGGTGAAAAAGGAAATATCTTCCGTTCAAAACTGGAAAGAAGCTTTCTGAGAAACTGCTCTGTGTTCTGTGAATTCATCTCACAGAGTTACATCTTTCCCTTCAAGAAGCCTTTCGCTAAGGCTGTTCTTGTGGAATTGGCAAAGGGATATTTGGAAGCCCATAGACGGCTATGGAGAAAAAGGAAATATCTTCCGTTCAAAACTGGAAAGAAGCTTTCTGAGAAACTGCTCTGTGTTCTGTTAATTCATCTCACAGAGTTACATCTTTCCCTTCAAGAAGCCTTTCGCTAAGGCTGTTCTTGTGGAATTGGCAAAGGGATATTTGGAAGCCCATAGAGGGCTATGGTGAAAAAGGAAATATCTTCCGTTCAAAACTGGAAAGAAGCTTTCTGAGAAACTGTTCTGTGTTCTGTGAATTCATCTCACAGAGTTACATCTTTCCCTTCAAGAAGCCTTTCGCTAAGGCTGTTCTTGTGGAATTGGCAAAGGGATATTTGGAAGCCCATAGAGGGCTATGGTGAAAAAGGAAATATCTTCCGTTCAAAACTGGAAAGAAGCTTTCTGAGAAATTGCTCTGTGTTCTGTGAATTCATCTCACAGAGTTACATCTCTCCCTTCAAGAAGCCTTTCGCTAAGGCTGTTCTTGTGGAATTGGCAAAGGGATATTTGGAAGCCCGTAGACGGCTATGGAGAAAAAGGAAAAAAGGAAATATCTTCCGTTCAAAACTGGAAAGAAGCTTTCTGAGAAACTGCTCTGTGTTCTGTGAATTCATCTCACAGAGTTACATCTTTCCCTTCAAGAAGCCTTTCGCTAAGGCTGTTCTTGTGGAATTGGCAAAGGGATATTTGGAAGCCCATAGAGGCCTATGGTGAAAAAGGAAATATCTTCCCTTCAAAACTGGAAAGAAGCTTTCTGAGAAACTGCTCTGTGTTCTGTGAATTCATCTCACAGGGTTACATCTTTCCCTTCAAGAAGCCTTTCGCTAAGGCTGTTCTTGTGGAATTGGCAAAGGGATATTTGGAAGCCCATAGAGGCCTATGGTGAAAAAGGAAATATCTTCCGTTCAAAACTGGAAAGAAGCTTTCTGAGAAACTGCTCTGTGTTCTGTGAATTCATCTCACAGAGTTACATCTTTCCCTTCAAGAAGCCTTTCGCTAAGGCTGTTCTTGTGGAATTGGCAAAGGGATATTTGGAAGCCCATAGACGGCTATGGAGAAAAAGGAAATATCTTCCGTTCAAAACTGGAAAGAAGCTTTCTGAGAAACTGCTCTGTGTTCTGTTAATTCATCTCACAGAGTTACATCTTTCCCTTCAAGAAGCCTTTCGCTAAGGCTGTTCTTGTGGAATTGGCAAAGGGATATTTTGAAGCCCATAGAGGGCTATGGTGAAAAAGGAAATATCTTCCGTTCAAAACTGGAAAGAAGCTTTCTGAGAAACTGTTCTGTGTTCTGCTAATTCATCTCACAGAGTTACATCTTTCCCTTCAAGAAGCCTTTCGCTAAGGCTGTTCTTGTGGAATTGGCAAAGGGATATTTGGAAGCCCCTAGAGGGCTATGGTGAAAAAGGAAATATCTTCCGTTCAAAACTGGAAAGAAGCTTTCTGAGAAACTGCTCTGTGTTCTGTGAATTCATCTCACAGAGTTACATCTTTCCCTTCAAGAAGCCTTTCGCTAAGGCTGTTCTTGTGGAATTGGCAAAGGGATATTTGGAAGCCCATAGAGGGCTATGGTGAAAAAGGAAATATCTTCCGTTCAAAACTAGAAAGAAGCTTTCTGAGAAACTGCTCTGTGTTCTGTGAATTCATCTCACAGAGTTACATCTTTCCCTTCAAGAAGCCTTTCGCTAAAGCTGTTCTTGTGGAATTGGCAAAGGGATATTTGGAAGCCCTTACACGGCTATGGTGAAAAAGGAAATATCTTCCGTTCAAAACTGGAAAGAAGCTTTCTGAGAAACTGCTCTGTGTTCTGTTAATTCATCTCACAGAGTTACATCTTTCCCTTCAAGAAGCCTTTCGCTAAGGCTGTTCTTGTGGAATTGGCAAAGGGATATTTGGAAGCCCATAGACGGCTATGGAGAAAAAGGAAATATCTTCCGTTCAAAACTGGAAAGAAGCTTTCTGAGAAACTGCTCTGTGTTCTGTTAATTCATCTCACAGAGTTACATCTTTCCCTTCAAGAAGCCTTTCGCTAAGGCTGTTCTTGTGGAATTGGCAAAGGGATATTTGGAAGCCCATAGACGGCTATGGTGAAAAAGGAAATATCTTCCGTTCAAAACTGGAAAGAAGCTTTCTGAGAAACTGCTCTGTGTTCTGTGAATTCATCTCACAGAGTTACATCTTTCCCTTCAAGAAGCCTTTCGCTAAGGCTGTTCTTGTGGAATTGGCACAGGGATATTTGGAAGCCCATAGAGGCCTATGGTGAAAAAGGAAATATCTTCCGTTCAAAACTGGAAAGAAGCTTTCTGAGAAACTGCTCTGTGTTCTGTGAATTCATCTCACAGAGTTACATCTTTCCCTTCAAGAAGCCTTTCGCTAAGGCTGTTCTTGTGGAATTGGCAATGGGATATTTGGAAGCCCATAGAGGGCTATGGTGAAAAAGGAAATATCTTCCGTTCAAAACTGGAAAGAAGCTTTCTGAGAAACTGCTCTGTGTTCTGTTAATTCATCTCACAGAGTTACATCTTTCCCTTCAAGAAGCCTTTCGCTAAGGCTGTTCTTGTGGAATTGGCAAAGGGATATTTGGAAGCCCATAGAGGCCTATGGTGAAAAAGGAAATATCTTCCGTTCAAAACTGGAAAGAAGCTTTCTGAGAAACTGCTCTGTGTTCTGTGAATTCATCTCACAGTGTTACATCTTTCCCTTCAAGAAGCCTTTCGCTAAGGCTGTTCTTGTGGAATTGGCAAAGGGATATTTGGAAGCCCATAGAGGCCTATGGTGAAAAAGGAAATATCTTCCGTTCAAAACTGGAAAGAAGCTTTCTGAGAAACTGCTCTGTGTTCTGTGAATTCATCTCACAGAGTTACATCTTTCCCTTCAAGAAGCCTTTCGCTAAGGCTGTTCTTGTGGAATTGGCAAAGGGATATTTGGAAGCCCATAGAGGCCTATGGTGAAAAAGGAAATATCTTCCGTTCAAAACTGGAAAGAAGCTTTTTGTGAAACTGCTCTGTGTTCTGTGAATTCATCTCACAGAGTTACATCTTTCCCTTCAAGAAGCCTTTCGCTAAGGCTGTTCTTGTGGAATTGGCAAAGGGATATTTGGAAGCCCATAGACGGCTATGGAGAAAAAGGAAATATCTTCCGTTCAAAACTGGAAAGAAGCTTTCTGAGAAACTGCTCTGTGTTCTGTTAATTCATCTCACAGAGTTACATCTTTCCCTTCAAGAAGCCTTTCGCTAAGGCTGTTCTTGTGGAATTGGCAAAGGGATATTTGGAAGCCCATAGAGGGCTATGGTGAAAAAGGAAATATCTTCCGTTCAAAACTGGAAAGAAGCTTTCTGAGAAACTGTTCTGTGTTCTGCTAATTCATCTCACAGAGTTACATCTTTCCCTTCAAGAAGCCTTTCGCTAAGGCTGTTCTTGTGGAATTGGCAAAGGGATATTTGGAAGCCCCTAGAGGGCTATGGTGAAAAAGGAAATATCTTCCGTTCAAAACTGGAAAGAAGCTTTCTGAGAAACTGCTCTGTGTTCTGTGAATTCATCTCACAGAGTTACATCTTTCCCTTCAAGAAGCCTTTCGCTAAGGCTGTTCTTGTGGAATTGGCAAAGGGATATTTGGAAGCCCATAGAGGCCTACGGTGAAAAAGGAAATATCTTCCGTTCAAAACTGGAAAGAAGCTTTCTGAGAAACTGCTCTGTGTTCTGTGAATTCATCTCACAGAGTTACATCTTTCCCTTCAAGAAGCCTTTGGCTAAGGCTGTTCTTGTGGAATTGGCAAAGGGATATTTGGAAGCCCATAGAGGCCTATGGTAAAAAAGGAAATATCTTCCGTTCAAAACTGGAAAGAAGCTTTCTGAGAAACTGCTCTGTGTTCTGTGAATTCATCTCACAGAGTTACATCTTTCCCTTCAAGAAGCCTTTCGCTAAGGTTGTTCTTGTATAATTGGCAAAGGGATATTTGGAAGCCCATAGAGGGCTATGGTGAAAAAGGAAATATCTTCCGTTTAAAACTGGAAAGAACCTTTGAGAAACTGCTCTGTGTTATGTGAATTCATCTCACAGAGTTACATCTTTCCCTTCAAGAAGCCTTTTCCTAAGGCTGTTCTTGTGGAATTGGCAAAGGGATATTTGGAAGCCCATAGAGGCCTATGGTGAAAAAGGAAATATCTTCCGTTCAAAACTGGAAAGAAGCTTTCTGAGAAACTGTTCTGTGTTCTGCTAATTCATCTCCCAGAGTTACATCTTTCCTTTCAAGAACCCTTTCGCTAAGGCTGTTCTTGTGGAATTGGCAAAGGGATATTTGGAAGCCCATAGAGGGCTATGGTGAAAAAGGAAATATCTTCCGTTCAAAACTGGAAAGAAGCTTTCTGAGAAACTGCTCTGTGTTCTGTGAATTCATCTCACAGAGTTACATCTTTCCCTTCAAGAAGCCTTTCGCTAAGGCTGTTCTTGTGGAATTGGCAAAGGGATATTTGGAAGCCCATAGAGGCCTATGGTGAAAAAGGAAATATCTTCCGTTCAAAACTGGAAAGAAGCTTTCTGAGAAACTGCTCTGTGTTCTGTGAATTCATCTCACAGAGTTACATCTTTCCCTTCAAGAAGCCTTTCGCTAAGGCTGTTCTTGTGGAAGTGGCAAAGGGATATTTGGAAGCCCATAGAGGGCTATGGTGAAAAAGGAAATATCTTCCGTTCAAAACTGGAAAGAAGCTTTCTGAGAAACTGTTCTGTGTTCTGCTAATTCATCTCACAGAGTTACATCTTTCCCTTCAAGAAGCCTTTCGCTAAGGCTGTTCTTGTGGAATTGGCAAAGGGATATTTGGAAGCCCATAGAGGCCTATGGTGAAAAAGGAAATATCTTCCGTTCAAAACTGGAAAGAAGCTTTCTGTGACACTGCTCTGTGTTCTGTGAATTCATCTCACAGAGTTACATCTTTCCCTTCAAGAAGCCTTTCGCTAAGGCTGTTCTTGTGGAATTGGCAAAGGGATATTTGGAAGCCCATAGAGGGCTATGGTGAAAAAGGAAATATCTTCCGTTCAAAACTGGAAAGAAGCTTTCTGAGAAACTGCTCTGTGTTCTGTTAATTCATCTCACGGAGTTACATCTTTCCCTTCAAGAAGCCTTTCGCTAAGGCTGTTCTTGTGGAATTGGCAAAGGGATATTTGGAAGCCCATAGAGGGCTATGGAGAAAAAGGAAATATCTTCCGTTCAAAACTGGAAAGAAGCTTTCTGAGAAACTGCTCTGTGTTCTGTGAATTCATCTCACCGAGTAACATCTTTCCCTTCAAGAAGCCTTTCGCTAAGGCTGTTCTTGTGGAATTGGCAAAGGGATATTTGGAAGCCCATAGAGGCCTATAGTGAAAAAGGAAATATGTTCCGTTCAAAACTGGAAAGAAGCTTTCTGAGAAACTGCTCTGTGTTCTGTGAATTCATCTCACAGAGTTACATCTTTCCCTTCAAGAAGCCTTTCGCTAAGGCTGCTCTTGTGGAATTGGCAAAGGGATATTTGGAAGCCCATAGAGACCTACGGTGAAAAAGGAAATATCTTCCGTTCAAAACTGGAAAGAAGCTTTCTGAGAAACTGCTCTGTGTTCTGTGAATTCATCTCACAGAGTTACATCTTTCCCTTCAAGAAGCCTTTTGCTAAGGCTGTTCTTGTGGAATTGGCAAAGGGATATTTGGAAGCCCATAGAGGGCTATGGTGAAAAAGGAAATATCTTCCGTTCAAAACTGGAAAGAAGCTTTCTGAGAAACTGCTCTGTGTTCTGTGAATTCATCTCACAGAGTTACATCTTTCCCTTCAAGAAGCCTTTCGCTAACGCTGTTCTGGTGGAATTGGCAAAGGGATATTTGGAAGCCCATAGAGGCCTATGGTGAAAAAGGAAATATCTTCCGTTCAAAACTGGAAAGAAGCTTTCTGAGAAACTGCTCTGTGTTCTGTGAATTCATCTCACAGAGTTACATCTTTCCCTTCAAGAAGCCTTTCGCTAAGGCTGTTCTTGTGGAATTGGCAAAGGGATATTTGGAAGCCCATAGAGGGCTATGGTGAAAAAGGAAATATCTTCCGTTCAAAACTGGAAAGAAGCTTTCTGAGAAACTGCTCTGTGTTCTGTTAATTCATCTCACGGAGTTACATCTTTCCCTTCAAGAAGCCTTTCGCTAAGGCTGTTCTTGTGGAATTGGCAAAAGGATATTTGGAAGCCCATAGAGGGCTATGGTGAAAAAGGAAATATCTTCCGTTCAAAACTGAAAGGAAGCTTTCTGAGAAACTGCTCTGTGTTCTGTGAATTCATCTCACAGAGTTACATCTTTCCCTTCAAGAAGCCTTTCGCTAAGGCTGTTCTTGTGGAATTGGCAAAGGGATATTTGGAAGCCCATAGAGGGCTATGGTGAAAAAGGAAATATCTTCCGTTCAAAACTGGAAAGAAGCTTTCTGAGAAACTGCTCTGTGTTCTGTTAATTCATCTCACGGAGTTGCATCTTTCACTTCAAGAAGCCTTTCGCTAAAGCTGTTCTTGTGGAATTGGCAAAGGGATATTTGGAAGCCCATAGAGGGCTATGGTGAAAAAGGAAATATCTTCCGTTCAAAACTGGAAAGAAGCTTTCTGAGAAACTGCTCTGTGTTCTGTGAATTCATCTCACAGAGTTACATCTTTCCCTTCAAGAAGCCTTTTGCTAAGGCTGTTCTTGTGGAATTGGCAAAGGGATATTTGGAAGCCCATAGAGGCCTATGGTGAAAAAGGAAATATCTTCCGTTCAAAACTGGAAAGAAGCTTTCTGAGAAACTGTTCTGTGTTCTGCTAATTCATCTCACAGAGTTACATCTTTCCCTTCAAGAAGCCTTTCGCTAAGGCTGTTCTTGTGGAATTGGCAAAGGGATATTTGGAAGCCCATAGAGGCCTATGGTGAAAAAGGAAATATCTTCCGTTCAAAACTGGAAAGAAGCTTTCTGAGAAACTGCTCTGTGTTCTGTGAATTCATCTCACAGAGTTACATCTTTCCCTTCAAGAAGCCTTTAGCTAAGGCTGTTCTTGTGGAATTGGCAAAGGGATATTTGGAAGCCCATAGAGGGCTATGGTGAAAAAGGAAATATCTTCCGTTCAAAACTGGAAAGAAGCTTTCTGAGAAACTGTTCTGTGTTCTGTGAATTCATCTCACAGAGTTACATCTTTCCCTTCAAGAAGCCTTTCGCTAAGGCTGTTCTTGTGGAATTGGCAAAGGGATATTTGGAAGCCCATAGAGGCCTATGGTGAAAAAGGAAATATCTTCCGTTCAAAACTGGAAAGAAGCTTTCTGAGAAACTGCTCTGTGTTCTGTGAATTCATCTCACAGTGTTACATCTTTCCCTTCAAGAAGCCTTTCGCTAAGGCTGTTCTTGTGGAATTGGCAAAGGGATATTTGGAAGCCCATAGAGGGCTATGGTGAAAAAGGAAATATCTTCCGTTCAAAACTGGAAAGAAGCTTTCTGAGAAACTGCTCTGTGTTCTGTGAATTCATCTCACAGATTTACATCTTTCCCTTCAAGAAGCCTTTCGCTAAGGCTGTTCTTGTGGAATTGGCAAAGGGATATTTGGAAGCCCATAGACGGCTATGGAGAAAAAGGAAATATCTTCCGTTCAAAACTGGAAAGAAGCTTTCTGAGAAACTGCTCTGTGTTCTGTGAATTCATCTCACAGAGTAACATCTTTCCCTTCAAGAAGCCTTTCGCTAAGGCTGTTCTTGTGGAATTGGCAAAGGGATATTTGGAAGCCCATAGAGGCCTATGGTGAAAAAGGAAATATCTTCCGTTCAAAACTGGAAAGAAGCTTTCTGAGAAACTGCTCTGTGTTCTGTGAATTCATCTCACAGAGTTACATCTTTCCCTTCAAGAAGCCTTTCGCTAAGGCTGTTCTTGTGGAATTGGCAAAGGGATATTTGGAAGCCCATAGAGGGCTATGGTGAAAAAGGAAATATCTTCCGTTCAAAACTGGAAAGAAGCTTTCTGAGAAACTGCTCTGTGTTCTGTTAATTCATCTCACAGAGTTACATCTTTCCCTTCAAGAAGCCTTTCGCTAAGCCTGCTCTTGTGGAATTGGCAAAGGGATATTTGGAAGCCCATAGAGGCCTATTGTGAAAAAGGAAATATCTTCCGTTCAAAACTGGACAGAAGCTTTCTGAGAAACTGCTCTGTGTTCTGCTCATTCATCTCACAGAGTTACATCTTTCACTTCAAGAAGCCTTTTGCTAAGGCTGTTCTTGTGGAATTGGCAAAGGGGTATTTGGAAGCCCATAGAGGCCTATGGTGAAAAAGGAAATATCTTCCGTTCAAAACTGGAAAGAAGCTTTCTGAGAAACTGTTCTGTGTTCTGCTAATTCATCTCACAGAGTTACATCTTTCCCTTCAAGAAGCCTTTCGCTAAGGCTGTTCTTGTGGAATTGGCAAACGGATATTTGGAAGCCCATAGAGGGTTATGGTGAAAAAGGAAATATATTCCGTTCAAAACTGGAAAGAAGATTTCTGAGAAACTGCTCTGTGTTCTGTGAATTCATCTCACAGAGTTACATCTTTCCCTTCAAGAAGCCTTTCGCTAAGGCTGTTCTTTTGGAATTGGCAAAGGGATATTTGGAAGCCCATAGAGGGCTATGGTGAAAAAGGAAATATCTTCCGTTCAAAACTGGAAAGAAGCTTTCTGAGAAACTGTTCCGTGTTCTGTGAATTCATCTCACAGAGTTACATCTTTCCCTTCAAGAAGCCTTTCGCTAAGGCTGTTCTTGTGGAATTGGCAAAGGGATATTTGGAAGCCCATAGACGGCTATGGAGAAAAAGGAAATATCTTCCGTTCAAAACTGGAAAGAAGCTTTCTGAGAAACTGCTCTGTGTTCTGTGAATTCATCTCACCGAGTAACATCTTTCCCTTCAAGAAGCCTTTCGCTAAGGCTGTTCTTGTGGAATTGGCAAAGGGATATTTGGAAGCCCATAGAGGCCTATGGTGAAAAAGGAAATATCTTCCGTTCAAAACTGGAAAGAAGCTTTCTGAGAAACTGCTCTGTGTTCTGTGAATTCATCTCACAGAGTTACATCTTTCCCTTCAAGAAGCCTTTCGCTAAGGCTGTTCTTGTGGAATTGGCAAAGGGATATTTGGAAGCCCATAGAGGGCTATGGTGAAAAAGGAAATATCTTCCGTTCAAAACTGGAAAGAAGCTTTCTGAGAAACTGCTCTGTGTTCTGTGAATTCATCTCACAGAGTGACATCTTTCCCTTCAAGAAGCCTTTCGCTAAGGCTGTTCTTGTGGAATTGGCAAAGGGATATTTGGAAGCCCATAGACGGCTATGGAGAAAAAGGAAATATCTTCCGTTCAAAACTGGAAAGAAGCTTTCTGAGAAACTGCTCTGTGTTCTGTGAATTCATCTCACAGAGTAACATCTTTCCCTTCAAGAAGCCTTTCGCTAAGGCTGTTCTTGTGGAATTGGCAAAGGGATATTTGGAAGCCCATAGAGGCTTATGGTGAAAAAGGAAATATCTTCCGTTCAAAACTGGAAAGAAGCTTTCTGAGAAACTGCTCTGTGTTCTGTGAATTCATCTCACAGAGTTACATCTTTCCCTTCAAGAAGCCTTTCGCTAAGGCTGTTCTTGTGGAATTGGCAAAGGGATATTTGGAAGCCCATAGAGGGCTATGGTGAAAAAGGAAATATCTTCCGTTCAAAACTGGAAAGAAGCTTTCTGAGAAACTGCTCTGTGTTCTGTTAATTCATCTCACAGAGTTACATCTTTCCCTTCAAGAAGCCTTTCGCTAAGGCTGCTCTTGTGGAATTGGCAAAGGGATATTTGGAAGCCCATAGAGGCCTATTGTGAAAAAGGAAATATCTTCCGTTCAAAACTGGAAAGAAGCTTTCTGAGAAACTGCTCTGTGTTCTGTGAATTCATCTCACAGAGTTACATCTTTCCCTTCAAGAAGCCTTTTGCTAAGGCTGTTCCTGTGGAATTGGCAAAGGGATATTTGGAAGCCCATAGAGGCCTAGGGTGAAAAAGGAAATATCTTCCGTTTAAAACTGGAAAGAAGCTTTCTGAGAAACTGTTCTGTGTTCTGCTAATTCATCTCACAGAGTTACATCTTTCCCTTCAAGAAGCCTTTCGCTAAGGCTGTTCTTGTGGAATTGGCAAAGGGATATTTCGAAGCCCATAGAGGGTTATGGTGAAAAAGGAAATATCTTCCGTTCAAAACTGGAAAGAAGATTTCTGAGAAACTGCTCTGTGTTCTGTGAATTCATCTCACAGAGTTACATCTTTCCCTTCAAGAAGCCTTTCGCTAAGGCTGTTCTTTTGGAATTGGCAAAGGGATATTTGGAAGCCCATAGAGGCCTATGGTGAAAAAGGAAATATCTTCCGTTCAAAACTGGAAAGAAGCTTTCTGAGAAACTGCTCTGTGTTCTGTGAATTCATCTCACAGAGTTACATCTTTCCCTTCAAGAAGCCTTTCGCTAAGGCTGTTCTTGTGGAATTGGCAAAGGGATATTTGGAAGCCCATAGAGGGCTATGGTGAAAAAGGAAATATCTTCCATTCAAAACTGGAAAGAAGCTTTCTGAGAAACTGCTCTGTGTTCTGTTAATTCATCTCACAGAGTTACATCTTTCCCTTCAAGAAGCCTTTCGCTAAGGCTGTTCTTGTGGAATTGGCAAAGGGATATTTGGAAGCCCATAGACAGCTATGGAGAAAAAGGAAATATCTTCCGTTCAAAACTGGAAAGAAGCTTTCTGAGAAACTGCTCTGTGTTCTGTGAATTCATCCCACAGAGTTACATCTTTCCCTTCAAGAAGCCTTTCGCTAAGTCTGTTCTTGTGGAATTGGCAAAGGGATATTTGGAAGCCCATAGAGGCCTACGGTGAAAAAGGAAATATCTTCCGTTCAAAACTGGAAAGAAGCTTTCTGAGAAACTGCTCTGTGTGCTGTGAATTCATCTCACAGAGTTACATCTTTCCCTTCAAGAAGCCTTTGGCTAAGGCTGTTCTTGTGGAATTGGCAAAGGGATATTTGGAAGCCCATAGAGGCCTATGGTAAAAAAGGAAATATCTTCCGTTCAAAACTGGAAAGAAGCTTTCTGAGAAACTGCTCTGTGTTCTGTGAATTCATCTCACAGAGTTACATCTTTCCCTTCAAGAAGCCTTTCGCTAAGGTTGTTCTTGTATAATTGGCAAAGGGATATTTGGAAGCCCATAGAGCGCTATGGTGAAAAAGGAAATATCTTCCGTTTAAAACTGGAAAGAACCTTTGAGAAACTGCTCTGTGTTATGTGAATTCATCTCACAGAGTTACATCTTTCCCTTCAAGAAGCCTTTTCCTAAGGCTGTTCTTGTGGAATTGGCAAAGGGATATTTGGAAGCCCATAGAGGCCTATGGTGAAAAAGGAAATATCTTCCGTTCAAAACTGGAAAGAAGCTTTCTGAGAAACTGTTCTGTGTTCTGCTAATTCATCTCACAGAGTTACATCTTTCCTTTCAAGAACCCTTTCGCTAAGGCTGTTCTTGTGGAATTGGCAAAGGGATATTTGGAAGCCCATAGAGGGCTATGGTGAAAAAGGAAATATCTTCCGTTCAAAACTGGAAAGAAGCTTTCTGAGAAACTGCTCTGTGTTCTGTGAATTCATCTCACAGAGTTACATCTTTCCCTTCAAGAAGCCTTTCGCTAAGGCTGTTCTTGTGGAATTGGCAAAGGGATATTTGGAAGCCCATAGAGGCCTATGGTGAAAAAGGAAATATCTTCCGTTCAAAACTGGAAAGAAGCTTTCTGAGAAACTGCTCTGTGTTCTGTGAATTCATCTCACAGAGTTACATCTTTCCCTTCAAGAAGCCTTTCGCTAAGGCTGTTCTTGTGGAAGTGGCAAAGGGATATTTGGAAGCCCATAGAGGGCTATGGTGAAAAAGGAAATATCTTCCGTTCAAAACTGGAAAGAAGCTTTCTGAGAAACTGTTCTGTGTTCTGCTAATTCATCTCACAGAGTTACATCTTTCCCTTCAAGAAGCCTTTCGCTAAGGCTGTTCTTGTGGAATTGGCAAAGGGATATTTGGAAGCCCATAGAGGCCTATGGTGAAAAAGGAAATATCTTCCGTTCAAAACTGGAAAGAAGTTTTCTGTGACACTGCTCTGTGTTCTGTGAATTCATCTCACAGAGTTACATCTTTCCCTTCAAGAAGCCTTTCGCTAAGGCTGTTCTTGTGGAATTGGCAAAGGGATATTTGGAAGCCCATAGAGGGCTATGGTGAAAAAGGAAATATCTTCCGTTCAAAACTGGAAAGAAGCTTTCTGAGAAACTGCTCTGTGTTCTGTTAATTCATCTCACGGAGTTACATCTTTCCCTTCAAGAAGCCTTTCGCTAAGGCTGTTCTTGTGGAATTGGCAAAGGGATATTTGGAAGCCCATAGAGGGCTATGGTGAAAAAGGAAATATCTTCCGTTCAAAACTAGAAAGAAGCTTTCTGAGAAACTGCTCTGTGTTCTGTGAATTCATCTCACAGAGTTACATCTTTCCCTTCAAGAAGCCTTTCGCTAAGGCTGTTCTTGTGGAATTGGCAAAGGGATATTTGGAAGCCCATAGAGGCCTATGGTGAAAAAGGAAATATCTTCCGTTCAAAACTGGAAAGAAGCTTTCTGAGAAACTGCTCTGTGTTCTGTGAATTCATCTCACAGAGTTACATCTTTCCCTTCAAGAAGCCTTTCGCTAAGGCTGCTCTTGTGGAATTGGCAAAGGGATATTTGGAAGCCCATAGAGGCCTACGGTGAAAAAGGAAATATCTTCCGTTCAAAACTGGAAAGAAGCTTTCTGAGAAACTGCTCTGTGTTCTGTGAATTCATCTCACAGAGTTACATCTTTCCCTTCAAGAAGCCTTTTGCTAAGGCTGTTCTTGTGGAATTGGCAAAGGGATATTTGGAAGCCCATAGAGGCCTATGGTGAAAAAGGAAATATCTTCCGTTCAAAACTGGAAAGAAGCTTTCTGAGAAACTGCTCTGTGTTCTGTGAATTCATCTCACAGAGTTACATCTTTCCCTTCAAGAAGCCTTTCGCTAACGCTGTTCTGGTGGAATTGGCAAAGGGATATTTGGAAGCCCATAGAGGCCTATGGTGAAAAAGGAAATATCTTCCGTTCAAAACTGGAAAGAAGCTTTCTGAGAAACTGCTCTGTGTTCTGTGAATTCATCACACAGAGTTACATCTTTCCCTTCAAGAAGCCTTTCGCTAAGGCTGTTCTTGTGGAATTGGCAAAGGGATATTTGGAAGCCCATAGAGGGCTATGGTGAAAAAGGAAATATCTTCCGTTCAAAACTGGAAAGAAGCTTTCTGAGAAACTGCTCTGTGTTCTGTTAATTCATGTCACGGAGTTACATCTTTCCCTTCAAGAAGCCTTTCGCTAAGGCTGTTCTTGTGGAATTGGCAAAGGGATATTTGGAAGCCCATAGAGGGCTATGGTGAAAAAGGAAATATCTTCCGTTCAAAACTGAAAGGAAGCTTTCTGAGAAACTGCTCTGTGTTCTGTGAATTCATCTCACAGAGTTACATCTTTCCCTTCAAGAAGCCTTTCGCTAAGGCTGTTCTTGTGGAATTGGCAAAGGGATATTTGGAAGCCCATAGAGGGCTATGGTGAAAAAGGAAATATCTTCCGTTCAAAACTGGAAAGAAGCTTTCTGAGAAACTGCTCTGTGTTCTGTTAATTCATCTCACGGAGTTGCATCTTTCACTTCAAGAAGCCTTTCGCTAAAGCTGTTCTTGTGGTATTGGCAAAGGGATATTTGGAAGCCCATAGAGGGCTATGGTGAAAAAGGAAATATCTTCCGTTCAAAACTGGAAAGAAGCTTTCTGAGAAACTGCTCTGTGTTCTGTGAATTCATCTCACAGAGTTACATCTTTCCCTTCAAGAAGCCTTTTGCTAAGGCTGTTCTTGTGGAATTGGCAAAGGGATATTTGGAAGCCCATAGAGGCCTATGGTGAAAAAGGAAATATCTTCCGTTCAAAACTGGAAAGAAGCTTTCTGAGAAACTGTTCTGTGTTCTGCTAATTCATCTCACAGAGTTACATCTTTCCCTTCAAGAAGCCTTTCGCTAAGGCTGTTCTTGTGGAATTGGCAAAGGGATATTTGGAAGCCCATAGAGGCCTATGGTGAAAAAGGAAATATCTTCCGTTCAAAACTGGAAAGAAGCTTTCTGAGAAACTGCTCTGTGTTCTGTGAATTCATCTCACAGAGTTACATCTTTCCCTTCAAGAAGCCTTTAGCTAAGGCTGTTCTTGTGGAATTGGCAAAGGGATATTTGGAAGCCCATAGAGCGCTATGGTGAAAAAGGAAATATCTTCCGTTCAAAACTGGAAAGAAGGTTTCTGAGAAACTGTTCTGTGTTCTGTGAATTCATCTCACAGAGTTACATCTTTCCCTTCAAGAAGCCTTTCGCTAAGGCTGTTCTTGTGGAATTGGCAAAGGGATATTTGGAAGCCCATAGAGGCCTATGGTGAAAAAGGAAATATCTTCCGTTCAAAACTGGAAAGAAGCTTTCTGAGAAACTGCTCTGTGTTCTGTGAATTCATCTCACAGTGTTACATCTTTCCCTTCAAGAAGCCTTTCGCTAAGGCTGTTCTTGTGGAATTGGCAAAGGGATATTTGGAAGCCCATAGAGGGCTATGGTGAAAAAGGAAATATCTTCCGTTCAAAACTGGAAAGAAGCTTTCTGAGAAACTGCTCTGTGTTCTGTGAATTCATCTCACAGATTTACATCTTTCCCTTCAAGAAGCCTTTCGCTAAGGCTGTTCTTGTGGAATTGGCAAAGGGATATTTGGAAGCCCATAGACGGCTATGGAGAAAAAGGAAATATCTTCCGTTCAAAACTGGAAAGAAGCTTTCTGAGAAACTGCTCTGTGTTCTGTGAATTCATCTCACAGAGTAACATCTTTCCCTTCAAGAAGCCTTTCGCTAAGGCTGTTCTTGTGGAATTGGCAAAGGGATATTTGGAAGCCCATAGAGGCCTATGGTGAAAAAGGAAATATCTTCCGTTCAAAACTGGAAAGAAGCTTTCTGAGAAACTGCTCTGTGTTCTGTGAATTCATCTCACAGAGTTACATCTTTCCCTTCAAGAAGCCTTTCGCTAAGGCTGTTCTTGTGGAATTGGCAAAGGGATATTTGGAAGCCCATAGAGGGCTATGGTGAAAAAGGAAATATCTTCCGTTCAAAACTGGAAAGAAGCTTTCTGAGAAACTGCTCTGTGTTCTGTTAATTCATCTCACAGAGTTACATCTTTCCCTTCAAGAAGCCTTTCGCTAAGCCTGCTCTTGTGGAATTGGCAAAGGGATATTTGGAAGCCCATAGAGGCCTATTGTGAAAAAGGAAATATCTTCCGTTCAAAACTGGACAGAAGCTTTCTGAGAAACTGCTCTGTGTTCTGTGAATTCATCTCACAGAGTTACATCTTTCCCTTCAAGAAGCCTTTTGCTAAGGCTGTTCTTGTGGAATTGGCAAAGGGGTATTTGGAAGCCCATAGAGGCCTATGGTGAAAAAGGAAATATCTTCCGTTCAAAACTGGAAAGAAGCTTTCTGAGAAACTGTTCTGTGTTCTGCTAATTCATCTCACAGAGTTACATCTTTCCCTTCAAGAAGCCTTTCGCTAAGGCTGTTCTTGTGGAATTGGCAAAGGGATATTTGGAAGCCCATAGAGGGTTATGGTGAAAAAGGAAATATCTTCCGTTCAAAACTGGAAAGAAGATTTCTGAGAAACTGCTCTGTGTTCTGTGAATTCATCTCACAGAGTTACATCTTTCCCTTCAAGAAGCCTTTCGCTAAGGCTGTTCTTGTGGAATTGGCAAAGGGATATTTGGAAGCCCATAGAGGGCTATGGTGAAAAAGGAAATATCTTCCGTTCAAAACTGGAAAGAAGCTTTCTGAGAAACTGCTCTGTGTTCTGTTAATTCATCTCACAGAGTTACATCTTTCCCTTCAAGAAGCCTTTCGCTAAGCCTGCTCTTGTGGAATTGGCAAAGGGATATTTGGAAGCCCATAGAGGCCTATTGTGAAAAAGGAAATATCTTCCGTTCAAAACTGGACAGAAGCTTTCTGAGAAACTGCTCTGTGTTCTGTGAATTCATCTCACAGAGTTACATCTTTCCCTTCAAGAAGCCTTTTGCTAAGGCTGTTCTTGTGGAATTGGCAAAGGGGTATTTGGAAGCCCATAGAGGCCTATGGTGAAAAAGGAAATATCTTCCGTTCAAAACTGGAAAGAAGCTTTCTGAGAAACTGTTCTGTGTTCTGCTAATTCATCTCACAGAGTTACATCTTTCCCTTCAAGAAGCCTTTCGCTAAGGCTGTTCTTGTGGAATTGGCAAAGGGATATTTGGAAGCCCATAGAGGGTTATGGTGAAAAAGGAAATATCTTCCGTTCAAAACTGGAAAGAAGATTTCTGAGAAACTGCTCTGTGTTCTGTGAATTCATCTCACAGAGTTACATCTTTCCCTTCAAGAAGCCTTTCGCTAAGGCTGTTCTTGTGGAATTGGCAAAGGGATATTTGGAAGCCCATAGAGGGTTATGGTGAAAAAGGAAATATCTTCCGTTCAAAACTGGAAAGAAGATTTCTGAGAAACTGCTCTGTGTTCTGTGAATTCATCTCACAGAGTTACATCTTTCCCTTCAAGAAGCCTTTCGCTAAGGCTGTTCTTTTGGAATTGGCAAAGGGATATTTGGAAGCCCATAGAGGCCTATGGTGAAAAAGGAAATATCTTCTGTTCAAAACTGGAAAGAAGCTTTCTGAGAAACTGCTCTGTGTTCTGTGAATTCATCTCACAGAGTTACATCTTTCCCTTCAAGAAGCCTTTCGCTAAGGCTGTTCTTGTGGAATTTGCAAGGGATATTTGGAAGCCCATAGAGGCCTATGGTGAAAAAGGAAATATCTTCCATTCAAAACTGGAAAGAAGCTTTCTGAGAAACTGCTCTGTGTTCTGTGAATTCATCTCACAGAGTTACATCTTTCCCTTCAAGAAGCCTTTCGCTAAGGCTGTTCTTGTGGAATTGGCAAAGGGATATTAGGAAGCCCATAGAGGGCTATGGTGAAAAAGGAAATATCTTCCGTTCAAAACTGGAAAGAAGCTTTCTGAGAAACTGCTCTGTGTTCTGTGAATTCATCTCACAGAGTTACATCTTTCCCTTCAAGAAGCCTTTCGCTAAGGCTGCTCTTGTGGAATTGGCAAAGGGATATTTGGAAGCCCATAGAGGCCTATTGTGAAAAAGGAAATATCTTCCGTTCAAAACTGGAAAGAAGCTTTCTGAGAAACTGCTCTGTGTTCTGTGAATTCATCTCACAGAGTTACATCTTTCCCTTCAAGAAGCCTTTTGCTAAGGCTGTTCCTGTGGAATTGGCAAAGGGATATTTGGAAGCCCATGGAGGCCTATGGTGAAAAAGGAAATATCTTCCGTTCAAAACTGGAAAGAAGCTTTCTGAGAAACTGTTCTGTGTTCTGCTAATTCATCTCACAGAGTTACATCTTTCCCTTCAAGAAGCCTTTCGCTAAGGCTGTTCTTGTGGAATTGGCAAAGGGATATTTCGAAGCCCATAGAGGGTTATGGTGAAAAAGGAAATATCTTCCGTTCAAAACTGGAAAGAAGCTTTCTGAGAAACTGCTCTGTGTTCTGTGAATTCATCTCACAGAGTTACATCTTTCCCTTCAAGAAGCCTTTCGCTAAGGCTGTTCTTGTGGAATTGGCAAAGGGATATTTGGAAGCCCATAGAGGCCTACGGTGAAAAAGGAAATATCTTCCGTTCAAAACTGGAAAGAAGCTTTCTGAGAAACTGCTCTGTGTTCTGTGAATTCATCTCACAGAGTTACATCTTTCCCTTCAAGAAGCCTTTCGCTAAGGCTGTTCTTGTGGAATTGGCGAAGGGATATTTGGAAGCCCTTAGAGGGCTATGGTGAAAAAGGAAATATCTTCCGTTCAAAACTGGAAAGAAGCTTTCTGAGAAACTGCTCTGTGTTCTGTGAATTCATCTCACAGAGTTACATCTTTCCCTTCAAGAAGCCTTTTGCTAAGGCTGTTCTTGTGGAATTGGCAAAGGGATATTTGGAAGCCCATAGAGGCCTATGGTGAAAAAGGAAATATCTTCCGTTCAAAACTGGAAAGAAGCTTTCTGAGAAACTGTTCTGTGTTCTGCTAATTCATCTCACAGAGTTACATCTTTCCCTTCAAGAAGCCTTTCGCTAAGGCTGTTCTTGTGGAATTGGCAAAGGGATATTTGGAAGCCCATAGAGGCCTATGGTGAAAAAGGAAATATCTTCCGTTCAAAACTGGAAAGAAGCTTTCTGAGAAACTGCTCTGTGTTCTGTGAATTCATCTCACAGAGTTACATCTTTCCCTTCAAGAAGCCTTTCGCTAAGGCTGTTCTTGTGGAATTGGCAAAGGGATATTTGGAAGCCCATAGAGGGCTATGGTGAAAAAGGAAATATCTTCCGTTCAAAACTGGAAAGAAGCTTTCTGAGAAACTGTTCTGTGTTCTGTGAATTCATCTCACAGAGTTACATCTTTCCCTTCAAGAAGCCTTTCGCTAAGGCTGTTCTTGTGGAATTGGCAAAGGGATATTTGGAAGCCCATAGAGGCCTATGGTGAAAAAGGAAATATCTTCCGTTCAAAACTGGAAAGAAGCTTTCTGAGAAACTGCTCTGTGGTCTGTGAATTCATCTCACAGTGTTACATCTTTCCCTTCAAGAAGCCTTTCGCTAAGGCTGTTCTTGTGGAATTGGCAAAGGGATATTTGGAAGCCCATAGAGGGCTATGGTGAAAAAGGAAATATCTTCCGTTCAAAACTGGAAAGAAGCTTTCTGAGAAACTGCTCTGTGTTCTGTGAATTCATCTCACAGATTTACATCTTTCCCTTCAAGAAGCCTTTCGCTAAGGCTGTTCTTGTGGAATTGGCAAAGGGATATTTGGAAGCCCATAGACGGCTATGGAGAAAAAGGAAATATCTTCCGTTCAAAACTGGAAAGAAGCTTTCTGAGAAACTGCTCTGTGTTCTGTGAATTCATCTCACAGAGTAACATCTTTCCCTTCAAGAAGCCTTTCGCTAAGGCTGTTCTTGTGGAATTGGCAAAGGGATATTTGGAAGCCCATAGAGGCCTATGGTGAAAAAGGAAATATCTTCCGTTCAAAACTGGAAAGAAGCTTTCTGAGAAACTGCTCTGTGTTCTGTGAATTCATCTCACAGAGTTACATCTTTCCCTTCAAGAAGCCTTTCGCTAAGGCTGTTCTTGTGGAATTGGCAAAGGGATATTTGGAAGCCCATAGAGGGCTATGGTGAAAAAGGAAATATCTTCCGTTCAAAACTGGAAAGAAGCTTTCTGAGAAACTGCTCTGTGTTCTGTTAATTCATCTCACAGAGTTACATCTTTCCCTTCAAGAAGCCTTTCGCTAAGCCTGCTCTTGTGGAATTGGCAAAGGGATATTTGGAAGCCCATAGAGGCCTATTGTGAAAAAGGAAATATCTTCCGTTCAAAACTGGACAGAAGCTTTCTGAGAAACTGCTCTGTGTTCTGTGAATTCATCTCACAGAGTTACATCTTTCCCTCAAGAAGCCTTTTGCTAAGGCTGTTCTTGTGGAATTGGCAAAGGGGTATTTGGAAGCCCATAGAGGCCTATGGTGAAAAAGGAAATATCTTCCGTTCAAAACTGGAAAGAAGCTTTCTGAGAAACTGTTCTGTGTTCTGCTAATTCATCTCACAGAGTTACATCTTTCCCTTCAAGAAGCCTTTCGCTAAGGCTGTTCTTGTGGAATTGGCAAAGGGATATTTGGAAGCCCATAGAGGGTTATGGTGAAAAAGGAAATATCTTCCGTTCAAAACTGGAAAGAAGATTTCTGAGAAACTGCTCTGTGTTCTGTGAATTCATCTCACAGAGTTACATCTTTCCCTTCAAGAAGCCTTTCGCTAAGGCTGTTCTTGTGGAATTGGCAAAGGGATATTTGGAAGCCCATAGAGGGCTATGGTGAAAAAGGAAATATCTTCCGTTCAAAACTGGAAAGAAGCTTTCTGAGAAACTGCTCTGTGTTCTGTTAATTCATCTCACAGAGTTACATCTTTCCCTTCAAGAAGCCTTTCGCTAAGCCTGCTCTTGTGGAATTGGCAAAGGGATATTTGGAAGCCCATAGAGGCCTATTGTGAAAAAGGAAATATCTTCCGTTCAAAACTGGACAGAAGCTTTCTGAGAAACTGCTCTGTGTTCTGTGAATTCATCTCACAGAGTTACATCTTTCCCTTCAAGAAGCCTTTTGCTAAGGCTGTTCTTGTGGAATTGGCAAAGGGGTATTTGGAAGCCCATAGAGGCCTATGGTGAAAAAGGAAATATCTTCCGTTCAAAACTGGAAAGAAGCTTTCTGAGAAACTGTTCTGTGTTCTGCTAATTCATCTCACAGAGTTACATCTTTCCCTTCAAGAAGCCTTTCGCTAAGGCTGTTCTTGTGGAATTGGCAAAGGGATATTTGGAAGCCCATAGAGGGTTATGGTGAAAAAGGAAATATCTTCCGTTCAAAACTGGAAAGAAGATTTCTGAGAAACTGCTCTGTGTTCTGTGAATTCATCTCACAGAGTTACATCTTTCCCTTCAAGAAGCCTTTCGCTAAGGCTGTTCTTGTGGAATTGGCAAAGGGATATTTGGAAGCCCATAGAGGGTTATGGTGAAAAAGGAAATATCTTCCGTTCAAAACTGGAAAGAAGATTTCTGAGAAACTGCTCTGTGTTCTGTGAATTCATCTCACAGAGTTACATCTTTCCCTTCAAGAAGCCTTTCGCTAAGGCTGTTCTTTTGGAATTGGCAAAGGGATATTTGGAAGCCCATAGAGGCCTATGGTGAAAAAGGAAATATCTTCTGTTCAAAACTGGAAAGAAGCTTTCTGAGAAACTGCTCTGTGTTCTGTGAATTCATCTCACAGAGTTACATCTTTACCTTCAAGAAGCCTTTCGCTAAGGCTGTTCTTGTGGAATTTGCAAGGGATATTTGGAAGCCCATAGAGGCCTATGGTGAAAAAGGAAATATCTTCCATTCAAAACTGGAAAGAAGCTTTCTGAGAAACTGCTCTGTGTTCTGTGAATTCATCTCACAGAGTTACATCTTTCCCTTCAAGAAGCCTTTCGCTAAGGCTGTTCTTGTGGAATTGGAAAAGGGATATTAGGAAGCCCATAGAGGGCTATGGTGAAAAAGGAAATATCTTCCGTTCAAAACTGGAAAGAAGCTTTCTGAGAAACTGCTCTGTGTTCTGTGAATTCATCTCACAGAGTTACATCTTTCCCTTCAAGAAGCCTTTCGCTAAGCCTGCTCTTGTGGAATTGGCAAAGGGATATTTGGAAGCCCATAGAGGCCTATTGTGAAAAAGGAAATATCTTCCGTTCAAAACTGGAAAGAAGCTTTCTGAGAAACTGCTCTGTGTTCTGTGAATTCATCTCACAGAGTTACATCTTTCCCTTCAAGAAGCCTTTTGCTAAGGCTGTTCCTGTGGAATTGGCAAAGGGATATTTGGAAGCCCATAGAGGCCTATGGTGAAAAAGGAAATATCTTCCGTTCAAAACTGGAAAGAAGCTTTCTGAGAAACTGTTCTGTGTTCTGCTAATTCATCTCACAGAGTTACATCTTTCCCTTCAAGAAGCCTTTCGCTAAGGCTGTTCTTGTGGAATTGGCAAAGGGATATTTCGAAGCCCATAGAGGGTTATGGTGAAAAAGGAAATATCTTCCGTTCAAAACTGGAAAGAAGCTTTCTGAGAAACTGCTCTGTGTTCTGTGAATTCATCTCACAGAGTTACATCTTTCCCTTCAAGAAGCCTTTCGCTAAGGCTGTTCTTGTGGAATTGGCAAAGGGATATTTGGAAGCCCATAGAGGCCTACGGTGAAAAAGGAAATATCTTCCGTTCAAAACTGGAAAGAAGCTTTCTGAGAAACTGCTCTGTGTTCTGTGAATTCATCTCACAGAGTTACATCTTTCCCTTCAAGAAGCCTTTCGCTAAGGCTGTTCTTGTGGAATTGGCGAAGGGATATTTGGAAGCCCATAGAGGGCTATGGTGAAAAAGGAAATATCTTCCGTTCAAAACTGGAAAGAAGCTTTCTGAGAAACTGCTCTGTGTTCTGTGAATTCATCTCACAGAGTTACATCTTTCCCTTCAAGAAGCCTTTTGCTAAGGCTGTTCTTGTGGAATTGGCAAAGGGATATTTGGAAGCCCATAGAGGCCTATGGTGAAAAAGGAAATATCTTCCGTTCAAAACTGGAAAGAAGCTTTCTGAGAAACTGTTCTGTGTTCTGCTAATTCATCTCACAGAGTTACATCTTTCCCTTCAAGAAGCCTTTCGCTAAGGCTGTTCTTGTGGAATTGGCAAAGGGATATTTGGAAGCCCATAGAGGCCTATGGTGAAAAAGGAAATATCTTCCGTTCAAAACTGGAAAGAAGCTTTCTGAGAAACTGCTCTGTGTTCTGTGAATTCATCTCACAGAGTTACATCTTTCCCTTCAAGAAGCCTTTCGCTAAGGCTGTTCTTGTGGAATTGGCAAAGGGATATTTGGAAGCCCATAGAGGGCTATGGTGAAAAAGGAAATATCTTCCGTTCAAAACTGGAAAGAAGCTTTCTGAGAAACTGTTCTGTGTTCTGTGAATTCATCTCACAGAGTTACATCTTTCCCTTCAAGAAGCCTTTCGCTAAGGCTGTTCTTGTGGAATTGGCAAAGGGATATTTGGAAGCCCATAGAGGCCTATGGTGAAAAAGGAAATATCTTCCGTTCAAAACTGGAAAGAAGCTTTCTGAGAAACTGCTCTGTGGTCTGTGAATTCATCTCACAGTGTTACATCTTTCCCTTCAAGAAGCCTTTCGCTAAGGCTGTTCTTGTGGAATTGGGAAAGGGATATTTTGAAGCCCATAGTGGGCTATGGTGAAAAAGGAAATATCTTCCGTTCAAAACTGGAAAGAAGCTTTCTGAGAAACTGCTCTGTGTTCTGTGAATTCATCTCACAGAGTTACATCTTTCCCTTCAAGAAGCCTTTCGCTAAGGCTGTTCTTGTGGAATTGGCAAAGGGATATTTGGAAGCCCATAGACGGCTATGGAGAAAAAGGAAATATCTTCCGTTCAAAACTGGAAAGAAGCTTTCTGAGAAACTGCTCTGTGTTCTGTGAATTCATCTCACAGAGTAACATCTTTCCCTTCAAGAAGCCTTTCGCTAAGGCTGTTCTTGTGGAATTGGCAAAGGGATATTTGGAAGCCCATAGAGGCCTATGGTGAAAAAGGAAATATCTTCCGTTCAAAACTGGAAAGAAGCTTTCTGAGAAACTGCTCTGTGTTCTGTTAATTCATCTCACAGAGTTACATCTTTCCCTTCAAGAAGCCTTTCGCTAAGGCTGTTCTTGTGGAATTGGCAAAGGGATATTTGGAAGCCCATAGAGGGCTATGGTGAAAAAGGAAATATCTTCCGTTCAAAACTGGAAAGAAGCTTTCTGAGAAACTGCTCTGTGTTCTGTGAATTCATCTCACAGAGTAACATCTTTCCCTTCAAGAAGCCTTTCGCTAAGGCTGTTCTTGTCGAATGGCAAAGGGATATTTGGAAGCCCATAGAGGCCTATGGTGAAAAAGGAAATATCTTCCGTTCAAAACTGGAAAGAAGCTTTCTGAGAAACTGCTCTGTGTTCTGTGAATTCATCTCACAGAGTTACATCTTTCCCTTCAAGAAGCCTTTCGCTAAGGCTGTTCTTGTGGAATTGGAAAAGGGATATTTGGACGCCCATAGAGGGCTATGTTGAAAAAGGAAATATCTTCCGTTCAAAACTGGAAAGAAGCTTTCTGAGAAACTGCTCGGTGTTCTGTTAATTCATCTCACAGAGTTACATCTTTCCCTTCAAGAAGCCTTTCGCTAAGGCTGTTCTTGTGGAATTGGCAAAGGGATATTTGGAAGCCCATAGACGGCTATGGAGAAAAAGGAAATATCTTCCGTTCAAAACTGGAAAGAAGCTTTCTGAGAAACTGCTCTGTGTTCTGTGAATTCATCTCACAGAGTTACATCTTTCCCTTCAAGAAGCCTTTCGCTAAGGCTGTTCTTGTGGAATTGGCAAAGGGATATTTGGAAGCCCATAGAGGCCTATGGTGAAAAAGGAAATATCTTCCGTTCAAAACTGGAAAGAAGCTTTCTGAGAAACTGCTCTGTGTTCTGTGAATTCATCTCACAGAGTTACATCTTTCCCTTCAAGAAGCCTTTCGCTAAGGCTGTTCTTGTGGAATTGGCAAAGGGATATTTGGAAGCCCATAGAGGGCTATGGTGAAAAAGGAAATATCTTCCGTTCAAAACTGGAAAGAAGCTTTCTGAGAAACTGCTCTGTGTTCTGTTAATTCATCTCACGGAGTTACATCTTTCCCTTCAAGAAGCCTTTCGCTAAGGCTGTTCTTGTGGAATTGGCAAAGGGATATTTGGAAGCCCATAGAGGGCTATGGTGAAAAGGAAATATCTTCCGTTCAAAACTGGAAAGAAGCTTTCTGAGAAACTGCTCTGTGTTCTGTGAATTCATCTTACAGAGTTACATCTTTCCCTTCAAGAAGCCTTTCGCTAAGGCTGTTCTTGTGGAATTGGCAAAGGGATATTTGGAAGCCCATAGACGGCTATGGAGAAAAAGGAAATATCTTCCGTTCAAAACTGGAAAGAAGCTTTCTGAGAAACTGCTCTGTGTTCTGTGAATTCATCTCACAGAGTTACATCTTTCCCTTCAAGAAGCCTTTCGCTAAGGCTGTTCTTGTGGAATTGGCAAAGGGATATTTGGAAGCCCATAGAGACCTGTGGTGAAAAAGGAAATATCTTCCGTTCAAAACTGGAAAGAAGCTTTCTGAGAAACTGCTCTGTGTTCTGTGAATTCATCTCACAGAGTTACATCTTTCCCTTCAAGAAGCCTTTCGCGAAGGATGTTCTTGTGGAATTGGCAAAGCGATATTTTGAAGCCCATAGAGGGCTATGGTGAAAAAGGAAATATCTTCCGTTCAAAACTGGAAAGAAGCTTTCTGTGAAACTGCTCTGTGTTCTGTTAATTCATCTCACAGAGTTACATCTTTCCCTTCAAGAAGCCTTTCGCTAAGGCTGTTCTTGTGGAATTGGCAAAGGGATATTTGGAAGCCCATAGAGGCCTATGGTGAAAAAGGAAATATCTTCCGTTCAAAACTGGAAAGAAGCTTTCTGAGAAACTGCTCTGTGTTCTGTTAATTCATCTCACAGAGTTACATCTTTCCCTTCAAGAAGCCTTTCGCTAAGGCTGTTCTTGTGGAATTGGCAAAGGGATATTTGGAAGCCCATAGACGGCTATGTTGAAAAAGGAAGTATCTTCCGTTCAAAACTGGAAAGAAGCTTTCTGAGAAACTGCTCTGTGTTCTGTGAATTCATCTCACAGAGTTACATCTTTCCCTTCAAGAAGCCTTTCGCTAAGGCTGTTCTTGTGGAATTGGCAAAGGGATATTTGGAAGCCCATAGAGGCCTATGGTGAAAAAGGAAATATCTTCCGTTCAAAACTGGAAAGAAGCTTTCTGAGAAACTGCTCTGTGTTCTGTGAATTCATCTCACAGAGTTACATCTTTCCCTTCAAGAAGCCTTTCGCTAAGACTGTTCTTGTGGAATTGGCAAAGGGATATTTGGAAGCCCATAGAGGCCTATGGTGAAAAAGGAAATATCTTCCGTTCAAAACTGGAAAGAAGCTTTCTGAGAAACTGTTCTGTGTTCTGTGAATTCATCTCACAGTGTTACATCTTTCCCTTCCAGAAGCCTTTCGCTAAGGCTGTTCTTGTGGAATTGGCAAAGGGATATTTGGAAGCCCATAGAGGCCTATGGTGAAAAAGGAAATATCTTCCGTTCAAAACTGGAAAGAAGCTTTCTGAGAAACTGCTCTGTGTTCTGTGAATTCATCTCACAGTGTTACATCTTTCCCTTCAAGAAGCCTTTCGCTAAGACTGTTCTTGTGGAATTGGCAAAGGGATATTTGGAAGCCCATAGAGGGCTATGGTGAAAAAGGAAATATCTTCCGTTCAAAACTGGAAAGAAGCTTTCTGAGAAAGTGCTCTGTGTTCTGTTAATTCATCTCACAGAGTTACATCTTTCCCTTCAAGAAGCCTTTCCCTAAGGCTGTTCTTGTGGAATTGGCAAAGGGATATTTGGAAGCCCATAGACGGCTATGGAGAAAAAGGAAATATCTTCCGTTCAAAACTGGAAAGAAGCTTTCTGAGAAACTGCTCTGTGTTCTGTGAATTCATCTCACAGAGTAACATCTTTCCCTTCAAGAAGCCTTTCGCTAAGGCTGTTCTTGTGGAATTGGCAAAGGGATATTTGGAAGCCCATAGAGGCCTATGGTGAAAAAGAAAATATCTTCCGTTCAAAACTGGAAAGAAGCTTTCTGAGAAACTGCTCTGTGTTCTGTGAATTCATCTCACAGAGTTACATCTTTCCCTTCAAGAAGCCTTTCGCTAAGGCTGTTCTTGTGGAATTGGCAAAGGGATATTTGGAAGCCCATAGAGGGCTATGGTGAAAAAGGAAATATCTTCCGTTCAAAACTGGAAAGAAGCTTTCTGAGAAACTGCTCTGTGTTCTGTTAATTCATCTCACAGAGTTACATCTTTCCCTTCAAGAAGCCTTTCGCTAAGGCTGTTCTTGTGGAATTGGCAAAGGGATATTTGGAAGCCCATAGACGGCTATGGAGAAAAAGGAAATATCTTCCGTTCAAAACTGGAAAGAAGCTTTCTGAGAAACTGCTCTGTGTTCTGTTAATTCATCTCACAGAGTTACATCTTTCCCTTCAAGAAGCCTTTCGCTAAGGCTGTTCTTGTGGAATTGGCAAAGGGATATTTGGAAACCCATAGAGGGCTATGGTGAAAAAGGAAATATCTTCCGTTCAAAACTGGAAAGAAGCTTTCTGAGAAACTGCTCTGTGTTCTGTGAATTCATCTCACAGAGTTACATCTTTCCCTTCAAGAAGCCTTTCGCTAAGGCTGTTCTTGTGGAATTGGCAAAGGGATATTTGGAAGCCTATAGAGGCCTATGGTGAAAAAGGAAATATCTTCCGTTCAAAACTGGAAAGAAGCTTTCTGAGAAACTGCTCTGTGTTCTGTGAATTCATCTCACAGAGATACATCTTTCCCTTCAGGAAGCCTATCGCTAAGGCTGTTCTTGTGGAATTGGCAAAGGGATATTTGGAAGCCCATAGAGGGCTATGGTGAAAAAGGAAATATCTTCCGTTCAAAACTGGAAAGAAGCTTTCTGAGAAACTGCTCTGTGTTCTGTTAATTCATCTCACAGAGTTACATCTTTCCCTTCAAGAAGCCTTTCGCTAAGGCTGTTCTTGTGGAATTGGCAAAGGGATATTTGGAAGCCCATAGACGGCTATGGAGAAAAAGGAAATATCTTCCGTTCAAAACTGGAAAGAAGCTTTCTGAGAAACTGCTCTGTGTTCTGTGAATTCATCTCACAGAGTTACATCTTTCCCTTCAAGAAGCCTTTCGCTAAGGCTGTTCTTGTGGAATTGGCAAAGGGATATTTGGAAGCCCTTAGAGGCCTATGGTGAAAAAGGAAATATCTTCCGTTCAAAACTGGAAAGAAGCTTTCTGAGAAACTGCTCTGTGTTCTGTGAATTCATCTCACAGAGTTACATCTTTCCCTTCAAGAAGCCTTTCGCTAAGGCTGTTCTTGTGGAATTGGCAAAGGGATATTTGGAAGCCCATAGAGGGCTATGGTGAAAAAGGAAATATCTTCCGTTCAAAACTGGAAAGAAGCTTTCTGAGAAACTGCTCTTTGTTCTGTGAATTCATCTCACAGAGTTACATCTTTCCCTTCAAGAAGCCTTTCGCTAAGGCTGTTCTTGTGGAATTGGCAAAGGGATATTTGGAAGCCCATAGACGGCTATGGAGAAAAAGGAAATATCTTCCGTTCAAAACTGGAAAGAAGCTTTCTGAGAAACTGCTCTGTGTTCTGTTAATGCATCTCACAGAGTTACATCTTTCCCTTCAAGAAGCCTTTCGCTAAGGCTGTTCTTGTGGAATTGGCAAAGGGATATTTGGAAGCCCATAGAGGGCTATGGTGAAAAAGGAAATATCTTCCGTTCAAAACTGGAAAGAAGCTTTCTGAGAAACTGCTCTGTGTTCTGTGAATTCATCTCACAGAGTTACATCTTTCCCTTCAAGAAGCCTTTCGCTAAGGCTGTTCTTGTGGAATTGGCACAGGGATATTTGGAAGCCCATAGAGGCCTATGGTGAAAAAGGAAATATCTTCCGTTCAAAACTGGAAAGAAGCTTTCTGAGAAACTGCTCTGTGTTCTGTGAATTCATCTCACAGAGTTACATCTTTCCCTTCAAGAAGCCTTTCGCTAAGGCTGTTCTTGTGGAATTGGCAAAGGGATATTTGGAAGCCCATAGAGGGCTATGGTGAAAAAGGAAATATCTTCCGTTCAAAACTGGAAAGAAGCTTTCTGAGAAACTGCTCTGTGTTCTGCTAATTCATCTCACAGAGTTACATCTTTCCCTTCAAGAAGCCTTTCGCTAAGGCTGTTCTTGTGGAATTGGCAAAGGGATATTTGGAAGCCCGTAGACGGCTATGGAGAAAAAGGAAAAAAGGAAATATCTTCCGTTCAAAACTGGAAAGAAGCTTTCTGAGAAACTGCTCTGTGTTCTGTTAATTCATCTCACAGAGTTACATCTTTCCCTTCAAGAAGCCTTTCGCTAAGGCTGTTCTTGTGGAATTGGCAAAGGGATATTTGGAAGCCCATAGAGGCCTATGGTGAAAAAGGAAATATCTTCCGTTCAAAACTGGAAAGAAGCTTTCTGAGAAACTGCTCTGTGTTCTGTGAATTCATCTCACAGAGTTACATCTTTCCCTTCAAGAAGCCTTTCGCTAAGGCTGTTCTTGTGGAATTGGCAAAGGGATATTTGGAAGCCCATAGACGGCTATGGAGAAAAAGGAAATATCTTCCGTTCTAAACTGGAAAGAAGCTTTCTGAGAAACTGCTCTGTGTTCTGTTAATTCATCTCACAGAGTTACATCTTTCCCTTCAAGAAGCCTTTCGCTAAGGCTGTTCTTGTGGAATTGGCAAAGGGATATTTGGAAGCCCATAGAGGGCTATGGTGAAAAAGGAAATATCTTCCGTTCAAAACTGGAAAGAAGCTTTCTGAGAAACTGTTCTGTGTTCTGCTAATTCATCTCACAGAGTTACATCTTTCCCTTCAAGAAGCCTTTCGCTAAGGCTGTTCTTGTGGAATTGGCAAAGGGATATTTGGAAGCCCATAGAGGGCTATGGTGAAAAAGGAAATATCTTCCGTTCAAAACTGGAAAGAAGCTTTCTGAGAAACTGCTCTGTGTTCTGTGAATTCATCTCACAGAGTTACATCTTTCCCTTCAAGAAGCCTTTCGCTAAGGCTGTTCTTGTGGAATTGGCACAGGGATATTTGGAAGCCCATAGAGGCCTATGGTGAAAAAGGAAATATCTTCCGTTCAAAACTGGAAAGAAGCTTTCTGAGAAACTGCTCTGTGTTCTGTGAATTCATCTCACAGAGTTACATCTTTCCCTTCAAGAAGCCTTTCGCTAAGGCTGTTCTTGTGGAATTGGCAAAGGGATATTTGGAAGCCCATAGAGGGCTATGGTGAAAAAGGAAATATCTTCCGTTCAAAACTGGAAAGAAGCTTTCTGAGAAACTGCTCTGTGTTCTGCTAATTCATCTCACAGAGTTACATCTTTCCCTTCAAGAAGCCTTTCGCTAAGGCTGTTCTTGTGGAATTGGCAAAGGGATATTTGGAAGCCCGTAGACGGCTATGGAGAAAAAGGAAAAAAGGAAATATCTTCCGTTCAAAACTGGAAAGAAGCTTTCTGAGAAACTGCTCTGTGTTCTGTTAATTCATCTCACAGAGTTACATCTTTCCCTTCAAGAAGCCTTTCGCTAAGGCTGTTCTTGTGGAATTGGCAAAGGGATATTTGGAAGCCCATAGAGGCCTATGGTGAAAAAGGAAATATCTTCCGTTCAAAACTGGAAAGAAGCTTTCTGAGAAACTGCTCTGTGTTCTGTGAATTCATCTCACAGAGTTACATCTTTCCCTTCAAGAAGCCTTTCGCTAAGGCTGTTCTTGTGGAATTGGCAAAGGGATATTTGGAAGCCCATAGACGGCTATGGAGAAAAAGGAAATATCTTCCGTTCTAAACTGGAAAGAAGCTTTCTGAGAAACTGCTCTGTGTTCTGTTAATTCATCTCACAGAGTTACATCTTTCCCTTCAAGAAGCCTTTCGCTAAGGCTGTTCTTGTGGAATTGGCAAAGGGATATTTGGAAGCCCATAGAGGGCTATGGTGAAAAAGGAAATATCTTCCGTTCAAAACTGGAAAGAAGCTTTCTGAGAAACTGTTCTGTGTTCTGCTAATTCATCTCACAGAGTTACATCTTTCCCTTCAAGAAGCCTTTCGCTAAGGCTGTTCTTGTGGAATTGGCAAAGGGATATTTGGAAGCCCATAGAGGGCTATGGTGAAAAAGGAAATATCTTCCGTTCAAAACTGGAAAGAAGCTTTCTGAGAAACTGCTCTGTGTTCTGTGAATTCATCTCACAGAGTTACATCTTTCCCTTCAAGAAGCCTTTCGCTAAGGCTGTTCTTGTGGAATTGGCAAAGGGATATTTGGAAGCCCGTAGACGGCTATGGAGAAAAAGGAAAAAAGGAAATATCTTCCGTTCAAAACTGGAAAGAAGCTTTCTGAGAAACTGCTCTGTGTTCTGTGAATTCATCTCACAGAGTCACATCTTTCCCTTCAAGAAGCCTTTCGCTAAGGCTGTTCTTGTGGAATTGGCAAAGGGATATTTGGAAGCCCATAGAGGCCTATGGTGAAAAAGGAAATATCTTCCGTTCAAAACTGGAAAGAAGCTTTCTGAGAAACTGCTCTGTGTTCTGTGAATTCATCTCACAGAGTTACATCTTTCCCTTCAAGAAGCCTTTCGCTAAGGCTGTTCTTGTGGAATTGGCAAAGGGATATTTGGAAGCCCATAGAGGCCTATGGTGAAAAAGGAAATATCTTCCGTTCAAAACTGGAAAGAAGCTTTCTGAGAAACTGCTCTGTGTTCTGTGAATTCATCTCACAGAGTTACATCTTTCCCTTCAAGAAGCCTTTCGCTAAGGCTGTTCTTGTGGAATTGGCAAAGGGATATTTGGAAGCCCGTAGACGGCTATGGAGAAAAAGGAAATATCTTCCGTTCAAAACTGGAAAGAAGCTTTCTGAGAAACTGCTCTGTGTTCTGTTAATTCATCTCACAGAGTTACATCTTTCCCTTCAAGAAGCCTTTCGCTAAGGCTGTTCTTGTGGAATTGGCAAAGGGATATTTGGAAGCCCATAGAGGGCTATGGTGAAAAAGGAAATATCTTCCGTTCAAAACTGGAAAGAAGCTTTCTGAGAAACTGTTCTGTGTTCTGCTAATTCATCTCACAGAGTTACATCTTTCCCTTCAAGAAGCCTTTCGCTAAGGCTGTTCTTGTGGAATTGGCAAAGGGATATTTGGAAGCCCCTAGAGGGCTATGGTGAAAAAGGAAATATCTTCCGTTCAAAACTGGAAAGAAGCTTTCTGAGAAACTGCTCTGTGTTCTGTGAATTCATCTCACAGAGTTACATCTTTCCCTTCAAGAAGCCTTTCGCTAAGGCTGTTCTTGTGGAATTGGCAAAGGGATATTTGGAAGCCCATAGAGGCCTATGGTGAAAAAGGAAATATCTTCCGTTCAAAACTGGAAAGAAGCTTTCTGAGAAACTGCTCTGTGTTCTGTGAATTCATCTCACAGAGTTACATCTTTCCCTTCAAGAAGCCTTTCGCTAAGGCTGTTCTTGTGGAATTGGCACAGGGATATTTGGAAGCCCATAGAGGCCTATGGTGAAAAAGGAAATATCTTCCGTTCAAAACTGGAAAGAAGCTTTCTGAGAAACTGCTCTGTGTTCTGTGAATTCATCTCACAGAGTTACATCTTTCCCTTCAAGAAGCCTTTCGCTAAGGCTGTTCTTGTGGAATTGGCAAAGGGATATTTGGAAGCCCATAGAGGGCTATGGTGAAAAAGGAAATATCTTCCGTTCAAAACTGGAAAGAAGCTTTCTGAGAAACTGCTCTGTGTTCTGCTAATTCATCTCACAGAGTTACATCTTTCCCTTCAAGAAGCCTTTCGCTAAGGCTGTTCTTGTGGAATTGGCAAAGGGATATTTGGAAGCCCGTAGACGGCTATGGAGAAAAAGGAAAAAAGGAAATATCTTCCGTTCAAAACTGGAAAGAAGCTTTCTGAGAAACTGCTCTGTGTTCTGTTAATTCATCTCACAGAGTTACATCTTTCCCTTCAAGAAGCCTTTCGCTAAGGCTGTTCTTGTGGAATTGGCAAAGGGATATTTGGAAGCCCATAGAGGCCTATGGTGAAAAAGGAAATATCTTCCGTTCAAAACTGGAAAGAAGCTTTCTGAGAAACTGCTCTGTGTTCTGTGAATTCATCTCACAGAGTTACATCTTTCCCTTCAAGAAGCCTTTCGCTAAGGCTGTTCTTGTGGAATTGGCAAAGGGATATTTGGAAGCCCATAGACGGCTATGGAGAAAAAGGAAATATCTTCCGTTCTAAACTGGAAAGAAGCTTTCTGAGAAACTGCTCTGTGTTCTGTTAATTCATCTCACAGAGTTACATCTTTCCCTTCAAGAAGCCTTTCGCTAAGGCTGTTCTTGTGGAATTGGCAAAGGGATATTTGGAAGCCCATAGAGGGCTATGGTGAAAAAGGAAATATCTTCCGTTCAAAACTGGAAAGAAGCTTTCTGAGAAACTGTTCTGTGTTCTGCTAATTCATCTCACAGAGTTACATCTTTCCCTTCAAGAAGCCTTTCGCTAAGGCTGTTCTTGTGGAATTGGCAAAGGGATATTTGGAAGCCCATAGAGGGCTATGGTGAAAAAGGAAATATCTTCCGTTCAAAACTGGAAAGAAGCTTTCTGAGAAACTGCTCTGTGTTCTGTGAATTCATCTCACAGAGTTACATCTTTCCCTTCAAGAAGCCTTTCGCTAAGGCTGTTCTTGTGGAATTGGCAAAGGGATATTTGGAAGCCCGTAGACGGCTATGGAGAAAAAGGAAAAAAGGAAATATCTTCCGTTCAAAACTGGAAAGAAGCTTTCTGAGAAACTGCTCTGTGTTCTGTGAATTCATCTCACAGAGTCACATCTTTCCCTTCAAGAAGCCTTTCGCTAAGGCTGTTCTTGTGGAATTGGCAAAGGGATATTTGGAAGCCCATAGAGGCCTATGGTGAAAAAGGAAATATCTTCCGTTCAAAACTGGAAAGAAGCTTTCTGAGAAACTGCTCTGTGTTCTGTGAATTCATCTCACAGAGTTACATCTTTCCCTTCAAGAAGCCTTTCGCTAAGGCTGTTCTTGTGGAATTGGCAAAGGGATATTTGGAAGCCCATAGAGGCCTATGGTGAAAAAGGAAATATCTTCCGTTCAAAACTGGAAAGAAGCTTTCTGAGAAACTGCTCTGTGTTCTGTGAATTCATCTCACAGAGTTACATCTTTCCCTTCAAGAAGCCTTTCGCTAAGGCTGTTCTTGTGGAATTGGCAAAGGGATATTTGGAAGCCCGTAGACGGCTATGGAGAAAAAGGAAATATCTTCCGTTCAAAACTGGAAAGAAGCTTTCTGAGAAACTGCTCTGTGTTCTGTTAATTCATCTCACAGAGTTACATCTTTCCCTTCAAGAAGCCTTTCGCTAAGGCTGTTCTTGTGGAATTGGCAAAGGGATATTTGGAAGCCCATAGAGGGCTATGGTGAAAAAGGAAATATCTTCCGTTCAAAACTGTAAAGAAGCTTTCTGAGAAACTGTTCTGTGTTCTGCTAATTCATCTCACAGAGTTACATCTTTCCCTTCAAGAAGCCTTTCGCTAAGGCTGTTCTTGTGGAATTGGCAAAGGGATATTTGGAAGCCCCTAGAGGGCTATGGTGAAAAAGGAAATATCTTCCGTTCAAAACTGGAAAGAAGCTTTCTGAGAAACTGCTCTGTGTTCTGTGAATTCATCTCACAGAGTTACATCTTTCCCTTCAAGAAGCCTTTCGCTAAGGCTGTTCTTGTGGAATTGGCAAAGGGATATTTGGAAGCCCATAGAGGCCTATGGTGAAAAAGGAAATATCTTCCGTTCAAAACTGGAAAGAAGCTTTCTGAGAAACTGCTCTGTGTTCTGTTAATTCATCTCACAGAGTTACATCTTTCCCTTCAAGAAGCCTTTCGCTAAGGCTGTTCTTGTGGAATTGGCAAAGGGATATTTGGAAGCCCATAGAGGGCTATGGTGAAAAAGGAAATATCTTCCGTTCAAAACTGGAAAGAAGCTTTCTGAGAAACTGCTCTGTGTTCTGTGAATTCATCTCACAGAGTTACATCTTTCCCTTCAAGAAGCCTTTCGCTAAAGCTGTTCTTGTGGAATTGGCAAAGGGATATTTGGAAGCCCTTAGACGGCTATGGTGAAAAAGGAAATATCTTCCGTTCAAAACTGGAAAGAAGCTTTCTGAGAAACTGCTCTGTGTTCTGTGAATTCATCTCACAGAGTTACATCTTTCCCTTCAAGAAGCCTTTCGCTAAGGCTGTTCTTGTGGAATTGGCAAAGGGATATTTGGAAGCCTATAGACGGCTATGGAGAAAAAGGAAATATCTTCCGTTCAAAACTGGAAAGAAGCTTTCTGAGAAACTGCTCTGTGTTCTGTTAATTCATCTCACAGAGTTACATCTTTCCCTTCAAGAAGCCTTTCGCTAAGGCTGTTCTTGTGGAATTGGCAAAGGGATATTTGGAAGCCCATAGAGGGCTATGGTGAAAAAGGAAATATCTTCCTTTCAAAACTGGAAAGAAGCTTTCTGAGAAACTGCTCTGTGTTCTGTGAATTCATCTCACAGAGTTACATCTTTCCCTTCAAGAAGCCTTTTGCTAAGGCTGTTCTTGTGGAATTGGCACAGGGATATTTGGAAGCCCATAGAGGCCTATGGTGAAAAAGGAAATATCTTCCGTTCAAAACTGGAAAGAAGCTTTCTGAGAAACTGCTCTGTGTTCTGTGAATTCATCTCACAGAGTTACATCTTTCCCTTCAAGAAGCCTTTCGCTAAGGCTGTTCTTGTGGAATTGGCAATGGGATATTTGGAAGCCCATAGAGGGCTATGGTGAAAAAGGAAATATCTTCCGTTCAAAACTGGAAAGAAGCTTTCTGAGAAACTGCTCTGTGTTCTGTTAATTCATCTCACAGAGTTACATCTTTCCCTTCAAGAAGCCTTTCGCTAAGGCTGTTCTTGTGGAATTGGCAAAGGGATATTTGGAAGCCCATAGAGGCCTATGGTGAAAAAGGAAATATCTTCCGTTCAAAACTGGAAAGAAGCTTTCTGAGAAACTGCTCTGTGTTCTGTGAATTCATCTCACAGTGTTACATCTTTCCCTTCAAGAAGCCTTTCGCTAAGGCTGTTCTTGTGGAATTGGCAAAGGGATATTTGGAAGCCCATAGAGGGCTATGGTGAAAAAGGAAATATCTTCCGTTCAAAACTGGAAAGAAGCTTTCTGAGAAACTGCTCTGTGTTCTGTGAATTCATCTCACAGAGTTACATCTTTCCCTTCAAGAAGCCTTTCGCTAAGGCTGTTCTTGTGGAATTGGCAAAGGGATATTTGGAAGCCCATAGAGGCCTATGGTGAAAAAGGAAATATCTTCCGTTCAAAACTGGAAAGAAGCTTTCTGAGAAACTGCTCTGTGTTCTGTGAATTCATCTCACAGAGTTACATCTTTCCCTTCAAGAAGCCTTTCGCTAAGGCTGTTCTTGTGGAATTGGCAAAGGGATATTTGGAAGCCCATAGACGGCTATGGAGAAAAAGGAAATATCTTCCGTTCAAAACTGGAAAGAAGCTTTCTGAGAAACTGCTCTGTGTTCTGTGAATTCATCTCACAGAGTTACATCTTTCCCTTCAAGAAGCCTTTCGCTAAGGCTGTTCTTATGGAATTGGCAAAGGGATATTTGGAAGCCCATAGAGGGCTATGGTGAAAAAGGAAATATCTTCCGTTCAAAACTGGAAAGAAGCTTTCTGAGAAACTGCTCTGTGTTCTGTGAATTCATCTCACAGAGTTACATCTTTCCCTTCAAGAAGCCTTTCGCTAAGGCTGTTCTTGTGGAATTGGCACAGGGATATTTGGAAGCCCATAGAGGCCTATGGTGAAAAAGGAAATATCTTCCGTTCAAAACTGGAAAGAAGCTTTCTGAGAAACTGCTCTGTGTTCTGTGAATTCATCTCACAGAGTTACATCTTTCCCTTCAAGAAGCCTTTCGCTAAGGCTGTTCTTGTGGAATTGGCAAAGGGATATTTGGAAGCCCATAGAGGGCTATGGTGAAAAAGGAAATATCTTCCGTTCAAAACTGGAAAGAAGCTTTCTGAGAAACTGCTCTGTGTTCTGTGAATTCATCTCACAGAGTTACATCTTTCCCTTCAAGAAGCCTTTCGTTAAGGCTGTTCTTGTGGAATTGGCAAAGGGATATTTGGAAGCCCATAGAGGCCTATGGTGAAAAAGGAAATATCTTCCGTTCAAAACTGGAAAGAAGCTTTCTGAGAAACTGCTCTGTGTTCTGTGAATTCATCTCACAGAGTTACATCTTTCCCTTCAAGAAGCCTTTCGCTAAGGCTGTTCTTGTGGAATTGGCAAAGGGATATTTGGAAGCCCATAGACGGCTATGGAGAAAAAGGAAATATCTTCCGTTCAAAACTGGAAAGAAGCTTTCTGAGAAACTGCTCTGTGTTCTGTTAATGCATCTCACAGAGTTACATCTTTCCCTTCAAGAAGCCTTTCGCTAAGGCTGTTCTTGTGGAATTGGCAAAGGGATATTTGGAAGCCCATAGAGGGCTATGGTGAAAAAGGAAATATCTTCCGTTCAAAACTGGAAAGAAGCTTTCTGAGAAACTGCTCTGTGTTCTGTGAATTCATCTCACAGAGTTACATCTTTCCCTTCAAGAAGCCTTTCGCTAAGGCTGTTCTTGTGGAATTGGCACAGGGATATTTGGAAGCCCATAGAGGCCTATGGTGAAAAAGGAAATATCTTCCGTTCAAAACTGGAAAGAAGCTTTCTGAGAAACTGCTCTGTGTTCTGTGAATTCATCTCACAGAGTTACATCTTTCCCTTCAAGAAGCCTTTCGCTAAGGCTGTTCTTGTGGAATTGGCAAAGGGATATTTGGAAGCCCATAGAGGGCTATGGTGAAAAAGGAAATATCTTCCGTTCAAAACTGGAAAGAAGCTTTCTGAGAAACTGCTCTGTGTTCTGCTAATTCATCTCACAGAGTTACATCTTTCCCTTCAAGAAGCCTTTCGCTAAGGCTGTTCTTGTGGAATTGGCAAAGGGATATTTGGAAGCCCATAGAGGGCTATGGTGAAAAAGGAAATATCTTCCGTTCAAAACTGGAAAGAAGCTTTCTGAGAAACTGCTCTGTGTTCTGTGAATTCATCTCACAGAGTTACATCTTTCCCTTCAAGAAGCCTTTCGCTAAGGCTGTTCTTGTGGAATTGGCAAAGGGATATTTGGAAGCCCATAGAGGCCTATGGTGAAAAAGGAAATATCTTCCGTTCAAAACTGGAAAGAAGCTTTCTGAGAAACTGCTCTGTGTTCTGTGAATTCATCTCACAGAGTTACATGTTTCCCTTCAAGAAGCCTTTCGCTAAGGCTGTTCTTGTGGAATTGGCAAAGGGATATTTGGAAGCCCATAGAGGGCTATGGTGAAAAAGGAAATATCTTCCGTTCAAAACTGGAAACAAGCTTTCTGAGAAACTGTTCTGTGTTCTGTGAATTCATCTCACAGAGTTACATCTTTCCCTTCAAGAAGCCTTTCGCTAAGGCTGTTCTTGTGGAATTGGCAAAGGGATATTTGGAAGCCCATAGAGGCCTATGGTGAAAAAGGAAATATCTTCCGTTCAAAACTGGAAAGAAGCTTTCTGAGAAACTGCTCTGTGTTCTGTGAATTCATCTCACAGTGTTACATCTTTCCCTTCAAGAAGCCTTTCGCTAAGGCTGTTCTTGTGGAATTGGCAAAGGGATATTTGGAAGCCCATAGAGGGCTATGGTGAAAAAGGAAATATCTTCCGTTCAAAACTGGAAAGAAGCTTTATGAGAAACTGCTCTGTGTTCTGTTAATTCATCTCACAGAGTTACATCTTTCCCTTCAAGAAGCCTTTCGCTAAGGCTGTTCTTGTGGAATTGGCAAAGGGATATTTGGAAGCCCGTAGACGGCTATGGAGAAAAAGGAAAAAAGGAAATATCTTCCGTTCAAAACTGGAAAGAAGCTTTCTGAGAAACTGCTCTGTGTTCTGTGAATTCATCTCACAGAGTCACATCTTTCCCTTCAAGAAGCCTTTCGCTAAGGCTGTTCTTGTGGAATTGGCAAAGGGATATTTGGAAGCCCATAGAGGCCTATGGTGAAAAAGGAAATATCTTCCGTTCAAAACTGGAAAGAAGCTTTCTGAGAAACTGCTCTGTGTTCTGTGAATTCATCTCACAGAGTTACATCTTTCCCTTCAAGAAGCCTTTCGCTAAGGCTGTTCTTGTGGAATTGGCAAAGGGATATTTGGAAGCCCATAGAGGGCTATGGTGAAAAAGGAAATATCTTCCGTTCAAAACTGGAAAGAAGCTTTCTGAGAAACTGCTGTGTTCTGTGAATTCATCTCACAGAGTTACATCTTTCCCTTCAAGAAGCCTTTCGCTAAGGCTGTTCTTGTGGAATTGGCAAAGGGATATTTGGAAGCCCATAGACGGCTATGGAGAAAAAGGAAATATCTTCCGTTCAAAACTGGAAAGAAGCTTTCTGAGAAACTGCTCTGTGTTCTGTTAATTCATCTCACAGAGTTACATCTTTCCCTTCAAGAAGCCTTTCGCTAAGGCTGTTCTTGTGGAATTGGCAAAGGGATATTTGGAAGCCCATAGAGGGCTATGGTGAAAAAGGAAATATCTTCCGTTCAAAACTGGAAAGAAGCTTTCTGAGAAACTGCTCTGTGTTCTGTGAATTCATCTCACAGAGTTACATCTTTCCCTTCAAGAAGCCTTTTGCTAAGGCTGTTCTTGTGGAATTGGCACAGGGATATTTGGAAGCCCATAGAGGCCTATGGTGAAAAAGGAAATATCTTCCGTTCAAAACTGGAAAGAAGCTTTCTGAGAAACTGCTCTGTGTTCTGTGAATTCATCTCACAGAGTTACATCTTTCCCTTCAAGAAGCCTTTCGCTAAGGCTGTTCTTGTGGAATTGGCAATGGTATATTTGGAAGCCCATAGAGGGCTATGGTGAAAAAGGAAATATCTTCCGTTCAAAACTGGAAAGAAGCTTTCTGAGAAACTGCTCTGTGTTCTGTTAATTCATCTCACAGAGTTACATCTTTCCCTTCAAGAAGCCTTTCGCTAAGGCTGTTCTTGTGGAATTGGCAAAGGGATATTTGGAAGCCCATAGAGGCCTATGGTGAAAAAGGAAATATCTTCCGTTCAAAACTGGAAAGAAGCTTTCTGAGAAACTGCTCTGTGTTCTGTGAATTCATCTCACAGTGTTACATCTTTCCCTTCAAGAAGCCTTTCGCTAAGGCTGTTCTTGTGGAATTGGCAAAGGGATATTTGGAAGCCCATAGAGGGCTATGGTGAAAAAGCAAATATCTTCCGTTCAAAACTGGAAAGAAGCTTTCTGAGAAACTGCTCTGTGTTCTGTTAATTCATCTCACAGGGTTACATCTTTCCCTTCAAGAAGCCTTTCGCTAAGGCTGTTCTTGTGGAATTGGCAAAGGGATATTTGGAAGCCCATAGAGGCCTATGGTGAAAAAGGAAATATCTTCCGTTCAAAACTGGAAAGAAGCTTTCTGAGAAACTGCTCTGTGTTCTGTGAATTCATCTCACAGAGTTACATCTTTCCCTTCAAGAAGCGTTTCGCTAAGGCTGTTCTTGTGGAATTGGCAAAGGGATATTTGGAAGCCCATAGAGGGCTATGGTGAAAAAGGAAATATCTTCCGTTCAAAACTGGAAAGAAGCTTTCTGAGAAACTGTTCTGTGTTCTGCTAATTCATCTCACAGAGTTACATCTTTCCCTTCAAGAAGCCTTTCGCTAAGGCTGTTCTTGTGGAATTGGCAAAGGGATATTTGGAAGCCCCTAGAGGGCTATGGTGAAAAAGGAAATATCTTCCGTTCAAAACTGGAAAGAAGCTTTCTGAGAAACTGCTCTGTGTTCTGTGAATTCATCTCACAGAGTTACATCTTTCCCTTCAAGAAGCCTTTCGCTAAGGCTGTTCTTGTGGAATTGGCAAAGGGATATTTGGAAGCCCATAGAGGCCTATGGTGAAAAAGGAAATATCTTCCGTTCAAAACTGGAAAGAAGCTTTCTGAGAAACTGCTCTGTGTTCTGTGAATTCATCTCACAGAGTTACATCTTTCCCTTCAAGAAGCCTTTCGCTAAGGCTGTTCTTGTGGAATTGGCAAAGGGATATTTGGAAGCCCATAGAGGGCTATGGTGAAAAAGGAAATATCTTCCGTTCAAAACTGGAAAGAAGCTTTCTGAGAAACTGCTCTGTGTTCTGTGAATTCATCTCACAGAGTTACATCTTTCCCTTCAAGAAGCCTTTCGCTAAAGCTGTTCTTGTGGAATTGGCAAAGGGATATTTGGAAGCCCTTAGACGGCTATGGTGAAAAAGGAAATATCTTCCGTTCAAAACTGGAAAGAAGCTTTCTGAGAAACTGCTCTGTGTTCTGTTAATTCATCTCACAGAGTTACATCTTTCCCTTCAAGAAGCCTTTCGCTAAGGCTGTTCTTGTGGAATTGGCAAAGGGATATTTGGAAGCCCATAGACGGCTATGGAGAAAAAGGAAATATCTTCCGTTCAAAACTGGAAAGAAGCTTTATGAGAAACTGCTCTGTGTTCTGTTAATTCATCTCACAGAGTTACATCTTTCCCTTCAAGAAGCCTTTCGCTAAGGCTGTTCTTGTGGAATTGGCAAAGGGATATTTGGAAGCCCATAGAGGGCTATGGTGAAAAAGGAAATATCTTCCGTTCAAAACTGGAAAGAAGCTTTCTGAGAAACTGCTCTGTGTTCTGTGAATTCATCTCACAGAGTTACATCTTTCCCTTCAAGAAGCCTTTCGCTAAGGCTGTTCTTGTGGAATTGGCACAGGGATATTTGGAAGCCCATAGAGGCCTTTGGTGAAAAAGGAAATATCTTCCGTTCAAAACTGGAAAGAAGCTTTCTGAGAAACTGCTCTGTGTTCTGTGAATTCATCTCACAGAGTTACATCTTTCCCTTCAAGAAGCCTTTCGCTAAGGCTGTTCTTGTGGAATTGGCAAAGGGATATTTGGAAGCCCATAGAGGGCTATGGTGAAAAAGGAAATATCTTCCGTTCAAAACTGGAAAGAAGCTTTCTGAGAAACTGTTCTGTGTTCTGCTAATTCATCTCACAGAGTTACATCTTTCCCTTCAAGAAGCCTTTCGCTAAGGCTGTTCCTGTGGAATTGGCAAAGGGATATTTGGAAACCCATAAAGGGCTATGGTGAAAAAGGAAATATCTTCCGTTCAAAACTGGAAAGAAGCTTTCTGAGAAACTGCTCTGTGTTCTGTGAATTCATCTCACAGAGTTACATCTTTCCCTTCAAGAAGCCTTTCGCTAAGGCTGTTCTTGTGGAATTGGCAAAGGGATATTTGGAAGCCCATAGAGGCCTATGGTGAAAAAGGAAATATCTTCCGTTCAAAACTGGAAAGAAGCTTTCTGAGAAACTGCTCTGTGTTCTGTTAATTCATCTCACAGAGTTACATCTTTCCCTTCAAGAAGCCTTTCGCTAAGGCTGTTCTTGTGGAATTGGCAAAGGGATATTTGGAAGCCCGTAGAGGGCTAGGGTGAAAAAGGAAATATCTTCCGTTCAAAACTGGAAAGAAGCTTTCTGAGAAACTGCTCTGTGTTCTGTTAATTCATCTCACAGAGTTACATCTTTCCCTTCAAGAAGCCTTTCGCTAAGGCTGTTCTTGTGGAATTGGCAAAGGGATATTTGGAAGCCCATAGACGGCTATGGAGAAAAAGGAAATATCTTCCGTTCAAAACTGGAAAGAAGCTTTCTGAGAAACTGCTCTGTGTTCTGTGAATTCATCTCACAGAGTTACATCTTTCCCTTCGAGAAGCCTTTCGCTAAGGCTGTTCTTGTGGAATTGGCAAAGGGATATTTGGAAGCCCATAGAGGCCTATGGTGAAAAAGGAAATATCTTCCGTTCAAAACTGGAAAGAAGCTTTCTGAGAAACTGCTCTGTGTTCTGTGAATTCATCTCACAGAGTTACATCTTTCCCTTCAAGAAGCCTTTCGCTAAGGCTGTTCTTGTGGAATTGGCAATGGGATATTTGGAAGCCCATAGAGGGCTATGGTGAAAAAGGAAATATCTTCCGTTCAAAACTGGAAAGAAGCTTTCTGAGAAACTGCTCTGTGTTCTGTTATTTCATCTCACAGAGTTACATCTTTCCCTTCAAGAAGCCTTTCGCTAAGGCTGTTCTCGTGGAATTGGCAAAGGGATATTTGGAAGCCCATAGACGGCTATGGAGAAAAAGGAAATATCTTCCGTTCAAAACTGGAAAGAAACTTTCTTAGAAACAGCTCTGTGTTCTGTGAATTCATCTCAAAGAGTTATATCTTTCCCTTCAAGAAGCCTTTCGCTAAGGTTGTTCTTGTATAATTAGCAAAGGGATATTTGGAAGCCCATAGAGGGCTATGGTGAAAAAGGAAATATCTTCCGTTCAATACTGGAAAGAAGCTTTCTGAGAAACTGCTCTGTGTTCTGTGAATTCATCTCACAGAGTTACATCTTTCCCTTCAAGAAGCCTTTCGCTAAGGCTGTTCTTGTGGAATTGGCAAAGGGATATTTGGAAGCCCATAGAGGGCTATGGTGAAAAAGGAAATATCTTCCGTTCAAAACTGGAAAGAAGCTTTCTGAGAAACTGTTCTGTGTTCTGTGAATTCATCTCACAGAGTTACATCTTTCCCTTCAAGAAGCCTTTCGCTAAGGCTGTTCTTGTGGAATTGGCAAAGGGATATTTGGAAGCCCATAGAGGCCTATGGTGAAAAAGGAAATATCTTCCGTTCAAAACTGGAAAGAAGCTTTCTGAGAAACTGCTCTGTGTTCTGTGAATTCATCTCACAGTGTTACATCTTTCCCTTCAAGAAGCCTTTCGCTAAGGCTGTTCTTGTGGAATTGGCAAAGGGATATTTGGAAGCCCATAGAGGGCTATGGTGAAAAAGGAAATATCTTCCGTTCAAAACTGGAAAGAAGCTTTCTGAGAAACTGCTCTGTGTTCTGTTAATTCATCTCACAGAGTTACATCTTTCCCTTCAAGAAGCCTTTCGCTAAGGCTGTTCTTGTGGAATTGGCAAAGGGATATTTGGAAGCCCGTAGACGGCTATGGAGAAAAAGGAAAAAAGGAAATATCTTCCGTTCAAAACTGGAAAGAAGCTTTCTGAGAAACTGCTCTGTGTTCTGTGAATTCATCTCACAGAGTTACATCTTTCCCTTCAAGAAGCCTTTCGCTAAGGCTGTTCTTGCGGAATTGGCAAAGGGATATGTGGAAGCCCATAGACGGCTATGGAGAAAAAGGAAATATCTTCCGTTCAAAACTGGAAAGAAGCTTTCTGAGAAACTGCTCTGTGTTCTGTTAATTCATCTCACAGAGTTACATCTTTCCCTTCAAGAAGCCTTTCGCTAAGGCTGTTGTTGTGGAATTGGCAAAGGGATATTTGGAAGCCCATAGAGGGCTATGGTGAAAAAGGAAATATCTTCCGTTCAAAACTGGAAAGAAGCTTTCTGAGAAACTGCTCTGTGTTCTGTGAATTCATCTCACAGAGTTACATCTTTCCCTTCAAGAAGCCTTTCGCTAAGGCTGTTCTTGTGGAATTGGCACAGGGATATTTGGAAGCCCATAGAGGCCTATGGTGAAAAAGGAAATATCTTCCGTTCAAAACTGGAAAGAAGCTTTCTGAGAAACTGCTCTGTGTTCTGTGAATTCATCTCACAGAGTTACATCTTTCCCTTCAAGAAGCCTTTCGCTAAGGCTGTTCTTGTGGAATTGGCAAAGGGATATTTGGAAGCCCATAGAGGGCTATGGTGAAAAAGGAAATATCTTCCGTTCAAAACTGGAAAGAAGCTTTCTGAGAAACTGTTCTGTGTTCTGCTAATTCATCTCACAGAGTTACATCTTTCCCTTCAAGAAGCCTTTGGCTAAGGCTGTTCCTGTGGAATTGGCAAAGGGATATTTGGAAGCCCATAAAGGGCTATGGTGAAAAAGGAAATATCTTCCGTTCAAAACTGGAAAGAAGCTTTCTGAGAAACTGCTCTGTGTTCTGTGAATTCATCTCACAGAGTTACATCTTTCCCTTCAAGAAGCCTTTCGCTAAGGCTGTTCTTGTGGAATTGGCAAAGGGATATTTGGAAGCCCATAGAGGCCTATGGTGAAAAAGGAAATATCTTCCGTTCAAAACTGGAAAGAAGCTTTCTGAGAAACTGCTCTGTGTTCTGTGAATTCATCTCACAGAGTTACATCTTTCCCTTCAAGAAGCCTTTCGCTAAGGCTGTTCTTGTGGAATTGGCAAAGGGATATTTGGAAGCCCATAGAGGCCTATGGTGAAAAAGGAAATATCTTCCGTTCAAAACTGGAAAGAAGCTTTCTGAGAAACTGCTCTGTGTTCTGTGAATTCATCTCACAGAGTTACATCTTTCCCTTCAAGAAGCCTTTCGCTAAGGTTGTTCTTGTATAATTAGCAAAGGGATATTTGGAAGCCCATAGAGGGCTATGGTGAAAAAGGAAATATCTTCCGTTCAAAACTGGAAAGAAGCTTTCTGAGAAACTGCTCTGTGTTCTGTGAATTCATCTCACAGAGTTACATCTTTCCCTTCAAGAAGCCTTTCGCTAAGGCTGTTCTTGTGGAATTGGCAAAGGGATATTTGGAAGCCCATAGAGGCCTATGGTGAAAAAGGAAATATCTTCCGTTCAAAACTGGAAAGAAGCTTTCTGAGAAACTGCTCTGTGTTCTGTGAATTCATCTCACAGAGTTACATCTTTCCCTTCAAGAAGCCTTTCGCTAAGGCTGTTCTTGTGGAATTGGCAATGGGATATTTGGAAGCCCATAGAGGGCTATGGTGAAAAAGGAAATATCTTCCGTTCAAAACTGGAAAGAAGCTTTCTGAGAAACTGCTCTGTGTTCTGTTAATTCATCTCACAGAGTTACATCTTTCCCTTCAAGAAGCCTTTCGCTAAGGCTGTTCTTGTGGAATTGGCAAAGGGATATTTGGAAGCCCATAGACGGCTATGGAGAAAAAGGAAATATCTTCCGTTCAAAATTGGAAAGAAGCTTTCTTAGAAACTGCTCTGTGTTCTGTGAATTCATCTCACAGAGTTACATCTTTCCCTTCAAGAAGCCTTTCGCTAAGGTTGTTCTTGTATAATTGGCAAAGGGATATTTGGAAGCCCATAGAGGGCTATGGTGAAAAAGGAAATATCTTCCGTTCAATACTGGAAAGAAGCTTTCTGAGAAACTGCTCTGTGTTCTGTGAATTCATCTCACAGAGTTACATCTTTCCCTTCAAGAAGCCTTTCGCTAAGGCTGTTCTTGTGGAATTGGCAAAGGGATATTTGGAAGCCCATAGAGGGCTATGTTGAAAAAGGAAATATCTTCCGTTCAAAACTGGAAAGAAGCTTTCTGAGAAACTGCTCTGTGTTCTGTGAATTCATCTCACAAAGTTACATCTTTCCCTTCAAGAAGCCTTTCGCTAAGGCTGTTCTTGTGGAATTGGCAAAGGGATATTTGGAAGCCCATAGAGGCCTATGGTGAAAACGGAAATATCTTCCGTTCAAAACTGGAAAGAAGCTTTCTGAGAAACTGCTCTGTGTTCTGTGAATTCATCTCACAGAGTTACATCTTTCCCTTCAAGAAGCCTTTCCCTAAGGCTGTTCTTGTGGAATTGGCAAAGGGATATTTGGAAGCCCATAGAGGGCTATGGTGAAAAAGGAAATATCTTCCGTTCAAAACTGGAAAGAAGCTTTCTGAGAAACTGCTCTGTGTTCTGTGAATTCATCTCACAGAGTTACATATTTCCCTTCAAGAAGCCTTTCGCTAAGGCTGTTCTTGTGGAATTGGCAAAGGGATATTTGGAAGCCCATAGAGGCCTATGGTGAAAAAGGAAATATCTTCCGTTGAAAACTGGAAAGAAGCTTTCTGAGAAACTGCTCTGTGTTCTGTGAATTCATCTCACAGAGTTACATCTTTCCCTTCAAGAAGCCTTTCGCTAAGGTTGTTCTTGTATAATTAGCAAAGGGATATTTGGAAGCCCATAGAGGGCTATGGTGTAAAAGGAAATATCTTCCGTTCAAAACTGGAAAGAAGCTTTCTGAGAAACTGCTCTGTGTTCTGTTAATTCATCTCACAGAGTTACATCTTTCCCTTCAAGAAGCCTTTCACTAAGGCTGTTCTTGTGGAATTGGCAAAGGGATATTTGGAAGCCCATAGACGGCTATGGAGAAAAAGGAAATATCTTCCGTTCAAAACTGGAAAGAAGCTTTCTTAGAAACTGCTCTGTGTTCTGTGAATTCATCTCACAGAGTTACATCTTTCCCTTCAAGAAGCCTTTCGCTAAGGTTGTTCTTGTATAATTGGCAAAGGGATATTTGGAAGCCCATAGAGGGCTATGGTGAAAAAGGAAATATCTTCCGTTCAATACTGGAAAGAAGCTTTCTGAGAAACTGCTCTGTGTTCTGTGAATTCATCTCACAGAGTTACATCTTTCCCTTCAAGAAGCCTTTCGCTAAGGCTGTTCTTGTGGAATTGGCAAAGGGATATTTGGAAGCCCATAGAGGGCTATGTTGAAAAAGGAAATATCTTCCGTTCAAAACTGGAAAGAAGCTTTCTGAGAAACTGCTCTGTGTTCTGTGAATTCATCTCACAGAGTTACATCTTTCCCTTCAAGAAGCCTTTCGCTAAGGCTGTTCTTGTGGAATTGGCAAAGGGATATTTGGAAGCCCATAGAGGCCTATGGTGAAAACGGAAATATCTTCCGTTCAAAACTGGAAAGAAGCTTTCTGAGAAACTGCTCTGTGTTCTGTGAATTCATCTCACAGAGTTACATCTTTCCCTTCAAGAAGCCTTTCCCTAAGGCTGTTCTTGTGGAATTGGCAAAGGGATATTTGGAAGCCCATAGAGGGCTATGGTGAAAAAGGAAATATCTTCCGTTCAAAACTGGAAAGAAGCTTTCTGAGAAACTGCTCTGTGTTCTGTGAATTCATCTCACAGAGTTACATATTTCCCTTCAAGAAGCCTTTCGCTAAGGCTGTTCTTGTGGAATTGGCAAAGGGATATTTGGAAGCCCATAGAGGCCTATGATGAAAAAGGAAATATCTTCCGTTCAAAACTGGAAAGAAGCTTTCTGAGAAACTGCTCTGTGTTCTCTTAATTCATCTCACAGAGTTACATCTTTCCCTTCAAGAAGCCTTTCGCTAAGGCTGTTCTTGTGGAATTGGCAAAGGGATATTTGGAAGCCCGTAGACGGCTATGGAGAAAAAGGAAATATCTTCCGTTCAAAACTGGAAAGAAGCTTTCTGAGAAACTGCTCTGTGTTCTGTGAATTCATCTCACAGAGTTACATCTTTCCCTTCAAGAAGCCTTTCGCTAAGGCTGTTCTTGTGGAATTGGCAAAGGGATATTTGGAAGCCCATAGAGGCCTATGGTGAAAAAGGAAATATCTTCCGTTCAAAACTGGAAAGAAGCTTTCTGAGAAACTGCTCTGTGTTCTGTGAATTCATCTCACAGAGTTACATATTTCCCTTCAAGAAGCCTTTCGCTAAGGTTGTTCTTGTATAATTAGCAAAGGGATATTTGGAAGCCCATAGAGGGCTATGGTGAAAAAGGAAATATCTTCCGTTCAAAACTGGAAAGAAGCTTTCTGAGAAACTGCTCTGTGTTCTGTGAATTCATCTCACGGAGTTACATCTTTCCCTTCAAGAAGCCTTTCGCTAAGGCTGTTCTTGTGGAATTGGCAAAGGGATATTTGGAAGCCCATAGAGGGCTATGGTGAAAAAGGAAATATCTTCCGTTCAAAACTGGAAAGAAGCTTTCTGAGAAACTGCTCTGTGTTCTGTGAATTCATCTCACAGAGTTACATCTTTCCCTTCAAGAAGCCTTTCGCTAAGGCTGTTCTTGTGGAATTGGCAAAGGGATATTTGGAAGCCCATAGACGGCTATGGAGAAAAAGGAAATATCTTCCGTTCTAAACTGGAAAGAAGCTTTCTGAGAAACTGCTCTGTGTTCTGTTAATTCATCTCACAGAGTTACATCTTTCCCTTCAAGAAGCCTTTCGCTAAGGCTGTTCTTGTGGAATTGGCAAAGGGATATTTGGAAGCCCATAGAGGGCTATGGTGAAAAAGGAAATATCTTCCGTTCAAAACTGGAAAGAAGCTTTCTGAGAAACTGTTCTGTGTTCTGCTAATTCATCTCACAGAGTTACATCTTTCCCTTCAAGAAGCCTTTCGCTAAGGCTGTTCTTGTGGAATTGGCAAAGGGATATTTGGAAGCCCATAGAGGGCTATGGTGAAAAAGGAAATATCTTCCGTTCAAAACTGGAAAGAAGCTTTCTGAGAAACTGCTGTGTTCTGTGAATTCATCTCACAGAGTTACATCTTTCCCTTCAAGAAGCCTTTCGCTAAGGCTGTTCTTGTGGAATTGGCAAAGGGATATTTGGAAGCCCATAGACGGCTATGGAGAAAAAGGAAATATCTTCCGTTCAAAACTGGAAAGAAGCTTTCTGAGAAACTGCTCTGTGTTCTGTTAATTCATCTCACAGAGTTACATCTTTCCCTTCAAGAAGCCTTTCGCTAAGGCTGTTCTTGTGGAATTGGCAAAGGGATATTTGGAAGCCCATAGAGGGCTATGGTGAAAAAGGAAATATCTTCCGTTCAAAACTGGAAAGAAGCTTTCTGAGAAACTGCTCTGTGTTCTGTGAATTCATCTCACAGAGTTACATCTTTCCCTTCAAGAAGCCTTTTGCTAAGGCTGTTCTTGTGGAATTGGCACAGGGATATTTGGAAGCCCATAGAGGCCTATGGTGAAAAAGGAAATATCTTCCGTTCAAAACTGGAAAGAAGCTTTCTGAGAAACTGCTCTGTGTTCCTTGAATTCATCTCACAGAGTTACATCTTTCCCTTCAAGAAGCCTTTCGCTAAGGCTGTTCTTGTGGAATTGGCAATGGTATATTTGGAAGCCCATAGAGGGCTATGGTGAAAAAGGAAATATCTTCCGTTCAAAACTGGAAAGAAGCTTTCTGAGAAACTGCTCTGTGTTCTGTTAATTCATCTCACAGAGTTACATCTTTCCCTTCAAGAAGCCTTTCGCTAAGGCTGTTCTTGTGGAATTGGCAAAGGGATATTTGGAAGCCCATAGAGGCCTATGGTGAAAAAGGAAATATCTTCCGTTCAAAACTGGAAAGAAGCTTTCTGAGAAACTGCTCTGTGTTCTGTGAATTCATCTCACAGTGTTACATCTTTCCCTTCAAGAAGCCTTTCGCTAAGGCTGTTCTTGTGGAATTGGCAAAGGGATATTTGGAAGCCCATAGAGGGCTATGGTGAAAAAGCAAATATCTTCCGTTCAAAACTGGAAAGAAGCTTTCTGAGAAACTGCTATGTGTTCTGTTAATTCATCTCACAGAGTTACATCTTTCCCTTCAAGAAGCCTTTCGCTAAGGCTGTTCTTGTGGAATTGGCAAAGGGATATTTGGAAGCCCATAGAGGCCTATGGTGAAAAAGGAAATATCTTCCGTTCAAAACTGGAAAGAAGCTTTCTGAGAAACTGCTCTGTGTTCTGTGAATTCATCTCACAGAGTTACATCTTTCCCTTCAAGAAGCCTTTCGCTAAGGCTGTTCTTGTGGAATTGGCAAAGGGATATTTGGAAGCCCATAGACGGCTATGGAGAAAAAGGAAATATCTTCCGTTCAAAACTGGAAAGAAGCTTTCTGAGAAACTGTTCTGTGTTCTGCTAATTCATCTCACAGAGTTACATCTTTCCCTTCAAGAAGCCTTTCGCTAAGGCTGTTCTTGTGGAATTGGCAAAGGGATATTTGGAAGCCCCTAGAGGGCTATGGTGAAAAAGGAAATATCTTCCGTTCAAAACTGGAAAGAAGCTTTCTGAGAAACTGCTCTGTGTTCTGTGAATTCATCTCACAGAGTTACATCTTTCCCTTCAAGAAGCCTTTCGCTAAGGCTGTTCTTGTGGAATTGGCAAAGGGATATTTGGAAGCCCATAGAGGCCTATGGTGAAAAAGGAAATATCTTCCGTTCAAAACTGGAAAGAAGCTTTCTGAAAAACTGCTCTGTGTTCTGTGAATTCATCTCACAGAGTTACATCTTTCCCTTCAAGAAGCCTTTCGCTAAGGCTGTTCTTGTGGAATTGGCAAAGGGATATTTGGAAGCCCATAGAGGGCTATGGTGAAAAAGGAAATATCTTCCGTTCAAAACTGGAAAGAAGCTTTCTGAGAAACTGCTCTGTGTTCTGTGAATTCATCTCACAGAGTTACATCTTTCCCTTCAAGAAGCCTTTCGCTAAAGCTGTTCTTGTGGAATTGGCAAAGGGATATTTGGAAGCCCTTAGACGGCTATGGTGAAAAAGGAAATATCTTCCGTTCAAAACTGGAAAGAAGCTTTCTGAGAAACTGCTCTGTGTTCTGTTAATTCATCTCACAGAGTTACATCTTTCCCTTCAAGAAGCCTTTCGCTAAGGCTGTTCTTGTGGAATTGGCAAAGGGATATTTGGAAGCCCATAGACGGCTATGGAGAAAAAGGAAATATCTTCCGTTCAAAACTGGAAAGAAGCTTTATGAGAAACTGCTCTGTGTTCTGTTAATTCATCTCACAGAGTTACATCTTTCCCTTCAAGAAGCCTTTCGCTAAGGCTGTTCTTGTGGAATTGGCAAAGGGATATTTGGAAGCCCATAGAGGGCTATGGTGAAAAAGGAAATATCTTCCGTTCAAAACTGGAAAGAAGCTTTCTGAGAAACTGCTCTGTGTTCTGTGAATTCATCTCACAGAGTTACATCTTTCCCTTCAAGAAGCCTTTCGCTAAGGCTGTTCTTGTGGAATTGGCACAGGGATATTTGGAAGCCCATAGAGGCCTTTGGTGAAAAAGGAAATATCTTCCGTTCAAAACTGGAAAGAAGCTTTCTGAGAAACTGCTCTGTGTTCTGTGAATTCATCTCACAGAGTTACATCTTTCCCTTCAAGAAGCCTTTCGCTAAGGCTGTTCTTGTGGAATTGGCAAAGGGATATTTGGAAGCCCATAGAGGGCTATGGTGAAAAAGGAAATATCTTCCGTTCAAAACTGGAAAGAAGCTTTCTGAGAAACTGTTCTGTGTTCTGCTAATTCATCTCACAGAGTTACATCTTTCCCTTCAAGAAGCCTTTCGCTAAGGCTGTTCCTGTGGAATTGGCAAAGGGATATTTGGAAACCCATAAAGGGCTATGGTTAAAAAGGAAATATCTTCCGTTCAAAACTGGAAAGAAGCTTTCTGAGAAACTGCTCTGTGTTCTGTGAATTCATCTCACAGAGTTACATCTTTCCCTTCAAGAAGCCTTTCGCTAAGGCTGTTCTTGTGGAATTGGCAAAGGGATATTTGGAAGCCCATAGAGGCCTATGGTGAAAAAGGAAATATCTTCCGTTCAAAACTGGAAAGAAGCTTTCTGAGAAACTGCTCTGTGTTCTGTTAATTCATCTCACAGAGTTACATCTTTCCCTTCAAGAAGCCTTTCGCTAAGGCTGTTCTTGTGGAATTGGCAAAGGGATATTTGGAAGCCCGTAGAGGGCTAGGGTGAAAAAGGAAATATCTTCCGTTCAAAACTGGAAAGAAGCTTTCTGAGAAACTGCTCTGTGTTCTGTTAATTCATCTCACAGAGTTACATCTTTCCCTTCAAGAAGCCTTTCGCTAAGGCTGTTCTTGTGGAATTGGCAAAGGGATATTTGGAAGCCCATAGACGGCTATGGAGAAAAAGGAAATATCTTCCGTTCAAAACTGGAAAGAAGCTTTCTGAGAAACTGCTCTGTGTTCTGTGAATTCATCTCACAGAGTTACATCTTTCCCTTCGAGAAGCCTTTCGCTAAGGCTGTTCTTGTGGAATTGGCAAAGGGATATTTGGAAGCCCATAGAGGCCTATGGTGAAAAAGGAAATATCTTCCGTTCAAAACTGGAAAGAAGCTTTCTGAGAAACTGCTCTGTGTTCTGTGAATTCATCTCACAGAGTTACATCTTTCCCTTCAAGAAGCCTTTCGCTAAGGCTGTTCTTGTGGAATTGGCAATGGGATATTTGGAAGCCCATAGAGGGCTATGGTGAAAAAGGAAATATCTTCCGTTCAAAACTGGAAAGAAGCTTTCTGAGAAACTGCTCTGTGTTCTGTTATTTCATCTCACAGAGTTACATCTTTCCCTTCAAGAAGCCTTTCGCTAAGGCTGTTCTCGTGGAATTGGCAAAGGGATATTTGGAAGCCCATAGACGGCTATGGAGAAAAAGGAAATATCTTCCGTTCAAAACTGGAAAGAAGCTTTCTTAGAAACAGCTCTGTGTTCTGTGAATTCATCTCACAGAGTTATATCTTTCCCTTCAAGAAGCCTTTCGCTAAGGTTGTTCTTGTATAATTAGCAAAGGGATATTTGGAAGCCCATAGAGGGCTATGGTGAAAAAGGAAATATCTTCCGTTCAATACTGGAAAGAAGCTTTCTGAGAAACTGCTCTGTGTTCTGTGAATTCATCTCACAGAGTTACATCTTTCCCTTCAAGAAGCCTTTCGCTAAGGCTGTTCTTGTGGAATTGGCAAAGGGATATTTGGAAGCCCATAGAGGGCTATGGTGAAAAAGGAAATATCTTCCGTTCAAAACTGGAAAGAAGCTTTCTGAGAAACTGTTCTGTGTTCTGTGAATTCATCTCACAGAGTTACATCTTTCCCTTCAAGAAGCCTTTCGCTAAGGCTGTTCTTGTGGAATTGGCAAAGGGATATTTGGAAGCCCATAGAGGCCTATGGTGAAAAAGGAAATATCTTCCGTTCAAAACTGGAAAGAAGCTTTCTGAGAAACTGCTCTGTGTTCTGTGAATTCATCTCACAGTGTTACATCTTTCCCTTCAAGAAGCCTTTCGCTAAGGCTGTTCTTGTGGAATTGGCAAAGGGATATTTGGAAGCCCATAGAGGGCTATGGTGAAAAAGGAAATATCTTCCGTTCAAAACTGGAAAGAAGCTTTCTGAGAAACTGCTCTGTGTTCTGTTAATTCATCTCACAGAGTTACATCTTTCCCTTCAAGAAGCCTTTCGCTAAGGCTGTTCTTGTGGAATTGGCAAAGGGATATTTGGAAGCCCGTAGACGGCTATGGAGAAAAAGGAAAAAAGGAAATATCTTCCGTTCAAAACTGGAAAGAAGCTTTCTGAGAAACTGCTCTGTGTTCTGTGAATTCATCTCACAGAGTTACATCTTTCCCTTCAAGAAGCCTTTCGCTAAGGCTGTTCTTGTGGAATTGGCAAAGGGATATGTGGAAGCCCATAGACGGCTATGGAGAAAAAGGAAATATCTTCCGTTCAAAACTGGAAAGAAGCTTTCTGAGAAACTGCTCTGTGTTCTGTTAATTCATCTCACAGAGTTACATCTTTCCCTTCAAGAAGCCTTTCGCTAAGGCTGTTGTTGTGGAATTGGCAAAGGGATATTTGGAAGCCCATAGAGGGCTATGGTGAAAAAGGAAATATCTTCCGTTCAAAACTGGAAAGAAGCTTTCTGAGAAACTGCTCTGTGTTCTGTGAATTCATCTCACAGAGTTACATCTTTCCCTTCAAGAAGCCTTTCGCTAAGGCTGTTCTTGTGGAATTGGCACAGGGATATTTGGAAGCCCATAGAGGCCTATGGTGAAAAAGGAAATATCTTCCGTTCAAAACTGGAAAGAAGCTTTCTGAGAAACTGCTCTGTGTTCTGTGAATTCATCTCACAGAGTTACATCTTTCCCTTCAAGAAGCCTTTCGCTAAGGCTGTTCTTGTGGAATTGGCAAAGGGATATTTGGAAGCCCATAGAGGGCTATGGTGAAAAAGGAAATATCTTCCGTTCAAAACTGGAAAGAAGCTTTCTGAGAAACTGTTCTGTGTTCTGCTAATTCATCTCACAGAGTTACATCTTTCCCTTCAAGAAGCCTTTGGCTAAGGCTGTTCCTGTGGAATTGGCAAAGGGATATTTGGAAGCCCATAAAGGGCTATGGTGAAAAAGGAAATATCTTCCGTTCAAAACTGGAAAGAAGCTTTCTGAGAAACTGCTCTGTGTTCTGTGAATTCATCTCACAGAGTTACATCTTTCCCTTCAAGAAGCCTTTCGCTAAGGCTGTTCTTGTGGAATTGGCAAAGGGATATTTGGAAGCCCATAGAGGCCTATGGTGAAAAAGGAAATATCTTCCGTTCAAAACTGGAAAGAAGCTTTCTGAGAAACTGCTCTGTGTTCTGTGAATTCATCTCACAGAGTTACATCTTTCCCTTCAAGAAGCCTTTCGCTAAGGCTGTTCTTGTGGAATTGGCAAAGGGATATTTGGAAGCCCATAGAGGCCTATGGTGAAAAAGGAAATATCTTCCGTTCAAAACTGGAAAGAAGCTTTCTGAGAAACTGCTCTGTGTTCTGTGAATTCATCTCACAGAGTTACATCTTTCCCTTCAAGAAGCCTTTCGCTAAGGTTGTTCTTGTATAATTAGCAAAGGGATATTTGGAAGCCCATAGAGGGCTATGGTGAAAAAGGAAATATCTTCCGTTCAAAACTGGAAAGAAGCTTTCTGAGAAACTGCTCTGTGTTCTGTGAATTCATCTCACAGAGTTACATCTTTCCCTTCAAGAAGCCTTTCGCTAAGGCTGTTCTTGTGGAATTGGCAAAGGGATATTTGGAAGCCCATAGAGGCCTATGGTGAAAAAGGAAATATCTTCCGTTCAAAACTGGAAAGAAGCTTTCTGAGAAACTGCTCTGTGTTCTGTGAATTCATCTCACAGAGTTACATCTTTCCCTTCAAGAAGCCTTTCGCTAAGGCTGTTCTTGTGGAATTGGCAATGGGATATTTGGAAGCCCATAGAGGGCTATGGTGAAAAAGGAAATATCTTCCGTTCAAAACTGGAAAGAAGCTTTCTGAGAAACTGCTCTGTGTTCTGTTAATTCATCTCACAGAGTTACATCTTTCCCTTCAAGAAGCCTTTCGCTAAGGCTGTTCTTGTGGAATTGGCAAAGGGATATTTGGAAGCCCATAGACGGCTATGGAGAAAAAGGAAATATCTTCCGTTCAAAACTGGAAAGAAGCTTTCTTAGAAACTGCTCTGTGTTCTGTGAATTCATCTCACAGAGTTACATCTTTCCCTTCAAGAAGCCTTTCGCTAAGGTTGTTCTTGTATAATTGGCAAAGGGATATTAGGAAGCCCATAGAGGGCTATGGTGAAAAAGGAAATATCTTCCGTTCAATACTGGAAAGAAGCTTTCTGAGAAACTGCTCTGTGTTCTGTGAATTCATCTCACAGAGTTACATCTTTCCCTTCAAGAAGCCTTTCGCTAAGGCTGTTCTTGTGGAATTGGCAAAGGGATATTTGGAAGCCCATAGAGGGCTATGTTGAAAAAGGAAATATCTTCCGTTCAAAACTGGAAAGAAGCTTTCTGAGAAACTGCTCTGTGTTCTGTGAATTCATCTCACAGAGTTACATCTTTCCCTTCAAGAAGCCTTTCGCTAAGGCTGTTCTTGTGGAATTGGCAAAGGGATATTTGGAAGCCCATAGAGGCCTATGGTGAAAACGGAAATATCTTCCGTTCAAAACTGGAAAGAAGCTTTCTGAGAAACTGCTCTGTGTTCTGTGAATTCATCTCACAGAGTTACATCTTTCCCTTCAAGAAGCCTTTCCCTAAGGCTGTTCTTGTGGAATTGGCAAAGGGATATTTGGAAGCCCATAGAGGGCTATGGTGAAAAAGGAAATATCTTCCGTTCAAAACTGGAAAGAAGCTTTCTGAGAAACTGCTCTGTGTTCTGTGAATTCATCTCACAGAGTTACATCTTTCCCTTCAAGAAGCCTTTCGCTAAGGCTGTTCTTGTGGAATTGGCAAAGGGATATTTGGAAGCCCATAGAGGGCTATGTTGAAAAAGGAAATATCTTCCGTTCAAAACTGGAAAGAAGCTTTCTGAGAAACTGCTCTGTGTTCTGTGAATTCATCTCACAGAGTTACATCTTTCCCTTCAAGAAGCCTTTCGCTAAGGCTGTTCTTGTGGAATTGGCAAAGGGATATTTGGAAGCCCATAGAGGCCTATGGTGAAAACGGAAATATCTTCCGTTCAAAACTGGAAAGAAGCTTTCTGAGAAACTGCTCTGTGTTCTGTGAATTCATCTCACAGAGTTACATCTTTCCCTTCAAGAAGCCTTTCCCTAAGGCTGTTCTTGTGGAATTGGCAAAGGGATATTTGGAAGCCCTTAGAGGGCTATGGTGAAAAAGGAAATATCTTCCGTTCAAAACTGGAAAGAAGCTTTCTGAGAAACTGCTCTGTGTTCTGTGAATTCATCTCACAGAGTTACATCTTTCCCTTCAAGAAGCCTTTCGCTAAGGCTATTCTTGTGGAATTGGCAAAGGGATATTTGGAAGCCCATAGAGGCCTATGGTGAAAAAGGAAATATCTTCCGTTCAAAACTGGAAAGAAGCTTTCTGAGAAACTGCTCTGTGTTCTGTTAATTCATCTCACAGAGTTACATCTTTCCCTTCAAGAAGCCTTTCGCTAAGGCTGTTCTTGTGGAATTGGCAAAGGGATATTTGGGAGCCCGTAGACGGCTATGGAGAAAAAGGAAAAAAGGAAATATCTTCCGTTCAAAACTGGAAAGAAGCTTTCTGAGAAACTGCTCTGTGTTCTGTGAATTCATCTCACAGAGTTACATCTTTCCCTTCAAGAAGCCTTTCGCTAAGGCTGTTCTTGTGGAATTGGCAATGGGATATTTGGAAGCCCATAGAGGGCTATGTTGAAAAAGGAAATATCTTCCGTTCAAAACTGGAAAGAAGCTTTCTGAGAAACTGCTCTGTGTTCTGTTAATTCATCTCACAGAGTTACATCTTTCCCTTCAAGAAGCCTTTCGCTAAGGCTGTTCTTGTGGAATTGGCAATGGGATATTTGGAAGCCCATAGAGGGCTATGGTGAAAAAGGAAATATCTTCCGTTCAAAACTGGAAAGAAGCTTTCTGAGAAACTGCTCTGTGTTCTGTGAATTCATCTCACAGAGTTACATCTTTCCCTTCAAGAAGCCTTTCGCTAAGGCTGTTCTTGTGGAATTGGCAAAGGGATATTTGGAAGCCCATAGAGGCCTATGGTGAAAAAGGAAATATCTTCCGTTCAAAACTGGAAAGAAGCTTTCTGAGAAACTGCTCTGTGTTCTGTGAATTCATCTCACAGAGTTACATCTTTCCCTTCAAGAAGCCTTTCGCTAAGGCTGTTCTTGTGGAATTGGCAATGGGATATTTGGAAGCCCATAGAGGGCTATGGTGAAAAAGGAAATATCTTCCGTTCAAAACTGGAAAGAAGCTTTCTGAGAAACTGCTCTGTGTTCTGTTAATTCATCTCACAGAGTTACATCTTTCCCTTCAAGAAGCCTTTCGCTAAGGCTGTTCTTGTGGAATTGGCAAAGGGATATTTGGAAGCCCATAGACGGCTATGGAGAAAAAGGAAATATCTTCCGTTCAAAACTGGAAAGAAGCTTTCTTAGAAACTGCTCTGTGTTCTGTGAATTCATCTCACAGAGTTACATCTTTCCCTTCAAGAAGCCTTTCGCTAAGGTTGTTCTTGTATAATTGGCAAAGGGATATTAGGAAGCCCATAGAGGGCTATGGTGAAAAAGGAAATATCTTCCGTTCAATACTGGAAAGAAGCTTTCTGAGAAACTGCTCTGTGTTCTGTGAATTCATCTCACAGAGTTACATCTTTCCCTTCAAGAAGCCTTTCGCTAAGGCTGTTCTTGTGGAATTGGCAAAGGGATATTTGGAAGCCCATAGAGGGCTATGTTGAAAAAGGAAATATCTTCCGTTCAAAACTGGAAAGAAGCTTTCTGAGAAACTGCTCTGTGTTCTGTGAATTCATCTCACAGAGTTACATCTTTCCCTTCAAGAAGCCTTTCGCTAAGGCTGTTCTTGTGGAATTGGCAAAGGGATATTTGGAAGCCCATAGAGGCCTATGGTGAAAACGGAAATATCTTCCGTTCAAAACTGGAAAGAAGCTTTCTGAGAAACTGCTCTGTGTTCTGTGAATTCATCTCACAGAGTTACATCTTTCCCTTCAAGAAGCCTTTCCCTAAGGCTGTTCTTGTGGAATTGGCAAAGGGATATTTGGAAGCCCATAGAGGGCTATGGTGAAAAAGGAAATATCTTCCGTTCAAAACTGGAAAGAAGCTTTCTGAGAAACTGCTCTGTGTTCTGTGAATTCATCTCACAGAGTTACATCTTTCCCTTCAAGAAGCCTTTCGCTAAGGCTGTTCTTGTGGAATTGGCAAAGGGATATTTGGAAGCCCATAGAGGGCTATGTTGAAAAAGGAAATATCTTCCGTTCAAAACTGGAAAGAAGCTTTCTGAGAAACTGCTCTGTGTTCTGTGAATTCATCTCACAGAGTTACATCTTTCCCTTCAAGAAGCCTTTCGCTAAGGCTGTTCTTGTGGAATTGGCAAAGGGATATTTGGAAGCCCATAGAGGCCTATGGTGAAAACGGAAATATCTTCCGTTCAAAACTGGAAAGAAGCTTTCTGAGAAACTGCTCTGTGTTCTGTGAATTCATCTCACAGAGTTACATCTTTCCCTTCAAGAAGCCTTTCCCTAAGGCTGTTCTTGTGGAATTGGCAAAGGGATATTTGGAAGCCCTTAGAGGGCTATGGTGAAAAAGGAAATATCTTCCGTTCAAAACTGGAAAGAAGCTTTCTGAGAAACTGCTCTGTGTTCTGTGAATTCATCTCACAGAGTTACATCTTTCCCTTCAAGAAGCCTTTCGCTAAGGCTATTCTTGTGGAATTGGCAAAGGGATATTTGGAAGCCCATAGAGGCCTATGGTGAAAAAGGAAATATCTTCCGTTCAAAACTGGAAAGAAGCTTTCTGAGAAACTGCTCTGTGTTCTGTTAATTCATCTCACAGAGTTACATCTTTCCCTTCAAGAAGCCTTTCGCTAAGGCTGTTCTTGTGGAATTGGCAAAGGGATATTTGGGAGCCCGTAGACGGCTATGGAGAAAAAGGAAAAAAGGAAATATCTTCCGTTCAAAACTGGAAAGAAGCTTTCTGAGAAACTGCTCTGTGTTCTGTGAATTCATCTCACAGAGTTACATCTTTCCCTTCAAGAAGCCTTTCGCTAAGGCTGTTCTTGTGGAATTGGCAATGGGATATTTGGAAGCCCATAGAGGGCTATGTTGAAAAAGGAAATATCTTCCGTTCAAAACTGGAAAGAAGCTTTCTGAGAAACTGCTCTGTGTTCTGTTAATTCATCTCACAGAGTTACATCTTTCCCTTCAAGAAGCCTTTCGCTAAGGCTGTTCTTGTGGAATTGGCAATGGGATATTTGGAAGCCCATAGAGGGCTATGGTGAAAAAGGAAATATCTTCCGTTCAAAACTGGAAAGAAGCTTTCTGAGAAACTGCTCTGTGTTCTGTGAATTCATCTCACAGAGTTACATCTTTCCCTTCAAGAAGCCTTTCGCTAAGGCTGTTCTTGTGGAATTGGCAAAGGGATATTTGGAAGCCCATAGACGGCTATGGAGAAAAAGGAAATATCTTCCGTTCAAAACTGGAAAGAAGCTTTCTTAGAAACTGCTCTGTGTTCTATGAATTCATCTCACAGAGTTACATCTTTCCCTTCAAGAAGCCTTTCGCTAAGGTTGTTCTTGTATAATTGGCAAAGGGATATTTGGAAGCCCATAGAGGGCTATGGTGAAAAAGGAAATATCTTCCGTTCAATACTGGAAAGAAGCTTTCTGAGAAACTGCTCTGTGTTCTGTGAATTCATCTCACAGAGTTACATCTTTCCCTTCAAGAAGCCTTTCGCTAAGGCTGTTCTTGTGGAATTGGCAAAGGGATATTTGGAAGCCCATAGAGGCCTATGGTGAAAACGGAAATATCTTCCGTTCAAAACTGGAAAGAAGCTTTCTGAGAAACTGCTCTGTGTTCTGTGAATTCATCTCACAGAGTTACATCTTTCCCTTCAAGAAGCCTTTCGCTAAGGCTGTTCTTGTGGAATTGGCAAAGGGATATTTGGAAGCCCATAGAGGCCTATGGTGAAAAAGGAAATATCTTCCGTTCAAAACTGGAAAGAAGCTTTCTGAGAAACTGCTCTGTGTTCTGTTAATTCATCTCACAGAGTTACATCTTTCCCTTCAAGAAGCCTTTCGCTAAGGCTGTTCTTGTGGAATTGGCAAAGGGATATTTGGAAGCCCGTAGACGGCTATGGAGAAAAAGGAAATATCTTCCGTTCAAAACTGGAAAGAAGCTTTCTGAGAAACTGCTCTGTGTTCTGTGAATTCATCTCACAGAGTTACATCTTTCCCTTCAAGAAGCCTTTCGCTAAGGCTGTTCTTGTGGAATTGGCAAAGGGATATTTGGAAGCCCATAGAGGCCTATGGTGAAAAAGGAAATATCTTCCGTTCAAAACTGGAAAGAAGCTTTCTGAGAAACTGCTCTGTGTTCTGTGAATTCATCTCACAGAGTTACATCTTTCCCTTCAAGAAGCCTTTCGCTAAGGTTGTTCTTGTATAATTAGCAAAGGGATATTTGGAAGCCCATAGGGGGCTATGGTGAAAAAGGAAATATCTTCCGTTCAAAACTGGAAAGAAGCTTTCTGAGAAACTGCTCTGTGTTCTGTTAATTCATCTCACGGAGTTACATCTTTGCCTTCAAGAAGCCTTTCGCTAAGGCTGTTCTTGTGGAATTGGCAAAGGGATATTTGGAAGCCCATAGAGGGCTATGGTGAAAAAGGAAATATCTTCCGTTCAAAACTGGAAAGAAGCTTTCTGAGAAACTGCTCTGTGTTCTGTGAATTCATCTCACAGAGTTACATCTTTCCCTTCAAGAAGCCTTTCGCTAAGGCTGTTCTTGTGGAATTGGCAAAGGGATATTTGGAAGCCCATAGAGGCCTATGGTGAAAAAGGAAATATCTTCCGTTCAAAACTGGAAAGAAGCTTTCTGAGAAACTGCTCTGTGTTCTGTGAATTCATCTCACAGAGTTACATCTTTCCCTTCAAGAAGCCTTTCGCTAAGGCTGCTCTTGTGGAATTGGCAAAGGGATATTTGGAAGCCCATAGAGGGCTATGGTGAAAAAGGAAATATCTTCCGTTCAAAACTGGAAAGAAGCTTTCTGAGAAACTGTTCTGTGTTCTGTGAATTCATCTCACAGAGTTACATCTTTCCCTTCAAGAAGCCTTTCGCTAAGGCTGTTCTTGTGGAATTGGCAAAGGGATATTTGGAAGCCCATAGAGGCCTATGGTGAAAAAGGAAATATCTTCCGTTCAAAACTGGAAAGAAGCTTTCTGAGAAACTGCTCTGTGTTCTGTTAATTCATCTCACAGTGTTACATCTTTCCCTTCAAGAAGCCTTTCGCTAAGGCTGTTCTTGTGGAATTGGCAAAGGGATATTTGGAAGCCCATAGACGCCTATGGTGAAAAAGGAAATATCTTCCGTTCAAAACTGGAAAGAAGCTTTCTGAGAAACTGCTCTGTGTTCTGTGAATTCATCTCACAGAGTTACATCTTTCCCTTCAAGAAGCCTTTCGCTAAGGCTGTTCTTGTGGAATTGGCAAAGGGATATTTGGAAGCCCGTAGACGGCTATGGAGAAAAAGGAAAAAAGGAAATATCTTCCGTTCAAAACTGGAAAGAAGCTTTCTGAGAAACTGCTCTGTGTTCTGTGAATTCATCTCACAGAGTTACATCTTTCCCTTCAAGAAGCCTTTCGCTAAGGCTGTTCTTGTGGAATTGGCAAAGGGATATTTGGAAGCCCATAGACGGCTATGGAGAAAAAGGAAATATCTTCCGTTCAAAACTGGAAAGAAGCTTTCTGAGAAACTGCTCTGTGTTCTGTTAATTCATCTCACAGAGTTACATCTTTCCCTTCAAGAAGCCTTTCGCTAAGGCTGTTCTTGTGGAATTGGCAAAGGGATATTTGGAAGCCCATAGAGGGCTATGGTGAAAAAGGAAATATATTCCGTTCAAAACTGGAAAGAAGCTTTCTGAGAAACTGCTCTGTGTTCTGTGAATTCATCTCACAGAGTTACATCTTTCCCTTCAAGAAGCCTTTCGCTAAGGCTGTTCTTGTGGAATTGGCACAGGGATATTTGGAAGCCCATAGAGGCCTATGGTGAAAAAGGAAATATCTTCCGTTCAAAACTGGAAAGAAGCTTTCTGAGAAACTGCTCTGTGTTCTGTGAATTCATCTCACAGAGTTACATCTTTCCCTTCAAGAAGCCTTTCGCTAAGGCTGTTCTTGTGGAATTGGCAAAGGGATATTTGGAAGCCCATAGAGGGCTATGGTGAAAAAGGAAATATCTTCCGTTCAAAACTGTAAAGAAGCTTTCTGAGAAACTGCTCTGTGTTCTGCTAATTCATCTCACAGAGTTACATCTTTCCCTTCAAGAAGCCTTTCGCTAAGGCTGTTCTTGTGGAATTGGCAAAGGGATATTTGGAAGCCCATAGAGGGCTATGGTGAAAAAGGAAATATCTTCCGTTCAAAACTGGAAAGAAGCTTTCTGAGAAACTGCTCTGTGTTCTGTGAATTCATCTCACAGAGTTACATCTTTCCATTCAAGAAGCCTTTCGCTCAGGCTGTTCTTGTGGAATTGGCAAAGGGATATTTGGAAGCCCATAGAGGCCTATGGTGAAAAAGGAAATATCTTCCGTTCAAAACTGGAAAGAAGCTTTCTGAGAAACTGCTCTGTGTTCTGTGAATTCATCTCACAGAGTTACATCTTTCCCTTCAAGAAGCCTTTCGCTAAGGCTGTTCTTGTGGAATTGGCAAAGGGATATTTGGAAGCCCATAGAGGGCTATGGTGAAAAAGGAAATATCTTCCGTTCAAAACTGGAAAGAAGCTTTCTGAGAAACTGTTCTGTGTTCTGTGAATTCATCTCACAGAGTTACATCTTTCCCTTCAAGAAGCCTTTCGCTAAGGCTGTTCTTGTGGAATTGGCAAAGGGATATTTGGAAGCCCATAGAGGCCTATGGTGAAAAAGGAAATATCTTCCGTTCAAAACTGGAAAGAAGCTTTCTGAGAAACTGCTCTGTGTTCTGTGAATTCATCTCACAGTGTTACATCTTTCCCTTCCAGAACCCTTTCGCTAAGGCTGTTCTTGTGGAATTGGCAAAGGGATATTTGGAAGCCCATAAAGGGCTATGGTGAAAAAGGAAATATCTTCCGTTCAAAACTGGAAAGAAGCATTCTGAGAAACTGCTCTGTGTTCTGTTAATTCATCTCACAGAGTTACATCTTTCCCTTCAAGAAGCCTTTCGCTAAGGCTGTTCTTGTGGAATTGGTAAAGGGATATTTGGAAGCCCGTAGACGGCTATGGAGAAAAAGGAAAAAAGGAAATATCTTCCGTTCAAAACTGGAAAGAAGCTTTCTGAGAAACTGCTCTGTGTTCTGTGAATTCATCTCACAGAGTTACATCTTTCCCTTCAAGAAGCCTTTCGCTAAGGCTGTTCTTGTGGAATTGGCAAAGGGATATTTGGAAGCCCATAGAGGCCTATGGTGAAAAAGGAAATATCTTCCGTTCAAAACTGGAAAGAAGCTTTCTGAGAAACTGCTCTGTGTTCTGTGAATTCATCTCACAGAGTTACATCTTTCCCTTCAAGAAGCCTTTCGCTAAGGCTGTTCTTGTGGAATTGGCAAAGGGATATTTGGAAGCCCATAGAGGGCTGTGGTGAAAAAGGAAATATCTTCCGTTCAAAACTGGAAAGAAGCTTTCTGAGAAACTGCTCTGTGTTCTGTGAATTCATCTCACAGAGTTACATCTTTCCCTTCAAGAAGCCTTTCGCTAAGGCTGTACTTGTGGAATTGGCAAAGGGATATTTGGAAGCCCATAGAGGCCTATGGTGAAAAAGGAAATATCTTCCGTTCAAAACTGGAAAGAAGCTTTCTGAGAAACTGCTCTGTGTTCTGTGAATTCATCTCACAGAGTTACATCTTTCCCTTCAAGAAGCTTTTCGCTAAGGCTGTTCTTGTGGAATTGGCAAAGGGATATTTGGAAGCCCATAGAGGGCTATGGTGAAAAAGGAAATATCTTCCGTTCAAAACTGGAAAGAAGCTTTCTGAGAAACTGCTCTGTGTTCTGTGAATTCATCTCACAGAGTTACATCTTTCCCTTTAAGAAGCCTTTCGTTAAAGCTGTTCTTGTGGAATTGGCAAAGGGATATTTGGAAGCCCTTAGACGGCTATGGTGAAAAAGGAAATATCTTCCGTTCAAAACTGGAAAGAAGCTTTCTGAGAAACTGCTCTGTGTTCTGTTAATTCATCTCACAGAGTTACATCTTTCCCTTCAAGAAGCTTTTCGCTAAGGCTGTTCTTGTGGAATTGGCAAAGGGATATTTGGAAGCCCATAGACGGCTATGTTGAAAAAGGAAATATCTTCCGTTCAAAACTGGAAAGAAGCTTTCTGAGAAACTGCTCTGTGTTCTGTGAATTCATCTCACAGAGTTACATCTTTCCCTTCAGGAAGCCTTTCGCTAAGGCTGTTCTTGTGGAATTGTCAAAGGGATATATGGAAGCCCTTAGACGGCTATGGTGAAAAAGGAAATATCTTCCGTTCAAAACTGGAAAGAAGCTTTCTGAGAAACTGCTCTGTGTTCTGTGAATTCATCTCACAGAGTTACATCTTTCCCTTCAAGAAGCCTTTCGCGAAGGCTGTTCTTGTGGAATTGGCAAAGGGATATTTGGAAGCCCATAGAGGGCTATGGTGAAAAAGGAAATATCTTCCGTTCAAAACTGGAAAGAAGCTTTCTGAGAAACTGCTCTGTGTTCTGTGAATTCATCTCACAGAGTTACATCTTTCCCTTCAAGAAGCCTTTCGCTAAGGCTGTTCTTGTGGAATTGGCACAGGGATATTTGGAAGCCCATAGAGGCCTATGGTGAAAAAGGAAATATCTTCCGTTCAAAACTGGAAAGAAGCTTTCTGAGAAACTGCTCTGTGTTCTGTGAATTCATCTCACAGAGTTACATCTTTCCCTTCAAGAAGCCTTTCGCTAAGGCTGTTCTTGTGGAATTGGCAAAGGGATATTTGGAAGCCCATAGAGGGCTATGGTGAAAAAGGAAATATCTTCCGTTCAAAACTGTAAAGAAGCTTTCTGAGAAACTGCTCTGTGTTCTGCTAATTCATCTCACAGAGTTACATCTTTCCCTTCAAGAAGCCTTTCGCTAAGGCTGTTCTTGTGGAATTGGCAAAGGGATATTTGGAAGCCCATAGAGGGCTCTGGTGAAAAAGGAAATATCTTCCGTTCAAAACTGGAAAGAAGCTTTCTGAGAAACTGCTCTGTGTTCTGTGAATTCATCTCACAGAGTTACATCTTTCCCTTCAAGAAGCCTTTCGCTCAGGCTGTTCTTGTGGAATTGGCAAAGGGATATTTGGAAGCCCATAGAGGCCTATGGTGAAAAAGGAAATATCTTCCGTTCAAAACTGGAAAGAAGCTTTCTGAGAAACTGCTCTGTGTTCTGTGAATTCATCTCACAGAGTTAAATCTTTCCCTTCAAGAAGCCTTTCGCTAAGGCTGTTCTTGTGGAATTGGCAAAGGGATATTTGGAAGCCCATAGAGGGCTATGGTGAAAAAGGAAATATCTTCCGTTCAAAACTGGAAAGAAGCTTTCTGAGAAACTGTTCTGTGTTCTGTGAATTCATCTCACAGAGTTACATCTTTACCTACAAGAAGCCTATCGCTAAGGCTGTTCTTGTGGAATTGGCAAAGGGATATTTGGAAGCCCATAGAGGCCTATGGTGAAAAAGGAAATATCTTCCGTTCAAAACTGGAAAGAAGCTTTCTGAGAAACTGCTCTGTGTTCTGTGAATTCATCTCACAGTCTTACATCTTTCCCTTCAAGAACCCTTTCGCTAAGGCTGTTCTTGTGGAATTGGCAAAGGGATATTTGGAAGCCCATAGAGTGCTATGGTGAAAAAGGAAATATCTTCCGTTCAAAACTGGAAAGAAGCATTCTGAGAAACTGCTCTGTGTTCTGTTAATTCATCTCACAGAGTTACATCTTTCCCTTCAAGAAGCCTTTCGCTAAGGCTGTTCTTGTGGAATTGGCAAAGGGATATTTGGAAGCCCGTAGACGGCTATGGAGAAAAAGGAAAAAAGGAAATATCTTCCGTTCAAAACTGGAAAGAAGCTTTCTGAGAAACTGCTCTGTGTTCTGTGAATTCATCTCACAGAGTTACATCTTTCCCTTCAAGAAGCCTTTCGCTAAGGCTGTTCTTGTGGAATTGGCAAAGGGATATTTGGAAGCCCATAGAGGCCTATGGTGAAAAAGGAAATATCTTCCGTTCAAAACTGGAAAGAAGCTTTCTGAGAAACTGCTCTGTGTTCTGTGAATTCATCTCACAGAGTTACATCTTTCCCTTCAAGAAGCCTTTCGCCAAGGCTGTTCTTGTGGAATTGGCAAAGGGATATTTGGAAGCCCATAGAGGGCTATGGTGAAAAAGGAAATATCTTCCGTTCAAAACTGGAAAGAAGCTTTCTGAGATACTGCTCTGTGTTCTGTGAATTCATCTCACAGAGTTACATCTTTCCCTTCAAGAAGCCTTTCGCTAAGGCTGTTCTTGTGGAATTGGCAAAGGGATATTTGGAAGCCCATAGAGGGCTGTGGTGAAAAAGGAAATATCTTCCGTTCAAAACTGGAAAGAAGCTTTCTGAGAAACTGCTCTGTGTTCTGTGAATTCATCTCACAGAGTTACATCTTTCCCTTCAAGAAGCCTTTCGCTAAGGCTGTTCTTGTGGAATTGGCAAAGGGATATTTGGAAGCCCATAGAGGCCTATGGTGAAAAAGGAAATATCTTCCGTTCAAAACTGGAAAGAAGCTTTCTGAGAAACTGCTCTGTGTTCTGTGAATTCATCTCACAGAGTTACATCTTTCCCTTCAAGAAGCTTTTCGCTAAGGCTGTTCTTGTGGAATTGGCAAAGGGATATTTGGAAGCCCATAGAGGGCTATGGTGAAAAAGGAAATATCTTCCGTTCAAAACTGGAAAGAAGCTTTCTGAGAAACTGCTCTGTGTTCTGTGAATTCATCTCACAGAGTTACATCTTTCCCTTCAGGAAGCCTTTCGCTAAGGCTGTTCTTGTGGAATTGTCAAAGGGATATATGGAAGCCCTTAGACGGCTATGGTGAAAAAGGAAATATCTTCCGTTCAAAACTGGAAAGAAGCTTTCTGAGAAACTGCTCTGTGTTCTGTGAATTCATCTCACAGAGTTACATCTTTCCCTTCAAGAAGCCTTTCGCGAAGGCTGTTCTTGTGGAATTGGCAAAGGGATATTTGGAAGCCCATAGAGGGCTATGGTGAAAAAGGAAATATCTTCCGTTCAAAACTGGAAAGAAGCTTTCTGAGAAACTGCTCTGTGTTCTGTGAATTCATCTCACAGAGTTACATCTTTCCCTTCAAGAAGCCTTTCGCTAAGGCTGTTCTTGTGGAATTGGCAAAGGGATATTTGGAAGCCCATAGAGGGCTATGTTGAAAAAGGAAGTATCTTCCGTTCAAAACTGGAAAGAAGCTTTCTGAGAAACTGCTCTGTGTTCTGTGAATTCATCTCACAGTGTTACATCTTTCCCTTCAAGAAGCCTTTCGCTAAGGCTGTTCTTGTGGAATTGGCAAAGGGATATTTGGAAGCCCATAGAGGGCTATGGTGAAAAAGGAAATATCGTCCGTTCAAAACTGGAAAGAAGCTTTCTGAGAAACTGCTCTGTGTTCTGTGAATTCATCTCACAGAGTTACATCTTTCCCTTCAAGAAGCCTTTCGCTAAGGCTGTTCTTGTGGAATTGGCAAAGGGATATTTGGAAGCCCATAGAGGGCTATGGAGAAAAAGGAAATATCTTCCGTTCAAAACTGGAAAGAAGCTTTCTGAGAAACTGCTCTGTGTTCTGTGAATTCATCTCACAGAGTAACATCTTTCCCTTCAAGAAGCCTTTCGCTAAGGCTGTTCTTGTGGAATTGGCAAAGGGATATTTGGAAGCCCATAGAGGCCTATGGTGAAAAAGGAAATATCTTCCGTTCAAAACTGGAAAGAAGCTTTCTGAGAAACTGCTCTGTGTTCTGTGAATTCATCTCACAGAGTTACATCTTTCCCTTCAAGAAGCCTTTCGCTAAGGCTGTTCTTGTGGAATTGGCAAAGGGATATTTGGAAGCCCATAGAGGGCTATGGTGAAAAAGGAAATATCTTCCGTTCAAAACTGGAAAGAAGCTTTCTGAGAAACTGCTCTGTGTCTGTTAATTCATCTCACAGAGTTACATCTTTCCCTTCAAGAAGCCTTTCGCTAAGGCTGTTCTTGTGGAATTGGCAAAGGGATATTTGGAAGCCCGTAGACGGCTATGGAGAAAAAGGAAAAAAGGAAATATCTTCCGTTCAAAACTGGAAAGAAGCTTTCTGAGAAACTGCTCTGTGTTCTGTGAATTCATCTCACAGAGTTACATCTTTCCCTTCAAGAAGCCTTTCGCTAAGGCTGTTCTTGTGGAATTGGCAAAGGGATATTTGGAAGCCCATAGAGGCCTATGGTGAAAAAGGAAATATCTTCCGTTCAAAACTGGAAAGAAGCTTTCTGAGAAACTGCTCTGTGTTCTGTGAATTCATCTCACAGAGTTACATCTTTCCCTTCAAGAAGCCTTTCGCTAAGGCTGTTGTTGTGGAATTGGCAAAGGGATATTTGGAAGCCCATAGAGGGCTATGGTGAAAAAGAAAATATCTTCCGTTCAAAACTGGAAAGAAGCTTTCTGAGAAACTGCTCTGTGTTCTGTGAATTCATCTCACAGAGTTACATCTTTCCCTTCAAGAAGCCTTTCGCTAAGGCTGTTCTTGTGGAATTGGCAAAGGGATATTTGGAAGCCCATAGACGGCTATGTTGAAAAAGGAAATATCTTCCGTTCAAAACTGTAAAGAAGCTTTCTGAGAAACTGCTCTGTGTTCTGTGAATTCATCTCACAGAGTTACATCTTTCCCTTCAAGAAGCCTTTCGCTAAGGCTGTTCTTGTGGAATTGGCAAAGGGATATTTGGAAGCCCTTAGACGGCTATGGTGAAAAGGGAAATATCTTCCATTCAAAACTGGAAAGAAGCTTTCTGAGAAACTGCTCTGTGTTCTGTGAATTCATCTCACAGAGTTACATCTTTCCCTTCAAGAAGCCTTTCGCGAAGGATGTTCTTGTGGAATTGGCAAAGCGATATTTGGAAGCCCATAGAGGGCTATGGTGAAAAAGGAAATATCTTCCGTTCAAAACTGGAAAGAAGCTTTCTGTGAAACTGCTCTGTGTTCTGTGAATTCATCTCACAGAGTTACATCTTTCCCTTCAAGAAGCCTTTCGCTAAGGCTGTTCTTGTGGAATTGGCAAAGGGATATTTGGAAGCCCATAGAGGCCTATGGTGAAAAAGGAAATATCTTCCGTTCAAAACTGGAAAGAAGCTTTCTGAGAAACTGCTCTGTGTTCTGTTAATTCATCTCACAGAGTTACATCTTTCCCTTCAAGAAGCCTTTCGCTAAGGCTGTTCTTGTGGAATTGGCAAAGGGATATTTGGAAGCCCATAGACGGCTATGTTGAAAAAGGAAGTATCTTCCGTTCAAAACTGGAAAGAAGCTTTCTGAGAAACTGCTCTGTGTTCTGTGAATTCATCTCACAGAGTTACATCTTTCCCTTCAAGAAGCCTTTCGCTAAGGCTGTTCTTGTGGAATTGGCAAAGGGATATTTGGAAGCCCATAGAGGCCTATGGTGAAAAAGGAAATATCTTCCGTTCAAAACTGGAAAGAAGCTTTCTGAGAAACTGCTCTGTGTTCTGTGAATTCATCTCACAGAGTTACATCTTTCCCTTCAAGAAGCCTTTCGCTAAGGCTGTTCTTGTGGAATTGGCAAAGGGATATTTGGAAGCCCATAGAGGCCTATGGTGAAAAAGGAAATATCTTCCGTTCAAAACTGGAAAGAAGCTTTCTGAGAAACTGTTCTGTGTTCTGTGAATTCATCTCACCGTGTTACATCTTTCCCTTCCAGAAGCCTTTCGCTAAGGCTGTTCTTGTGGAATTGGCAAAGGGATATTTGGAAGCCCATAGAGGCCTATGGTGAAAAAGGAAATATCTTCCGTTCAAAACTGGAAAGAAGCTTTCTGAGAAACTGCTCTGTGTTCTGTGAATTCATCTCACAGTGTTACATCTTTCCCTTCAAGAAGCCTTTCGCTAAGGCTGTTCTTGTGGAATTGGCAAAAGGATATTTGGAAGCCCATAGAGGGCTATGGTGAAAAAGGAAATATCTTCCGTTCAAAACTGGAAAGAAGCTTTCTGAGAAAGTGCTCTGTGTTCTGTGAATTCATCTCACAGAGTTACATCTTTCCCTTCAAGAAGCCTTTCGCTAAGGCTGTTCTTGTGGAATTGGCAAAGGGATATTTGGAAGCCCATAGACGGCTATGGAGAAAAAGGAAATATCTTCCGTTCAAAACTGGAAAGAAGCTTTCTGAGAAACTGCTCTGTGTTCTGTGAATTCATCTCACAGAGTAACATCTTTTCCTTCAAGAAGCCTTTCGCTAAGGCTGTTCTTGTGGAATTGGCAAAGGGATATTTGGAAGCCCATAGAGGCCTATGGTGAAAAAGGAAATATCTTCCGTTCAAAACTGGAAAGAAGCTTTCTGAGAAACTGCTCTGTGTTCTGTGAATTCATCTCACAGAGTTACATCTTTCCCTTCAAGAAGCCTTTCGCTAAGGCTGTTCTTGTGGAATTGGCAAAGGGATATTTGGAAGCCCATAGAGGGCTATGGTGAAAAAGGAAATATCTTCCGTTCAAAACTGGAAAGAAGCTTTCTGAGAAACTGCTCTGTGTTCTGTTAATTCATCTCACAGAGTTACATCTTTCCCTTCAAGAAGCCTTTCGCTAAGGCTGTTCTTGTGGAATTGGCAAAGGGATATTTGGAAGCCCATAGACGGCTATGGAGAAAAAGGAAATATCTTCCGTTCAAAACTGGAAAGAAGCTTTCTGAGAAACTGCTCTGTGTTCTGTTAATTCATCTCACAGAGTTACATCTTTCCCTACAAGAAGCCTTTCGCGAAGGCTGTTCTTGTGGAATTGGCAAAGGGATATTTGGAAGCCCATAGAGGGCTATGGTGAAAAAGGAAATATCTTCCGTTCAAAACTGGAAAGAAGCTTTCTGAGAAACTGCTCTGTGTTCTGTGAATTCATCTCACAGAGTTACATCTTTCCCTTCAAGAAGCCTTTCGCTAAGGCTGTTCTTGTGGAATTGGCAAAGGGATATTTGGAAGCCCATAGAGGGCTATGTTGAAAAAGGAAGTATCTTCCGTTCAAAACTGGAAAGAAGCTTTCTGAGAAACTGCTCTGTGTTCTGTGAATTCATCTCACAGTGTTACATCTTTCCCTTCAAGAAGCCTTTCGCTAAGGCTGTTCTTGTGGAATTGGCAAAGGGATATTTGGAAGCCCATAGAGGGCTATGGTGAAAAAGGAAATATCGTCCGTTCAAAACTGGAAAGAAGCTTTCTGAGAAACTGCTCTGTGTTCTGTGAATTCATCTCACAGAGTTACATCTTTCCCTTCAAGAAGCCTTTCGCTAAGGCTGTTCTTGTGGAATTGGCAAAGGGATATTTGGAAGCCCATAGACGGCTATGGAGAAAAAGGAAATATCTTCCGTTCAAAACTGGAAAGAAGCTTTCTGAGAAACTGCTCTGTGTTCTGTGAATTCATCTCACAGAGTAACATCTTTCCCTTCAAGAAGCCTTTCGCTAAGGCTGTTCTTGTGGAATTGGCAAAGGGATATTTGGAAGCCCATAGAGGCCTATGGTGAAAAAGGAAATATCTTCCGTTCAAAACTGGAAAGAAGCTTTCTGAGAAACTGCTCTGTGTTCTGTGAATTCATCTCACAGAGTTACATCTTTCCCTTCAAGAAGCCTTTCGCTAAGGCTGTTCTTGTGGAATTGGCAAAGGGATATTTGGAAGCCCATAGAGGGCTATGGTGAAAAAGGAAATATCTTCCGTTCAAAACTGGAAAGAAGCTTTCTGAGAAACTGCTCTGTGTCTGTTCATTCATCTCACAGAGTTACATCTTTCCCTTCAAGAAGCCTTTCGCTAAGGCTGTTCTTGTGGAATTGGCAAAGGGATATTTGGAAGCCCGTAGATGGCTATGGAGAAAAAGGAAAAAAGGAAATATCTTCCGTTCAAAACTGGAAAGAAGCTTTCTGAGAAACTGCTCTGTGTTCTGTGAATTCATCTCACAGAGTTACATCTTTCCCTTCAAGAAGCCTTTCGCTAAGGCTGTTCTTGTGGAATTGGCAAAGGGATATTTGGAAGCCCATAGAGGCCTATGGTGAAAAAGGAAATATCTTCCGTTCAAAACTGGAAAGAAGCTTTCTGAGAAACTGCTCTGTGTTCTGTGAATTCATCTCACAGAGTTACATCTTTCCCTTCAAGAAGCCTTTCGCTAAGGCTGTTGTTGTGGAATTGGCAAAGGGATATTTGGAAGCCCATAGAGGGCTATGGTGAAAAAGAAAATATCTTCCGTTCAAAACTGGAAAGAAGCTTTCTGAGAAACTGCTCTGTGTTCTGTGAATTCATCTCACAGAGTTACATCTTTCCCTTCAAGAAGCCTTTCGCTAAGGCTGTTCTTGTGGAATTGGCAAAGGGATATTTGGAAGCCCATAGACGGCTATGTTGAAAAAGGAAATATCTTCCGTTCAAAACTGTAAAGAAGCTTTCTGAGAAACTGCTCTGTGTTCTGTGAATTCATCTCACAGAGTTACATCTTTCCCTTCAAGAAGCCTTTCGCTAAGGCTGTTCTTGTGGAATTGGCAAAGGGATATTTGGAAGCCCTTAGACGGCTATGGTGAAAAGGGAAATATCTTCCATTCAAAACTGGAAAGAAGCTTTCTGAGAAACTGCTCTGTGTTCTGTGAATTCATCTCACAGAGTTACATCTTTCCCTTCAAGAAGCCTTTCGCGAAGGATGTTCTTGTGGAATTGGCAAAGCGATATTTGGAAGCCCATAGAGGGCTATGGTGAAAAAGGAAATATCTTCCGTTCAAAACTGGAAAGAAGCTTTCTGTGAAACTGCTCTGTGTTCTGTGAATTCATCTCACAGAGTTACATCTTTCCCTTCAAGAAGCCTTTCGCTAAGGCTGTTCTTGTGGAATTGGCAAAGGGATATTTGGAAGCCCATAGAGGCCTATGGTGAAAAAGGAAATATCTTCCGTTCAAAACTGGAAAGAAGCTTTCTGAGAAACTGCTCTGTGTTCTGTTAATTCATCTCACAGAGTTACATCTTTCCCTTCAAGAAGCCTTTCGCTAAGGCTGTTCTTGTGGAATTGGCAAAGGGATATTTGGAAGCCCATAGAGGCCTATGGTGAAAAAGGAAATATCTTCCGTTCAAAACTGGAAAGAAGCTTTCTGAGAAACTGTTCTGTGTTCTGTGAATTCATCTCACCGTGTTACATCTTTCCCTTCCAGAAGCCTTTCGCTAAGGCTGTTCTTGTGGAATTGGCAAAGGGATATTTGGAAGCCCATAGAGGCCTATGGTGAAAAAGGAAATATCTTCCGTTCAAAACTGGAAAGAAGCTTTCTGAGAAACTGCTCTGTGTTCTGTGAATTCATCTCACAGAGTTACATCTTTCCCTTCAAGAAGCCTTTCGCTAAGGCTGTTCTTGTGGAATTGGCAAAGGGATATTTGGAAGCCCATAGAGGCCTATGGTGAAAAAGGAAATATCTTCCGTTCAAAACTGGAAAGAAGCTTTCTGAGAAACTGTTCTGTGTTCTGTGAATTCATCTCACCGTGTTACATCTTTCCCTTCCAGAAGCCTTTCGCTAAGGCTGTTCTTGTGGAATTGGCAAAGGGATATTTGGAAGCCCATAGAGGCCTATGGTGAAAAAGGAAATATCTTCCGTTCAAAACTGGAAAGAAGCTTTCTGAGAAACTGCTCTGTGTTCTGTGAATTCATCTCACAGTGTTACATCTTTCCCTTCAAGAAGCCTTTCGCTAAGGCTGTTCTTGTGGAATTGGCAAAAGGATATTTGGAAGCCCATAGAGGGCTATGGTGAAAAAGGAAATATCTTCCGTTCAAAACTGGAAAGAAGCTTTCTGAGAAAGTGCTCTGTGTTCTGTGAATTCATCTCACAGAGTTACATCTTTCCCTTCAAGAAGCCTTTCGCTAAGGCTGTTCTTGTGGAATTGGCAAAGGGATATTTGGAAGCCCATAGACGGCTATGGAGAAAAAGGAAATATCTTCCGTTCAAAACTGGAAAGAAGCTTTCTGAGAAACTGCTCTGTGTTCTGTGAATTCATCTCACAGAGTAACATCTTTTCCTTCAAGAAGCCTTTCGCTAAGGCTGTTCTTGTGGAATTGGCAAAGGGATATTTGGAAGCCCATAGAGGCCTATGGTGAAAAAGGAAATATCTTCCGTTCAAAACTGGAAAGAAGCTTTCTGAGAAACTGCTCTGTGTTCTGTGAATTCATCTCACAGAGTTACATCTTTCCCTTCAAGAAGCCTTTCGCTAAGGCTGTTCTTGTGGAATTGGCAAAGGGATATTTGGAAGCCCATAGAGGGCTATGGTGAAAAAGGAAATATCTTCCGTTCAAAACTGGAAAGAAGCTTTCTGAGAAACTGCTCTGTGTTCTGTTAATTCATCTCACAGAGTTACATCTTTCCCTTCAAGAAGCCTTTCGCTAAGGCTGTTCTTGTGGAATTGGCAAAGGGATATTTGGAAGCCCATAGACGGCTATGGAGAAAAAGGAAATATCTTCCGTTCAAAACTGGAAAGAAGCTTTCTGAGAAACTGCTCTGTGTTCTGTTAATTCATCTCACAGAGTTACATCTTTCCCTACAAGAAGCCTTTCGCTAAGGCTGTTCTTGTGGAATTGTCACAGGGATATTTGGAAGCCCATAGAGGCCTATGGTGAAAAAGGAAACATCTTCCGTTCAAAACTGGAAAGAAGCTTTCTGAGAAACTGCTCTGTGTTCTGTGAATTCATCTCACAGAGTTACATCTTTCCCTTCAAGAAGCCTTTCGCTAAGGCTGTTCTTGTGGAATTGGCAAAGGGATATTTGTAAGCCCATAGAGGGCTATGGTGAAAAAGGAAATATCTTCCGTTCAAAACTGGAAAGAAGCTTTCTGAGAAACTGTTCTGTGTTCTGCTAATTCATCTCACAGAGTTACATCTTTCCCTTCAAGAAACCTTTCGCTAAGGCTGTTCCTGTGGAATGGGCAAAGGGATATTTGGAAGCCCATAGAGGGCTATGGTGAAAAAGGAAATATCTTCCGTTCAAAACTGGAAAGAAGCTTTCTGAGAAACTGCTCTGTGTTCTGTGAATTCATCTCACAGAGTTACATCTTTCCCTTCAAGAAGCCTTTTGCTAAGGCTGTTCTTGTGGAATTGGCAAAGGGATATTTGGAAGCCCATAGAGGCCTATGGTGAAAAAGGAAATATCTTCCGTTCAAAACTGGAAAGGTTTCTGAGAAACTGCTCTGTGTTCTGTGAATTCATCTCACAGAGTTACATCTTTCCCTTCAAGAAGCCTTTCGCTAAGGCCTTTCTTGTGGAATTGGCAAAGGGATATTTGGAAGCCCATAGACGGCTATGGAGAAAAAGGAAATATCTTCCGTTCAAAACTGGAAAGAAGCTTTCTGAGAAACTGCTCTGTGTTCTGTGAATTCATCTCACAGAGTTACATCTTTCCCTTCAAGAAGCCTTTCGCTAAGGCTGTTCTTGTGGAATTGGCAAAGGGATATTTGGAAGCCCTTAGAGGCCTATGGTGAAAAAGGAAATATCTTCCGTTCAAAACTGGAAAGAAGCTTTCTGAGAAACTGCTCTGTGTTCTGTGAATTCATCTCACAGAGTTACATCTTTCCCTTCAAGAAGCCTTTCGCTAAGGCTGTTCTTGTGGAATTGGCAAAGGGATATTTGGAAGCCCATAGAGGCCTATGGTGAAAAAGGAAATATCTTCCGTTCAAAACTGGAAAGAAGCTTTCTGAGAAACTGCTCTGTGTTCTGTGAATTCATCTCACAGAGTTACATCTTTCCCTTTAAGAAGCCTTTCGCTAAGGCTGTTCTTGTGGAATTGGCAAAGGGATATTTGGAAGCCCATAGAGGGCTATGGTGAAAAAGGAAATATATTCCGTTCAAAACTGGAAAGAAGCTTTCTGAGAAACTGCTCTGTGTTCTGTGAATTCATCTCACAAAGTTACATCTTTCCCTTCAAGAAGCCTTTCGCTAAGGCTGTTCTTGTGGAATTGGCACAGGGATATTTGGAAGCCCATAGAGGCCTATGGTGAAAAAGGAAATATCTTCCGTTCAAAACTGGAAAGAAGCTTTCTGAGAAACTGCTCTGTGTTCTGTGAATTCATCTCACAGAGTTACATCTTTCCCTTCAAGAAGCCTTTCGCTAAGGCTGTTCTTGTGGAATTGGCAAAGGGATATTTGGAAGCCCATAGAGGGCTATGTTGAAAAAGGAAATATCTTCCGTTCAAAACTGGAAAGAAGCTTTCTGAGAAACTGCTCTGTGTTCTGTTAATTCATCTCACAGAGTTACATCTTTCCCTTCAAGAAGCCTTTCGCTAAGGCTGTTCTTGTGGAATTGGCAAAGGGATATTTGGAAGCCCATAGACGGCTATGGAGAAAAAGGAAATATCTTTCGTTCAAAACTGGAAAGAAGCTTTCTGAGAAACTGCTCTGTGTTCTGTGAATTCATCTCACAGAGTTACATCTTTCCCTTCAAGAAGCCTTTCGCTAAGGCTGTTCTTGTGGAATTGGCAAAGGGATATTTGGAAGCCCATAGACGGCTATGGAGAAAAAGGAAATATCTTCCGTTCAAAACTGGAAAGAAGCTTTCTGAGAAACTGCTCTGTGTTCTGTGAATTCATCTCACAGAGTTACATCTTTCCCTTCAAGAAGCCTTTCGCTAATGCTGTTCTTGTGGAATTGGCAAAGGGATATTTGTAAGCCCATAGAGGGCTATGGTGAAAAAGGAAATATCTTCCGTTCAAAACTGGAAAGAAGCTTTCTGAGAAACTGTTCTGTGTTCTGCTAATTCATCTCACAGAGTTACATCTTTCCCTTCAAGAAACCTTTCGCTAAGGCTGTTCCTGTGGAATGGGCAAAGGGATATTTGGAAGCCCATAGAGGGCTATGGTGAAAAAGGAAATATCTTCCGTTCAAAACTGGAAAGAAGCTTTCTGAGAAACTGCTCTGTGTTCTGTGAATTCATCTCACAGAGTTACATCTTTCCCTTCAAGAAGCCTTTTGCTAAGGCTGTTCTTGTGGAATTGGCAAAGGGATATTTGGAAGCCCATAGAGGCCTATGGTGAAAAAGGAAATATCTTCCGTTCAAAACTGGAAAGGTTTCTGAGAAACTGCTCTGTGTTCTGTGAATTCATCTCACAGAGTTACATCTTTCCCTTCAAGAAGCCTTTCGCTAAGGCTGTTCTTGTGGAATTGGCAAAGGGATATTTGGAAGCCCATAGACGGCTATGGAGAAAAAGGAAATATCTTCCGTTCAAAACTGGAAAGAAGCTTTCTGAGAAACTGCTCTGTGTTCTGTGAATTCATCTCACAGAGTTACATCTTTCCCTTCAAGAAGCCTTTCGCTAAGGCTGTTCTTGTGGAATTGGCAAAGGGATATTTGGAAGCCCTTAGAGGCCTATGGTGAAAAAGGAAATATCTTCCGTTCAAAACTGGAAAGAAGCTTTCTGAGAAACTGCTCTGTGTTCTGTGAATTCATCTCACAGAGTTACATCTTTCCCTTCAAGAAGCCTTTCGCTAAGGCTGTTCTTGTGGAATTGGCAAAGGGATATTTGGAAGCCCATAGAGGGCTATGGTGAAAAAGGAAATATCTTCCGTTCAAAACTGGAAAGAAGCTTTCTGAGAAACTGCTCTGTGTTCTGTGAATTCATCTCACAGAGTTACATCTTTCCCTTCAAGAAGCCTTTCGCTAAGGCTGTTCTTGTGGAATTGGCAAAGGGATATTTGGAAGCCCATAGAGGCCTATGTTGAAAAAGGAAATATCTTCCGTTCAAAACTGGAAAGAAGCTTTCTGAGAAACTGCTCTGTGTTCTGTGAATTCATCTCACAGAGTTACATCTTTCCCTTCAAGAAGCCTATCGCTAAGGCTGTTCTTGTGGAATTGGCAAAGGGATATTTGGAAGCCCATAGAGGGCTATGGTGAAAAAGGAAATATCTTCCGTTCAAAACTGGAAAGAAGCTTTCTGAGAAACTGCTCTGTGTTCTGTGAATTCATCTCACAGAGTTACATCTTTCCCTTCAAGAAGCCTTTCGCTAAGGCTGTTCTTGTGGAATTGGCAAAGGGATATTTGGAAGCCCATAGACGGCTATGGAGAAAAAGGAAATATCTTCCGTTCAAAACTGGAAAGAAGCTTTCTGAGAAACTGCTCTGTGTTCTGTGAATTCATCTCACAGAGTTACATCTTTCCCTTCAAGAAGCCTTTCGCTAAGGCTGTTCTTGTGGAATTGGCAAAGGGATATTTGGAAGCCCATAGAGGGCTATGGTGAAAAAGGAAATATCTTCCGTTCAAAACTGGAAAGAAGCTTTCTGAGAAACTGCTCTGTGTTCTGTGAATTCATCTCACAGAGTTACATCTTTCCCTTCAAGAAGCCTTTCGCTAAGGTTGTTCTTGTATAATTAGCAAAGGGATATTTGGAAGCCCATAGAGGGCTATGGTGAAAAAGGAAATATCTTCCGTTCAAAACTGGAAAGAAGCTTTCTGAGAAACTGCTCTGTGTTCTGTGAATTCATCTCACAGAGTTACATCTTTCCCTTCAAGAAGCCTTTCGCTAAGGCTGCTCTTGTGGAATTGGCAAAGGGATATTTGGAAGCCCATAGAGGCCTATGGTGAAAAAGGAAATATCTTCGGTTCAAAACTGGAAAGAAGCTTTCTGAGAAACTGCTCTGTGTTCTGTGAATTCATCTCACAGAGTTACATCTTTCCCTTCAAGAAGCCTTTCGCTAAGGCTGTTTTGTGGAATTGGCAAAGGGATATTTGAAGCCCATAGAGGGCTATGTTGAAAAAGGAAATATCTTCCGTTCAAAACTGGAAAGAAGCTTTCTGAGAAACTGCTCTGTGTTCTGTGAATTCATCTCACAGAGTTACATCTTTCCCTTCAAGAAGCCTTTCGCTAAGGCTGTTCTTGTGGAATTGGCAAAGGGATATTTGGAAGCCCATAGAGGCCTATGGTGAAAAAGGAAATATCTTCCGTTCAAAACTGGAAAGAAGCTTTCTGAGAGACTGCTCTGTGTTCTGTGAATTCATCTCACAGAGTTACATCTTTCCCTTCAAGAAGCCTTTCCCTAAGGCTGTTCTTGTGGAATTGGCAAAGGGATATTTGGAAGCCCATAGAGGGCTATGGTGAAAAAGGAAATATCTTCCGTTCAAAACTGGAAAGAAGCTTTCTGAGAAACTGTTCTGTGTTCTGTGAATTCATCTCACAGAGTTACATCTTTCCCTTCAAGAAGCCTTTTGCTAAGGCTGTTCTTGTGGAATTGGCAAAGGGATATTTGGAAGCCCATAGAGGCCTATGGTGAAAAAGGAAATATCTTCCGTTCAAAACTGGAAAGAAGCTTTCTGAGAAACTGTTCTGTGTTCTGTGAATTCATCTCACAGTGTTACATCTTTCCCTTCAAGAAGCCTTTCGCTAAGGCTGTTCTTGTGGAATTGGCAAAGGGATATTTGGAAGCCCATAGAGGGCTATGGTGAAAAAGGAAATATCTTCCGTTCAAAACTGGAAAGAAGCTTTCTGAGAAACTGCTCTGTGTTCTGTCAATTCATCTCACAGAGTTACATCTTTCCCTTCAAGAAGCCTTTCGCTAAGGCTGTTCTTGTGGAATTGGCAAAGGGATATTTGGAAGCCCGTAGACGGCTATGGAGAAAAAGGAAATATCTTCCGTTCAAAACTGGAAAGAAGCTTTCTGAGAAACTGCTCTGTGTTCTGTGAATTCATCTCACAGAGTTACATCTTTCCCTTCAAGAAGCCTTTCGCTAAGGCTGTTCTTGTGGAATTGGCAAAGGGATATTTGGAAGCCCATAGAGGCCTATGGTGAAAAAGGAAATATCTTCCGTTCAAAACTGGAAAGAAGCTTTCTGAGAAACTGCTCTGTGTTCTGTGAATTCATCTCACAGAGTTACATCTTTCCCTTCAAGAAGCCTTTCGCTAAGGCTGTTCTTGTGGAATTGGCAAAGGGATATTTGGAAGCCCATAGAGGCCTATGGTGAAAAAGGAAATATCTTCCGTTCAAAACTGGAAAGAAGCTTTCTGAGAAACTGCTCTGTGTTCTGTGAATTCATCTCACAGAGTTACATCTTTCCCTTCAAGAAGCCTTCCGCTAAGGCTGTTCTTGTGGAATTGGCAAAGGTATATTTGGAAGCCCATAGACGGCTATGGAGAAAAAGGAAATATCTTCCGTTCAAAACTGGAAAGAAGCTTTCTGAGAAACTGCTCTGTGTTCTGTGAATTCATCTCAGAGAGTTACATCTTTCCCTTCAAGAAGCCTTTCGCTAAGGCTGTTCTTGTGGAATTGGCAAAGGGATATTTGGAAGCCCATAGAGGGCTATGGTGAAAAAGGAAATATCTTCCGTTCAAAACTGGAAAGAAGCTTTCTGAGAAACTGCTCTGTGTTCTGTGAATTCATCTCACAGAGTTACATCTTTCCCTTCAAGAAGCCTTTCGCTAAGGCTGTTCTCGTGGAATTGGCACAGGGATATTTGGAAGCCCATAGAGGCCTATGGTGAAAAAGGAAATATCTTCCGTTCAAAACTGGAAAGAAGCTTTCTGAGAAACTGCTCTGTGTTCTGTGAATTCATCTCACAGAGTTACATCTTTCCCTTCAAGAAGCCTTTCGCTAAGGCTGTTCTTGTGGAATTGGCAAAGGGATATTTGGAAGCCCATAGAGGGCTATGTTGAAAAAGGAAATATCTTCCGTTCAAAACTGGAAAGAAGCTTTCTGAGAAACTGCTCTGTGTTCTGTGAATTCATCTCACAGAGTTACATCTTTCCCTTCAAGAAGCCTTTCGCTAAGGCTGTTCTTGTGGAATTGGCAAAGGGATATTTGGAAGCCCATAGAGGCCTATGGAGAAAAAGGAAATATCTTCCGTTCAAAACTGGAAAGAAGCTTTCTGAGAAACTTCTCTGTGTTCTGTGAATTCATCTCACAGAGTTACATCTTTCCCTTCAAGAAGCCTTTCGCTAAGGCTGTTCTTGTGGAATTGGCAAAGGGATATTTGGAAGCCCATAGAGGCCTATGGTGAAAAAGGAAATATCTTCCCTTCAAAACTGGAAAGAAGCTTTCTGAGAAACTGCTCTGTGTTCTGTGAATTCATCTCACAGAGTTACATCTTTCCCTTCAAGAAGCCTTTCGCTAAGGCTGTTCTTGTGGAATTGGCAAAGGGATATTTGGAAGCCCATAGAGGGCTATGGTGAAAAAGGAAATATCTTCCGTTCAAAACTGGAAAGAAGCTTTCTGAGAAACTGCTCTGTGTTCTGTGAATTCATCTCACAGAGTTACGTCTTTCCCTTCAAGAAGCCTTTCGCTAAGGCTGTTCTTGTGGAATTGGCAAAGGGATATTTGGAAGCCCATAGAGGGCTATGTTGAAAAAGGAAATATCTTCCGTTCAAAACTGGAAAGAAGCTTTCTGAGAAACTGCTCTGTGTTCTGTGAATTCATCTCACAGAGTTACATCTTTCCCTTCAAGAAGCCTTTCGCTAAGGCTGTTCTTGTGGAATTGGCAAAGGGATATTTGGAAGCCCGTAGACGGCTATGGAGAAAAAGGAAAAAAGGAAATATCTTCCGTTCAAAACTGGAAAGAAGCTTTCTGAGAAACTGCTCTGTGTTCTGTTAATTCATCTCACAGAGTTACATCTTTCCCTTCAAGAAGCCTTTCGCTAAGGCTGTTCTTGTGGAATTGGCAAAGGGATATTTGGAAGCCCATAGAGGGCTATGGTGAAAAAGGAAATATCTTCCGTTCAAAACTGGAAAGAAGCTTTCTGAGAAACTGCTCTGTGTTCTGTTAATTCATCTCACAGAGTTACATCTTTCCCTTCAAGAAGCCTTTCGCTAAGGCTGTTCTTGTGGAATTGGCAAAGGGATATTTGGAAGCCCATAGAGGGCTATGGTGAAAAAGGAAATATCTTCCGTTCAAAACTGGAAAGAAGCTTTCTGAGAAACTGCTCTGTGTTCTGTGAATTCATCTCACAGAGTTACATCTTTCCCTTCAAGAAGCCTTTCGCTAAGGCTGTTCTTGTGGAATTGGCACAGGGATATTTGGAAGCCCATAGAGGCCTATGGTGAAAAAGGAAATATCTTCCGTTCAAAACTGGAAAGAAGCTTTCTGAGAAACTGCTCTGTGTTCTGTGAATTCATCTCACAGAGTTACATCTTTCCCTTCAAGAAGCCTTTCGCTAAGGCTGTTCTTGTGGAATTGGCAAAGGGATATTTGGAAGCCCATAGAGGGCTATGGTGAAAAAGGAAATATCTTCCGTTCAAAACTGGAAATAAGCTTTCTGAGAAACTGCTCTGTGTTCTGTTAATTCATCTCACAGAGTTACATCTTTCCCTTCAAGAAGCCTTTCGCTAAGGCTGTTCTTGTGGAATTGGCAAAGGGATATTTGGAAGCCCATAGACGGCTATGGAGAAAAAGGAAATATCTTTCGTTCAAAACTAGAAAGAAGCTTTCTGAGAAACTGCTCTGTGTTCTGTGAATTCATCTCACAGAGTTACATGTTTCCCTTCAAGAAGCCTTTCGCTAAGGCTGTTCTTGTGGAATTGGCAAAGGGATATTTGGAAGCCCATAGACGGCTATGGAGAAAAAGGAAATATCTTCCGTTCAAAACTGGAAAGAAGCTTTATGAGAAACTGCTCTGTGTTCTGTGAATTCATCTCACAGAGTTACATCTTTCCCTTCAAGAAGCCTTTCGCTAAGGCTCTTCTTGTGGAATTGGCAAAGGGATATTTGGAAGCCCATAGAGGCCTATGGTGAAAAAGGAAATATCTTCCGTTCAAAACTGGAAAGAAGCTTTCTGAGAAACTGCTCTGTGTTCTGTGAATTCATCTCACAGAGTTACATCTTTCCCTTCAAGAAGCCTTTCGCTAAGGCTGTTCTTGTGGAATTGGCAAAGGGATATTTGGAAGCCCATAGAGGGCTATGGTGAAAAAGGAAATATCTTCCGTTCAAAACTGGAAAGAAGCTTTCTGAGAAACTGCTCTGTGTTCTGTGAATTCATCTCACAGAGTTACATCTTTCCCTTCAAGAAGCCTTTCGCTAAGGCTGTTCTTGTGGAATTGGCAAAGGGATATTTGGAAGCCCATAGAGGCCTATGTTGAAAAAGGAAATATCTTCCGTTCAAAACTGGAAAGAAGCTTTCTGAGAAACTGCTCTGTGTTCTGTGAATTCATCTCACAGAGTTACATCTTTCCCTTCAAGAAGCCTATCGCTAAGGCTGTTCTTGTGGAATTGGCAAAGGGATATTTGGAAGCCCATAGAGGCCTATGGTGAAAAAGGAAGTATCTTCCGTTCAAAACTGGAAAGAAGCTTTCTGAGAAACTGCTCTGTGTTCTGTGAATTCATCTCACAGAGTTACATCTTTCCCTTCAAGAAGCCTTTCGCTAAGGCTGTTCTTGTGGAATTGGCAAAGGGATATTTGGAAGCCCATAGACGGCTATGGAGAAAAAGGAAATATCTTCCGTTCAAAACTGGAAAGAAGCTTTCTGAGAAACTGCTCTGTGTTCTGTGAATTCATCTCACAGAGTTACATCTTTCGCTTCAAGAAGCCTTTCGCTAAGGCTGTTCTTGTGGAATTGGCAAAGGGATATTTGGAAGCCCATAGAGGGCTATGTTGAAAAAGGAAATATCTTCCGTTCAAAACTGGAAAGAAGCTTTCTGAGAAACTGCTCTGTGTTCTGTGAATTCATCTCACAGAGTTACATCTTTCCCTTCAAGAAGCCTTTCGCTAAGGTTGTTCTTGTATAATTAGCAAAGGGATATTTGGAAGCCCATAGAGGGCTATGGTGAAAAAGGAAATATCTTCCGTTCAAAACTGGAAAGAAGCTTTCTGAGAAACTGCTCTGTGTTCTGTGAATTCATCTCACAGAGTTACATCTTTCCCTTCAAGAAGCCTTTCGCTAAGGCTGCTCTTGTGGAATTGGCAAAGGGATATTTGGAAGCCCATAGAGGCCTATGGTGAAAAAGGAAATATCTTCGGTTCAAAACTGGAAAGAAGCTTTCTGAGAAACTGCTCTGTGTTCTGTGAATTCATCTCACAGAGTTACATCTTTCCCTTCAAGAAGCCTTTCGCTAAGGCTGTTTTGTGGAATTGTCAAAGGGATATTTGAAGCCCATAGAGGGCTATGTTGAAAAAGGAAATATCTTCCGTTCAAAACTGGAAAGAAGCTTTCTGAGAAACTGCTCTGTGTTCTGTGAATTCATCTCACAGAGTTACATCTTTCCCTTCAAGAAGCCTTTCGCTAAGGCTGTTCTTGTGGAATTGGCAAAGGGATATTTGGAAGCCCATAGAGGCCTATGGTGAAAAAGGAAATATCTTCCGTTCAAAACTGGAAAGAAGCTTTCTGAGAGACTGCTCTGTGTTCTGTGAATTCATCTCACAGAGTTACATCTTTCCCTTCAAGAAGCCTTTCCCTAAGGCTGTTCTTGTGGAATTGGCAAAGGGATATTTGGAAGCCCATAGAGGGCTATGGTGAAAAAGGAAATATCTTCCGTTCAAAACTGGAAAGAAGCTTTCTGAGAAACTGTTCTGTGTTCTGTGAATTCATCTCACAGAGTTACATCTTTCCCTTCAAGAAGCCTTTTGCTAAGGCTGTTCTTGTGGAATTGGCAAAGGGATATTTGGAAGCCCATAGAGGCCTATGGTGAAAAAGGAAATATCTTCCGTTCGAAACTGGAAAGAAGCTTTCTGAGAAACTGTTCTGTGTTCTGTGAATTCATCTCACAGTGTTACATCTTTCCCTTCAAGAAGCCTTTCGCTAAGACTGTTCTTGTGGAATTGGCAAAGGGATATTTGGAAGCCCATAGAGGGCTATGGTGAAAAAGGAAATATCTTCCGTTCAAAACTGGAAAGAAGCTTTCTGAGAAACTGCTCTGTGTTCTGTCAATTCATCTCACAGAGTTACATCTTTCCCTTCAAGAAGCCTTTCGCTAAGGCTGTTCTTGTGGAATTGGCAAAGGGATATTTGGAAGCCCGTAGACGGCTATGGAGAAAAAGGAAATATCTTCCGTTCAAAACTGGAAAGAAGCTTTCTGAGAAACTGCTCTGTGTTCTGTGAATTCATCTCACAGAGTTACATCTTTCCCTTCAAGAAGCCTTTCGCTAAGGCTGTTCTTGTGGAATTGGCAAAGGGATATTTGGAAGCCCATAGAGGCCTATGGTGAAAAAGGAAATATCTTCCGTTCAAAACTGGAAAGAAGCTTTCTGAGAAACTGCTCTGTGTTCTGTGAATTCATCTCACAGAGTTACATCTTTCCCTTCAAGAAGCCTTTCGCTAAGGCTGTTCTTGTGGAATTGGCAAAGGGATATTTGGAAGCCCATAGAGGCCTATGGTGAAAAAGGAAATATCTTCCGTTCAAAACTGGAAAGAAGCTTTCTGAGAAACTGCTCTGTGTTCTGTGAATTCATCTCACAGAGTTACATCTTTCCCTTCAAGAAGCCTTTAGCTAAGGCTGTTCTTGTGGAATTGGCAAAGGTATATTTGGAAGCCCATAGACGGCTATGGAGAAAAAGGAAATATCTTCCGTTCAAAACTGGAAAGAAGCTTTCTGAGAAACTGCTCTGTGTTCTGTGAATTCATCTCACAGAGTTACATCTTTCCCTTCAAGAAGCCTTTCGCTAAGGCTGTTCTCGTGGAATTGGCACAGGGATATTTGGAAGCCCATAGAGGCCTATGGTGAAAAAGGAAATATCTTCCGTTCAAAACTGGAAAGAAGCTTTCTGAGAAACTGCTCTGTGTTCTGTGAATTCATCTCACAGAGTTACATCTTTCCCTTCAAGAAGCCTTTCGCTAAGGCTGTTCTTGTGGAATTGGCAAAGGGATATTTGGAAGCCCATAGAGGCCTATGGTGAAAAAGGAAATATCTTCCGTTCAAAACTGGAAAGAAGCTTTCTGAGAAACTGCTCTGTGTTCTGTGAATTCATCTCACAGAGTTACATCTTTCCCTTCAAGAAGCCTTTAGCTAAGGCTGTTCTTGTGGAATTGGCAAAGGTATATTTGGAAGCCCATAGACGGCTATGGAGAAAAAGGAAATATCTTCCGTTCAAAACTGGAAAGAAGCTTTCTGAGAAACTGCTCTGTGTTCTGTGAATTCATCTCACAGAGTTACATCTTTCCCTTCAAGAAGCCTTTCGCTAAGGCTGTTCTCGTGGAATTGGCACAGGGATATTTGGAAGCCCATAGAGGCCTATGGTGAAAAAGGAAATATCTTCCGTTCAAAACTGGAAAGAAGCTTTCTGAGAAACTGCTCTGTGTTCTGTGAATTCATCTCACAGAGTTACATCTTTCCCTTCAAGAAGCCTTTCGCTAAGGCTGTTCTTGTGGAATTGGCAAAGGGATATTTGGAAGCCCATAGAGGGCTATGTTGAAAAAGGAAATATCTTCCGTTCAAAACTGGAAAGAAGCTTTCTGAGAAACTGCTCTGTGTTCTGTGAATTCATCTCACAGAGTTACATCTTTCCCTTCAAGAAGCCTTTCGCTAAGGCTGTTCTTGTGGAATTGGCAAAGGGATATTTGGAAGCCCATAGACGGCTATGGAGAAAAAGGAAATATCTTCCGTTCAAAACTGGAAAGAAGCTTTCTGAGAAACTTCTCTGTGTTCTGTGAATTCATCTCACAGAGTTACATCTTTCCCTTCAAGAAGCCTTTCGCTAAGGCTGTTCTTGTGGAATTGGCAAAGGGATATTTGGAAGCCCATAGAGGCCTATGGTGAAAAAGGAAATATCTTCCGTTCAAAACTGGAAAGAAGCTTTCTGAGAAACTGCTCCGTGTTCTGTGAATTCATCTCACAGAGTTACATCTTTCCCTTCAAGAAGCCTTTCGCTAAGGCTGTTCTTGTGGAATTGGCAAAGGGATATTTGGAAGCCCATAGAGGGCTATGGTGAAAAAGGAAATATCTTCCGTTCAAAACTGGAAAGAAGCTTTCTGAGAAACTGCTCTGTGTTCTGTGAATTCATCTCACAGAGTTACGTCTTTCCCTTCAAGAAGCCTTTCGCTAAGGCTGTTCTTGTAGAATTGGCAGAGGGATATTTGGAAGCCCATAGACGGCTATGGAGAAAAAGGAAATATCTTCCGTTCAAAACTGGAAAGAAGCTTTCTGAGAAACTGCTCTGTGTTCTGTTAATGCATCTCACAGAGTTACATCTTTCCCTTCAAGAAGCCTTTCGCTAAGGCTGTTCTTGTGGAATTGGCAAAGGGATATTTGGAAGCCCATAGAGGGCTATGGTGAAAAAGGAAATATCTTCCGTTCAAAACTGGAAAGAAGCTTTCTGAGAAACTGCTCTGTGTTCTGTGAATTCATCTCACAGAGTTACATCTTTCCCTTCAAGAAGCCTTTCGCTAAGGCTGTTCTTTTGGAATTGGCACAGGGATATTTGGAAGCCCATAGAGGCCTATGGTGAATAAGGAAATATCTTCCGTTCAAAACTGGAAAGAAGCTTTCTGAGAAACTGCTCTGTGTTCTGTGAATTCATCTCACAGAGTTACATCTTTCCCTTCAAGAAGCCTTTCGCTAAGGCTGTTCTTGTGGAATTGGCAAAGGGATATTTGGAAGCCCATAGAGGGCTATGGTGAAAAAGGAAATATCTTCCGTTCAAAACTGGAAAGAAGCTTTCTGAGAAACTTCTCTGTGTTCTGTTAATTCATCTCACAGAGTTACATCTTTCCCTTCAAGAAGCCTTTCGCTAAGGCTGTTCTTGTGGAATTGGCAAAGGGATATTTGGAAGCCCATAGACGGCTATGGAGAAAAAGGAAATATCTTCCGTTCAAAACTTGAAAGAAGCTTTCTGAGAAACTGCTCTGTGTTCTGTGAATTCATCTCACAGAGTTACATCTTTCCCTTCAAGAAGCCTTTCGCTAAGGCTGTTCTTGTGGAATTGGCAAAGGGATATTTGGAAGCCCATAGAGGGCTATGGTGAAAAAGGAAATATCTTCCGTTCAAAACTGGAAAGAAGCTTTCTGAGAAACTGCTCTGTGTTCTGTGAATTCATCTCACAGAGTTACATCTTTCCCTTCAAGAAGCCTTTCGCTAAGGCTGTTCTTGTGGAATTGGCAAAGGGATATTTGGAAGCCCATAGAGGCCTATGGTGAAAAAGGAAATATCTTCCGTTCAAAACTGGAAAGAAGCTTTCTGAGAAACTGCTCTGTGTTCTGTGAATTCATCTCACAGAGTTACATCTTTCCCTTCAAGAAGCCTTTCGCTAAGGCTGCTCTTGTGGAATTGGCAAAGGGATATTTGGAAGCCCATGGACGCCTATGGTGAAAAAGGAAATATCTTCCGTTCAAAACTGGAAAGAAGCTTTCTGAGAAACAGCTCTGTGTTCTGTGAATTCATCTCACAGAGTTACATCTTTCCCTTCAAGAAGCCTTTCGCTAAGGCTGTTCTTGTGGAATTGGCAAAGGGATATTTGGAAGCCCGTAGACGGCTATGGAGAAAAAGGAAAAAAGGAAATATCTTCCGTTCAAAACTGGAAAGAAGCTTTCTGAGAAACTGCTCTGTGTTCTGTGAATTCATCTCACAGAGTTACATCTTTCCCTTCAAGAAGCCTTTCGCTAAGGCTGTTCTTGTGGAATTGGCAAAGGGATATTTGGAAGCCCATAGAGGGCTATGGTGAAAAAGGAAATATCTTCCGTTCAAAACTGGAAAGAAGCTTTCTGAGAAACTGCTCTGTGTTCTGTTAATTCATCTCACAGAGTTACATCTTTCCCTTCAAGAAGCCTTTCGCTAAGGCTGTTCTTGTGGAATTGGCAAAGGGATATTTGGAAGCCCATAGAGGGCTATGGTGAAAAAGGAAATATCTTCCGTTCAAAACTGGAAAGAAGCTTTCTGAGAAACTGCTCTGTGTTCTGTGAATTCATCTCACAGAGTTACATCTTTCCCTTCAAGAAGCCTTTCGCTAAGGCTGTTCTTGTGGAATTGGCACAGGGATATTTGGAAGCCCATAGAGGCCTATGGTGAAAAAGGAAATATCTTCCGTTCAAAACTGGAAAGAAGCTTTCTGAGAAACTGCTCTGTGTTCTGTGAATTCATCTCACAGAGTTACATCTTTCCCTTCAAGAAGCCTTTCGCTAAGGCTGTTCTTGTGGAATTGGCAAAGGGATATTTGGAAGCCCATAGAGGGCTATGGTGAAAAAGGAAATATCTTCCGTTCAAAACTGTAAAGAAGCTTTCTGAGAAACTGCTCTGTGTTCTGCTAATTCATCTCACAGAGTTACATCTTTCCCTTCAAGAAGCCTTTCGCTAAGGCTGTTCTTGTGGAATTGGCAAAGGGATATTTGGAAGCCCATAGAGGGCTATGGTGAAAAAGGAATTATCTTCCGTTCAAAACTGGAAAGAAGCTTTCTGAGAAACTGCTCTGTGTTCTGTGAATTCATCTCACAGAGTTACATCTTTCCCTTCAAGAAGCCTTTCGCTCAGGCTGTTCTTGTGGAATTGGCAAAGGGATATTTGGAAGCCCATAGAGGCCTATGGTGAAAAAGGAAATATCTTCCGTTCAAAACTGGAAAGAAGCTTTCTGAGAAACTGCTCTGTGTTCTGTGAATTCATCTCACAGAGTTACATCTTTCCCTTCAAGAAGCCTTTCGCTAAGGCTGTTCTTGTGGAATTGGCAAAGGGATATTTGGAAGCCCATAGAGGGCTATGGTGAAAAAGGAAATATCTTCCGTTCAAAACTGGAAAGAAGCTTTCTGAGAAACTGTTCTGTGTTCTGTAAATTCATCTCACAGTGTTACATCTTTCCCTTCAAGAAGCCTTTCGCTAAGGCTGTTCTTGTGGAATTGGCAAAGGGATATTTGGAAGCCCATAGAGGCCTATGGTGAAAAAGGAAATATCTTCCGTTCAAAACTGGAAAGAAGCTTTCTGAGAAACTGCTCTGTGTTCTGTGAATTCATCTCACAGTGTTACATCTTTCCCTTCAAGAACCCTTTCGCTAAGGCTGTTCTTGTGGAATTGGCAAAGGGATATTTGGAAGCCCATAGAGGGCTATGGTGAAAAAGGAAATATCTTCCGTTCAAAACTGGAAAGAAGCATTCTGAGAAACTGCTCTGTGTTCTGTTAATTCATCTCACAGAGTTACATCTTTCCCTTCAAGAAGCCTTTCGCTAAGGCTGTTCTTGTGGAATTGGTAAAGGGATATTTGGAAGCCCGTAGACGGCTATGGAGAAAAAGGAAAAAAGGAAATATCTTCCGTTCAAAACTGGAAAGAAGCTTTCTGAGAAACTGCTCTGTGTTCTGTGAATTCATCTCACAGAGTTACATCTTTCCCTTCAAGAAGCCTTTCGCTAAGGCTGTTCTTGTGGAATTGGCAAAGGGATATTTGGAAGCCCATAGAGGCCTATGGTGAAAAAGGAAATATCTTCCGTTCAAAACTGGAAAGAAGCTTTCTGAGAAACTGCTCTGTGTTCTGTGAATTCATCTCACAGAGTTACATCTTTCCCTTCAAGAAGCCTTTCGCTAAGGCTGTTCTTGTGGAATTGGCACTGGGATATTTGGAAGCCCATAGGGGGCTATGGTGAAAAAGGAAATATCTTCCGTTCAAAACTGGAAAGAAGCTTTCTGAGATACTGCTCTGTGTTCTGTGAATTCATCTCACAGAGTTACATCTTTCCCTTCAAGAAGCCTTTCGCTAAGGCTGTTCTTGTGGAATTGGCAAAGGGATATTTGGAAGCCCATAGAGGGCTGTGGTGAAAAAGGAAATATCTTCCGTTCAAAACTGGAAAGAAGCTTTCTGAGAAACTGCTCTGTGTTCTGTGAATTCATCTCACAGAGTTACATCTTTCCCTTCAAGAAGCCTTTCGCTAAGGCTGTTCTTGTGGAATTGGCAAAGGGATATTTTGAAGCCCATAGAGGCCTATGGTGAAAAAGGAAATATCTTCCGTTCAAAACTGGAAAGAAGCTTTCTGAGAAACTGCTCTGTGTTCTGTGAATTCATCTCACAGAGTTACATCTTTCCCTTCAAGAAGCTTTTCGCTAACGCTGTTCTTGTGGAATTGGCAAAGGGATATTTGGAAGCCCATAGAGGGCTATGGTGAAAAAGGAAATATCTTCCGTTCAAAACTGGAAAGAAGCTTTCTGAGAAACTGCTCTGTGTTCTGTGAATTCATCTCACAGAGTTACATCTTTCAATTTAAGAAGCCTTTCGTTAAAGCTGTTCTTGTGGAATTGGCAAAGGGATATTTGGAAGCCCTTAGACAGCTATGGTGAAAAAGGAAATATCTTCCGTTCAAAACTGGAAAGAAGCTTTCTGAGAAACTGCTCTGTGTTCTGTTAATTCATCTCACAGAGTTACATCTTTCCCTTCAAGAAGCCTTTCGCTAAGGCTGTTCTTGTGGAATTGGCAAAGGGATATTTGGAAGCCCATAGACGGCTATGTTGAAAAAGGAAATATCTTCCGTTCAAAACTGGAAAGAAGCTTTCGGAGAAACTGCTCTGTGTTCTGTGAATTCATCTCACAGAGTTACATCTTTCCCTTCAGGAAGCCTTTCGCTAAGGCTGTTCTTGTGGAATTGTCAAAGGGATATATGGAAGCCCTTAGACGGCTATGGTGAAAAAGGAAATATCTTCCGTTCAAAACTGGAAAGAAGCTTTCTGAGAAACTGCTCTGTGTTCTGTGAATTCATCTCACAGAGTTACATCTTTCCCTTCAAGAAGCCTTTCGCTAAGGCTGTTCTTGTGGAATTGGCAAAGGGATATTTGGAAGCCCATAGAGGGCTATGGTGAAAAAGGAAATATCTTCCGTTCAAAACTGGAAAGAAGCTTTCTGAGAAACTGCTCTGTGTTCTGTGAATTCATCTCACAGAGTTACATCTTTCCCTTCAAGAAGCCTTTCGCTAAGGCTGTTCTTGTGGAATTGGCACAGGGATATTTGGAAGCCCATAGAGGCCTATGGTGAAAAAGGAAATATCTTCCGTTCAAAACTGGAAAGAAGCTTTCTGAGAAACTGCTCTGTGATCTGTGAATTCATCTCACAGAGTTACATCTTTCCCTTCAAGAAGCCTTTCGCTAAGGCTGTTCTTGTGGAATTGGCAAAGGGATATTTGGAAGCCCATAGAGGGCTATGGTGAAAAAGGAAATATCTTCCGTTCAAAACTGTAAAGAAGCTTTCTGAGAAACTGCTCTGTGTTCTGCTAATTCATCTCACAGAGTTACATCTTTCCCTTCAAGAAGCCTTTCGCTAAGGCTGTTCTTGTGGAATTGGCAAAGGGATATTTGGAAGCCCATAGAGGGCTCTAGTGAAAAAGGAAATATCTTCCGTTCAAAACTGGAAAGAAGCTTTCTGAGAAACTGCTCTGTGTTCTGTGAATTCATCTCACAGAGTTACATCTTTCCCTTCAAGAAGCCTTTCGCTCAGGCTGTTCTTGTGGAATTGGCAAAGGGATATTTGGAAGCCCATAGAGGCCTATGGTGAAAAAGGAAATATCTTCCGTTCAAAACTGGAAAGAAGCTTTCTGAGAAACTGCTCTGTGTTCTGTGAATTCATCTCACAGAGTTAAATCTTTCCCTTCAAGAAGCCTTTCGCTAAGGCTGTTCTTGTGGAATTGGCAAAGGGATATTTGGAAGCCCATAGAGGGCTATGGTGAAAAAGTAAATATCTTCCGTTCAAAACTGGAAAGAAGCTTTCTGAGAAACTGTTCTGTGTTCTGTGAATTCATCTCACAGAGTTACATCTTTACCTTCAAGAAGCCTTTCGCTAAGGCTGTTCTTGTGGAATTGGCAAAGGGATATTTGGAAGCCCATAGAGGCCTATGGTGAAAAAGGAAATATCTTCCGTTCAAAACTGGAAAGAAGCTTTCTGAGAAACTGCTCTGTGTTCTGTGAATTCATCTCACAGTGTTACATCTTTCCCTTCAAGAACCCTTTCGCTAAGGCTGTTCTTGTGGAATTGGCAAAGGGATATTTGGAAGCCCATAGAGGGCTATGGTGAAAAAGGAAATATCTTCCGTTCAAAACTGGAAAGAAGCATTCTGAGAAACTGCTCTGTGTTCTGTTAATTCATCTCACAGAGTTACATCTTTCCCATCAAGAAGCCTTTCGCTAAGGCTGTTCTTGTGGAATTGGCAAAGGGATATTTGGAAGCCCGTAGACGGCTATGGAGAAAAAGGAAAAAAGGAAATATCTTCCGTTCAAAACTGGAAAGAAGCTTTCTGAGAAACTGCTCTGTGTTCTGTGAATTCATCTCACAGAGTTACATCTTTCCCTTCAAGAAGCCTTTCGCTAAGGCTGTTCTTGTGGAATTGGCAAAGGGATATTTGGAAGCCCATAGAGGCCTATGGTGAAAAAGGAAATATCTTCCGTTCAAAACTGGAAAGAAGCTTTCTGAGAAACTGCTCTGTGTTCTGTGAATTCATCTCACAGAGTTACATCTTTCCCTTCAAGAAGCCTTTCGCTAAGGCTGTTCTTGTGGAATTGGCAAAGGGATATTTGGAAGCCCATAGAGGGCTATGGTGAAAAAGGAAATATCTTCCGTTCAAAACTGGAAAGAAGCTTTCTGAGATACTGCTCTGTGTTCTGTGAATTCATCTCACAGAGTTACATCTTTCCCTTCAAGAAGCCTTTCGCTAAGGCTGTTCTTGTGGAATTGGCAAAGGGATATTTGGAAGCCCATAGAGGGCTGTGGTGAAAAAGGAAATATCTTCCGTTCAAAACTGGAAAGAAGCTTTCTGAGAAACTGCTCTGTGTTCTGTGAATTCATCTCACAGAGTTACATCTTTCCCTTCAAGAAGCCTTTCGCTAAGGCTGTTCTTGTGGAATTGGCAAAGGGATATTTGGAAGCCCATAGAGGTCTATGGTGAAAAAGGAAATATCTTCCGTTCAAAACTGGAAAGAAGCTTTCTGAGAAACTGCTCTGTGTTCTGTGAATTCATCTCACAGAGTTACATCTTTCCCTTCAAGAAGCTTTTCGCTAAGGCTGTTCTTGTGGAATTGGCAAAGGGATATTTGGAAGCCCATAGAGGGCTATGGTGAAAAAGGAAATATCTTCCGTTCAAAACTGGAAAGAAGCTTTCTGAGAAACTGCTCTGTGTTCTGTGAATTCATCTCACAGAGTTACATTTCTCCCTTTAAGAAGCCTTTCGTTAAAGCTGTTCTTGTGGAATTGGCAAAGGGATATTTGGAAGCCCTTAGACGGCTATGGTGAAAAAGGAAATATCTTCCGTTCAAAATTGGAAAGAAGCTTTCTGAGAAACTGCTCTGTGTTCTGTTAATTCATCTCACAGAGTTACATCTTTCCCTTCAAGAAGCCTTTCGCTAAGGCTGTTCTTGTGGAATTGGCAAAGGGATATTTGGAAGCCCATAGAAGGCTATGTTGAAAAAGGAAATATCTTCCGTTCAAAACTGGAAAGAAGCTTTCTGAGAAACTGCTCTGTGTTCTGTGAATTCATCTCACAGAGTTACATCTTTCCCTTCAGGAAGCCTTTCGCTAAGGCTGTTCTTGTGGAATTGTCAAAGGGATATATGGAAGCCCTTAGACGGCTATGGTGAAAAAGGAAATATCTTCCGTTCAAAACTGGAAAGAAGCTTTCTGAGAAACTGCTCTGTGTTCTGTGAATTCATCTCACAGAGTTACATCTTTCCCTTCAAGAAGCCTTTCGCGAAGGCTGTTCTTGTGGAATTGGCAAAGGGATATTTGGAAGCCCATAGAGGGCTATGGTGAAAAAGGAAATATCTTCCGTTCAAAACTGGAAAGAAGCTTTCTGAGAAACTGCTCTGTGTTCTGTGAATTCATCTCACAGAGTTACATCTTTCCCTTCAAGAAGCCTTTCGCTAAGGCTCTTCTTGTGGAATTGGCAAAGGGATATTTGGAAGCCCATAGAGGGCTATGTTGAAAAAGGAAGTATCTTCCGTTCAAAACTGGAAAGAAGCTTTCTGAGAAACTGCTCTGTGTTCTGTGAATTCATCTCACAGTGTTACATCTTTCCCTTCAAGAAGCCTTTCGCTAAGGCTGTTCTTGTGGAATTGGCAAAGGGATATTTGGAAGCCCATAGAGGGCTATGGTGAAAAAGGAAATATCGTCCGTTCAAAACTGGAAAGAAGCTTTCTGAGAAACTGCTCTGTGTTCTGTTAATTCATCTCACAGAGTTACATCTTTCCCTTCAAGAAGCCTTTCGCTAAGGCTGTTCTTGTGGAATTGGCAAAGGGATATTTGGAAGCCCATAGACGGCTATGGAGAAAAAGGAAATATCTTCCGTTCAAAACTGGAAAGAAGCTTTCTGAGAAACTGCTCTGTGTTCTGTGAATTCATCTCACAGAGTAACATCTTTCCCTTCAAGAAGCCTTTCGCTAAGGCTGTTCTTGTGGAATTGGCAAAGGGATATTTGGAAGCCCATAGAGGCCTATGGTGAAAAAGGAAATATCTTCCGTTCAAAACTGGAAAGAAGCTTTCTGAGAAACTGCTCTGTGTTCTGTGAATTCATCTCACAGAGTTACATCTTTCCCTTCAAGAAGCCTTTCGCTAAGGCTGTTCTTGTGGAATTGGCAAAGGGATATTTGGAAGCCCATAGGGGGCTATGGTGAAAAAGGAAATATCTTCCGTTCAAAACTGGAAAGAAGCTTTCTGAGAAACTGCTCTGTGTCTGTTAATTCATCTCACAGAGTTACATCTTTCCCTTCAAGAAGCCTTTCGCTAAGGCTGTTCTTGTGGAATTGGCAAAGGGATATTTGGAAGCCCGTAGACGGCTATGGAGAAAAAGGAAATATCTTCCGTTCAAAACTGGAAAGAAGCTTTCTGAGAAACTGCTCTGTGTTCTGTGAATTCATCTCACAGAGTTACATCTTTCCCTTCAAGAAGCCTTTCGCTAAGGCTGTTCTTGTGGAATTGGCAAAGGGATATTTGGAAGCCCTTAGACGGCTATGGTGAAAAAGGAAATATCTTCCGTTCAAAACTGGAAAGAAGCTTTCTGAGAAACTGCTCTGTGTTCTGTGAATTCATCTCACAGAGTTACATCTTTCCCTTCAAGAAGCCTTTCGCGAAGGATGTTCTTGTGGAATTGGCAAAGCGATATTTGGAAGCCCATAGAGGGCTATGGTGAAAAAGGAAATATCTTCCGTTCCAAACTGGAAAGAAGCTTTCTGTGAAACTGCTCTGTGTTCTGTGAATTCATCTCACAGAGTTACATCTTTCCCTTCAAGAAGCCTTTCGCTAAGGCTGTTCTTGTGGAATTGGCAAAGGGATATTTGGAAGCCCATAGAGGCCTATGGTGAAAAAGGAAATATCTTCCGTTCAAAACTGGAAAGAAGCTTTCTGAGAAACTGCTCTGTGTTCTGTGAATTCATCTCACAGAGTTACATCTTTCCCTTCAAGAAGCCTTTCGCTAAGGCTGTTCTTGTGGAATTGGCAAAGGGATATTTGGAAGCCCATAGACGGCTATGTTGAAAAAGGAAGTATCTTCCGTTCAAAACTGGAAAGAAGCTTTCTGAGAAACTGCTCTGTGTTCTGTGAATTCATCTCACAGAGTTACATCTTTCCCTTCAAGAAGCCTTTCGCTAAGGCTGTTCTTGTGGAATTGGCAAAGGGATATTTGGAAGCCCATAGAGGCCTATGGTGAAAAAGGAAATATCTTCCGTTCAAAACTGGAAAGAAGCTTTCTGAGAAACTGCTCTGTGTTCTGTGAATTCATCTCACAGAGTTACATCTTTCCCTTCAAGAAGCCTTTCGCTAAGGCTGTTCTTGTGGAATTGGCAAAGGGATATTTGGAAGCCCATAGAGGCCTATGGTGAAAAAGGAAATATCTTCCGTTCAAAACTGGAAAGAAGCTTTCTGAGAAAGTGTTCTGTGTTCTGTGAATTCATCTCACAGTGTTACATCTTTCCCTTCCAGAAGCCTTTCGCTAAGGCTGTTCTTGTGGAATTGGCAAAGGGATATTTGGAAGCCCATAGAGGCCTATGGTGAAAAAGGAAATATCTTCCGTTCAAAACTGGAAAGAAGCTTTCTGAGAAACTGCTCTGTGTTCTGTGAATTCATCTCACAGAGTTACATCTTTCCCTTCAAGAAGCCTTTCGCTAAGGCTGTTCTTGTGGAATTGGCAAAGGGATATTTGGAAGCCCATAGAGGGCTATGGTGAAAAAGGAAATATCTTCCGTTCAAAACTGGAAAGAAGCTTTCTGAGAAAGTGCTCTGTGTTCTGTGAATTCATCTCACAGAGTTACATCTTTCCCTTCAAGAAGCCTTTCGCTAAGGCTGTTCTTGTGGAATTGGCAAAGGGATATTTGGAAGCCCATAGACGGCTATGGAGAAAAAGGAAATATCTTCCGTTCAAAACTGGAAAGAAGCTTTCTGAGAAACTGCTCTGTGTTCTGTGAATTCATCTCACAGAGTAACATCTTTTCCTTCAAGAAGCCTTTCGCTAAGGCTGTTCTTGTGGAATTGGCAAAGGGATATTTGGAAGCCCATAGAGGCCTATGGTGAAAAAGGAAATATCTTCCGTTCAAAACTGGAAAGAAGCTTTCTGAGAAACTACTCTGTGTTCTGTGAATTCATCTCACAGAGTTACATCTTTCCGTTCAAGAAGCCTTTCGCTAAGGCTGTTCTTGTGGAATTGGCAAAGGGATATTTGGAAGCCCATAGAGGGCTATGGTGAAAAAGGAAATATCTTCCGTTCAAAACTGGAAAGAAGCTTTCTGAGAAACTGCTCTGTGTTCTGTTAATTCATCTCACAGAGTTACATCTTTCCCTTCAAGAAGCCTTTCGCTAAGGCTGTTCTTGTGGAATTGGCAAAGGGATATTTGGAAGCCCATAGACGGCTATGGAGAAAAAGGAAATATCTTCCGTTCAAAACTGGAAAGAAGCTTTCTGAGAAACTGCTCTGTGTTCTGTTAATTCATCTCACAGAGTTTCATCTTTCCCTTCAAGAAGCCTTTCGCTAAGGCTGTTCTTGTGGAATTGGCACAGGGATATTTGGAAGCCCATAGAGGCCTATGGTGAAAAAGGAAATATCTTCCGTTCAAAACTGGAAAGAAGCTTTCTGAGAAACTGCTCTGTGTTCTGTGAATTCATCTCACAGAGTTACATCTTTCCCTTCAAGAAGCCTTTCGCTAAGGCTGTTCTTGTGGAATTGGCAAAGGGATATTTGGAAGCCCATAGAGGGCTATGGTGAAAAAGGAAATATCTTCCGTTCAAAACTGGAAAGAAGCTTTCTGAGAAACTGTTCTGTGTTCTGCTAATTCATCTCACAGAGTTACATCTTTTCCTTCAAGAAACCTTTCGCTAAGGCTGTTCCTGTGGAATGGGCAAAGGGATATTTGGAAGCCCATAGAGGGCTATGGTGAAAAAGGAAATATCTTCCGTTCAAAACTGGAAAGAAGCTTTCTGAGAAACTGCTCTGTGTTCTGTGAATTCATCTCACAGAGTTACATCTTTCCCTTCAAGAAGCCTTTCGCTAAGGCTGTTCTTGTGGAATTGGCAAAGGGATATTTGGAAGCCCATAGGGGGCTATGGTGAAAAAGGAAATATCTTCCGTTCAAAACTGGAAAGAAGCTTTCTGAGAAACTGCTCTGTGTCTGTTAATTCATCTCACAGAGTTACATCTTTCCCTTCAAGAAGCCTTTCGCTAAGGCTGTTCTTGTGGAATTGGCAAAGGGATATTTGGAAGCCCGTAGACGGCTATGGAGAAAAAGGAAAAAAGGAAATATCTTCCGTTCAAAACTGGAAAGAAGCTTTCTGAGAAACTGCTCTGTGTTCTGTGAATTCATCTCACAGAGTTACATCTTTCCCTTCAAGAAGCCTTTCGCTAAGGCTGTTCTTGTGGAATTGGCAAAGGGATATTTGGAAGCCCATAGAGGCCTATGGTGAAAAAGGAAATATCTTCCGTTCAAAACTGGAAAGAAGCTTTCTGAGAAACTGCTCTGTGTTCTGTGAATTCATCTCACAGAGTTACATCTTTCCCTTCAAGAAGCCTTTCGCTAAGGCTGTTGTTGTGGAATTGGCAAAGGGATATTTGGAAGCCCATAGAGTTCTATGGTGAAAAAGAAAATATCTTCCGTTCAAAACTGGAAAGAAGCTTTCTGAGAAACTGCTCTGTGTTCTGTGAATTCATCTCACAGAGTTACATCTTTCCCTTCAAGAAGCCTTTCGCTAAGGCTGTTCTTGTGGAATTGGCAAAGGGATATTTGGAAGCCCATAGACGGCTATGTTGAAAAAGGAAATATCTTCCGTTCAAAACTGGAAAGAAGCTTTCTGAGAAACTGCTCTGTGTTCTGTGAATTCATCTCACAGAGTTACATCTTTCCCTTCAAGAAGCCTTTCGCTAAGGCTGTTCTTGTGGAATTGGCAAAGGGATATTTGGAAGCCCTTAGACGGCTATGGTGAAAAAGGAAATATCTTCCGTTCAAAACTGGAAAGAAGCTTTCTGAGAAACTGCTCTGTGTTCTGTGAATTCATCTCACAGAGTTACATCTTTCCCTTCAAGAAGCCTTTCGCGAAGGATGTTCTTGTGGAATTGGCAAAGCGATATTTGGAAGCCCATAGAGGGCTATGGTGAAAAAGGAAATATCTTCCGTTCAAAACTGGAAAGAAGCTTTATGTGAAACTGCTCTGTGTTCTGTGAATTCATCTCACAGAGTTACATCTTTCCCTTCAAGAAGCCTTTCGCTAAGGCTGTTCTTGTGGAATTGGCAAAGGGATATTTGGAAGCCCATAGAGGCCTATGGTGAAAAAGGAAATATCTTCCGTTCAAAACTGGAAAGAAGCTTTCTGAGAAACTGCTCTGTGTTCTGTTAATTCATCTCACAGAGTTACATCTTTCCCTTCAAGAAGCCTTTCGCTAAGGCTGTTCTTGTGGAATTGGCAAAGGGATATTTGGAAGCCCATAGACGGCTATGTTGAAAAAGGAAGTATCTTCCGTTCAAAACTGGAAAGAAGCTTTCTGAGAAACTGCTCTGTGTTCTGTGAATTCATCTCACAGAGTTACATCTTTCCCTTCAAGAAGCCTTTCGCTAAGGCTGTTCTTGTGGAATTGGCAAAGGGATATTTGGAAGCCCATAGAGGCCTATGGTGAAAAAGGAAATATCTTCCGTTCAAAACTGGAAAGAAGCTTTCTGAGAAACTGCTCTGTGTTCTGTGAATTCATCTCACAGAGTTACATCTTTCCCTTCAAGAAGCCTTTCGCTAAGGCTGTTCTTGTGGAATTGGCAAAGGGATATTTGGAAGCCCATAGAGGCCTATGGTGAAAAAGGAAATATCTTCCGTTCAAAACTGGAAAGAAGCTTTCTGAGAAAGTGTTCTGTGTTCTGTGAATTCATCTCACAGTGTTACATCTTTCCCTTCCAGAAGCCTTTCGCTAAGGCTGTTCTTGTGGAATTGGCAAAGGGATATTTGGAAGCCCATAGAGGCCTATGGTGAAAAAGGAAATATCTTCCGTTCAAAACTGGAAAGAAGCTTTCTGAGAAACTGCTCTGTGTTCTGTTAATTCATCTCACAGAGTTACATCTTTCCCTTCAAGAAGCCTTTCGCTAAGGCTGTTCTTGTGGAATTGGCAAAGGGATATTTGGAAGCCCATAGAGGGCTATGGTGAAAAAGGAAATATCTTCCGTTCAAAACTGGAAAGAAGCTTTCTGAGAAAGTGCTCTGTGTTCTGTGAATTCATCTCACAGAGTTACATCTTTCCCTTCAAGAAGCCTTTCGCTAAGGCTGTTCTTGTGGAATTGGCAAAGGGATATTTGGAAGCCCATAGACGGCTATGGAGAAAAAGGAAATATCTTCCGTTCAAAACTGGAAAGAAGCTTTCTGAGAAACTGCTCTGTGTTCTGTGAATTCATCTCACAGAGTAACATCTTTTCCTTCAAGAAGCCTTTCGCTAAGGCTGTTCTTGTGGAATTGGCAAAGGGATATTTGGAAGCCCATAGAGGCCTATGGTGAAAAAGGAAATATCTTCCGTTCAAAACTGGAAAGAAGCTTTCTGAGAAACTACTCTGTGTTCTGTGAATTCATCTCACAGAGTTACATCTTTCCGTTCAAGAAGCCTTTCGCTAAGGCTGTTCTTGTGGAATTGGCAAAGGGATATTTGGAAGCCCATAGAGGGCTATGGTGAAAAAGGAAATATCTTCCGTTCAAAACTGGAAAGAAGCTTTCTGAGAAACTGCTCTGTGTTCTGTTAATTCATCTCACAGAGTTACATCTTTCCCTTCAAGAAGCCTTTCGCTAAGGCTGTTCTTGTGGAATTGGCAAAGGGATATTTGGAAGCCCATAGACGGCTATGGAGAAAAAGGAAATATCTTCCGTTCAAAACTGGAAAGAAGCTTTCTGAGAAACTGCTCTGTGTTCTGTTAATTCATCTCACAGAGTTTCATCTTTCCCTTCAAGAAGCCTTTCGCTAAGGCTGTTCTTGTGGAATTGGCACAGGGATATTTGGAAGCCCATAGAGGCCTATGGTGAAAAAGGAAATATCTTCCGTTCAAAACTGGAAAGAAGCTTTCTGAGAAACTGCTCTGTGTTCTGTGAATTCATCTCACAGAGTTACATCTTTCCCTTCAAGAAGCCTTTCGCTAAGGCTGTTCTTGTGGAATTGGCAAAGGGATATTTGGAAGCCCATAGAGGGCTATGGTGAAAAAGGAAATATCTTCCGTTCAAAACTGGAAAGAAGCTTTCTGAGAAACTGTTCTGTGTTCTGCTAATTCATCTCACAGAGTTACATCTTTCCCTTCAAGAAACCTTTCGCTAAGGCTGTTCCTGTGGAATGGGCAAAGGGATATTTGGAAGCCCATAGAGGGCTATGGTGAAAAAGGAAATATCTTCCGTTCAAAACTGGAAGGAAGCTTTCTGAGAAACTGCTCTGTGTTCTGTGAATTCATCTCACAGAGTTACATCTTTCCCTTCAAGAAGCCTTTTGCTAAGGCTGTTCTTGTGGAATTGGCAAAGGGATATTTGGAAGCCCATAGAGGCCTATGGTGAAAAAGGAAATATCTTCCGTTCAAAACTGGAAAGAAGCTTTCTGAGAAACTGCTCTGTGTTCTGTGAATTCATCTCACAGAGTTTCATCTTTCCCTTCAAGAAGCCTTTCGCTAAGGCTGTTCTTGTGGAATTGGCAAAGGGATATTTGGAAGCCCATAGACGGCTATGGAGAAAAAGGAAATATCTTCCGTTGAAAACTGGAAAGAAGCTTTCTGAGAAACTGCTCTGTGTTCTGTGAATTCATCTCACAGAGTTACATCTTTCCCTTCAAGAAGCCTTTCGCTAAGGCTGTTCTTGTGGAATTGGCAAAGGGATATTTGGAAGCCCTTAGAGGCCTATGGTGAAAAAGGAAATATCTTCCGTTCAAAACTGGAAAGAAGCTTTCTGAGAAACTGCTCTGTGTTCTGTGAATTCATCTCACAGAGTTACATCTTTCCCTTCAAGAAGCCTTTCGCTAAGGCTGTTCTTGTGGAATTGGCAAAGGGATATTTGGAAGCCCATAGAGGCCTATGGTGAAAAAGGAAATATCTTCCGTTCAAAACTGGAAAGAAGCTTTCTGAGAAACTGCTCTGTGTTCTGTGAATTCATCTCACAGAGTTACATCTTTCCCTTCAAGAAGCCTTTCGCTAAGGTTGTTCTTGTATAATTAGCAAAGGGATATTTGGAAGCCCATAGAGGGCTATGGTGAAAAAGGAAATATCTTCCGTTCAAAACTGGAAAGAAGCTTTCTGAGAAACTGCTCTGTGTTCTGTGAATTCATCTCACAGAGTTACATCTTTCCCTTCAAGAAGCCTTTCGCTAAGGCTGTTCTTGTGGAATTGGCAAAGGGATATTTGGAAGCCCATAGAGGCCTATGGTGAAAAAGGAAATATCTTCCGTTCAAAACTGGAAAGAAGCTTTCTGAGAAACTGCTCTGTGTTCTGTGAATTCATCTCACAGAGTTACATCTTTCCCTTCAAGAAGCCTTTCGCTAAGGCTGTTCTTGTGGAATTGGCAAAGGGATATTTGGAAGCCCATAGAGGGCTATGTTGAAAAAGGAAATATCTTCCGTTCAAAACTGGAAAGAAGCTTTCTGAGAAACTGCTCTGTGTTCTGTTAATTCATCTCACAGAGTTACATCTTTCCCTTCAAGAAGCCTTTCGCTAAGGCTGTTCTTGTGGAATTGGCAAAGGGATATTTGGAAGCCCATAGAGGCCTATGGTGAAAAAGGAAATATCTTCCGTTCAAAACTGGAAAGAAGCTTTCTGAGAAACTGCTCTGTGTTCTGTGAATTCATCTCACAGAGTTACATCTTTCCCTTCAAGAAGCCTTTCCCTAAGGCTTTTCTTGTGGAATTGGCAAAGGGATATTTGGAAGCCCATAGAGGGCTATGGTGAAAAAGGAAATATCTTCCGTTCAAAACTGGAAAGAAGCTTTCTGAGAAACTGTTCTGTGTTCTGTGAATTCATCTCACAGAGTTACATCTTTCCCTTCAAGAAGCCTTTCGCTAAGGCTGTTCTTGTGGAATTGGCAAAGGGATATTTGGAAGCCCATAGAGGCCTATGGTGAAAAAGGAAATATCTTCCGTTCAAAACTGGAAAGAAGCTTTCTGAGAAACTGTTCTGTGTTCTGTGAATTCATCTCACAGTGTTACATCTTTCCCTTCAAGAAGCCTTTCGCTAAGGCTGTTCTTGTGGAATTGGCAAAGGGATATTTGGAAGCCCATAGAGGGCTATGGTGAAAAAGGAAATATCTTCCGTTCAAAACTGGAAAGAAGCTTTCTGAGAAACTGCTCTGTGTTCTGTGAATTCATCTCACAGAGTTACATCTTTCCCTTCAAGAAGCCTTTCGCTAAGGCTGTTCTTGTGGAATTGGCAAAGGGATATTTGGAAGCCCATAGAGGGCTATGGTGAAAAAGGAAATATCTTCCGTTCAAAACTGGAAAGAAGCTTTCTGAGAAACTGCTCTGTGTTCTGTGAATTCATCTCACAGAGTTACATCTTTCCCTTCAAGAAGCCTTTCGCTAAGGCTGTTCTTGTGGAATTGGCAAAGGGATATTTGGAAGCCCATAGACGGCTATGGAGAAAAAGGAAATATCTTCCGTTCAAAACTGGAAAGAAGCTTTCTGAGAAACTGCTCTGTGTTCTGTGAATTCATCTCACAGAGTTACATCTTTCCCTTCAGGAAGCCTTTCGCTAAGGCTGTTCTTGTGGAATTGGCAAAGGGATATTTGGAAGCCCATAGAGGCCTATGTTGAAAAAGGAAATATCTTCCGTTCAAAACTGGAAAGAAGCTTTCTGAGAAACTGCTCTGTGTTCTGTGAATTCATCTCACAGAGTTACATCTTTCCCTTCAAGAAGCCTTTCGCTAAGGCTGTTCTTGTGGAATTGGCAAAGGGATATTTGGAAGCCCATAGAGGGCTATGGTGAAAAAGGAAATATCTTCCGTTCAAAACTGCAAAGAAGCTTTCTGAGAAACTGCTCTGTGTTCTGTGAATTCATCTCACAGAGTTACATCTTTCCCTTCAAGAAGCCTTTCGCTAAGGCTGTTCTTGTGGAATTGGCAAAGGGATATTTGGAAGCCCATAGAGGCCTATGGTGAAAAAGGAAATATCTTCCGTTTAAAACTGGAAAGAAGCTTTCTGAGAAACTGCTCTGTGTTCTGTGAATTCATCTCACAGAGTTACATCTTTCCCTTCAAGAAGCCTTTCGCTAAGGCTGTTCTTGTGGAATTGGCAAAGGGATATTTGGAAGCCCATAGAGGCCTATGGTGAAAAAGGAAATATCTTCCGTTTAAAACTGGAAAGAAGCTTTCTGAGAAACTGCTCTGTGTTCTGTGAATTCATCTCACAGAGTTACATCTTTCCCTTCAAGAAGCCTTTCGCTAAGGCTGTTCTTGTGGAATTGGCAAAGGGATATTTGGAAGCCCATAGAGGGCTATGGTGAAAAAGGAAATATCTTCCGTTCAAAACTGGAAAGAAGCTTTCTGAGAAACTGCTCTGTGTTCTGTGAATTCATCTCACAGAGTTACATCTTTCCCTTCAAGAAGCCTTTCGCTAAGGCTATTCTTGTGGAATTGGCAAAGGGATATTTGGAAGCCCATAGAGGCCTATGTTGAAAAAGGAAATATCTTCCGTTCAAAACTGGAAAGAAGCTTTCTGAGAAACTGCTCTGTGTTCTGTGAATTCATCTCACAGAGTTACATCTTTCCCTTCAAGAAGCCTATCGCTAAGGCTGTTCTTGTGGAATTGGCAAAGGGATATTTGGAAGCCCATAGAGGGCTATGGTGAAAAAGGAAATATCTTCCGTTCAAAACTGGAAAGAAGCTTTCTGAGAAACTGCTCTGTGTTCTGTGAATTCATCTCACAGAGTTACATCTTTCCCTTCAAGAAGCCTTTCGCTAAGGCTGTTCTTGTGGAATTGGCAAAGGGATATTTGGAAGCCCATAGACGGCTATGGAGAAAAAGGAAATATCTTCCGTTCAAAACTGGAAAGAAGCTTTCTGAGAAACTGCTCTGTGTTCTGTGAATTCATCTCACAGAGTAACATCTTTTCCTTCAAGAAGCCTTTCGCTAAGGCTGTTCTTGTGGAATTGGCAAAGGGATATTTGGAAGCCCATAGAGGCCTATGGTGAAAAAGGAAATATCTTCCGTTCAAAACTGGAAAGAAGCTTTCTGAGAAACTACTCTGTGTTCTGTGAATTCATCTCACAGAGTTACATCTTTCCGTTCAAGAAGCCTTTCGCTAAGGCTGTTCTTGTGGAATTGGCAAAGGGATATTTGGAAGCCCATAGAGGGCTATGGTGAAAAAGGAAATATCTTCCGTTCAAAACTGGAAAGAAGCTTTCTGAGAAACTGCTCTGTGTTCTGTTAATTCATCTCACAGAGTTACATCTTTCCCTTCAAGAAGCCTTTCGCTAAGGCTGTTCTTGTGGAATTGGCAAAGGGATATTTGGAAGCCCATAGACGGCTATGGAGAAAAAGGAAATATCTTCCGTTCAAAACTGGAAAGAAGCTTTCTGAGAAACTGCTCTGTGTTCTGTTAATTCATCTCACAGAGTTTCATCTTTCCCTTCAAGAAGCCTTTCGCTAAGGCTGTTCTTGTGGAATTGGCACAGGGATATTTGGAAGCCCATAGAGGCCTATGGTGAAAAAGGAAATATCTTCCGTTCAAAACTGGAAAGAAGCTTTCTGAGAAACTGCTCTGTGTTCTGTGAATTCATCTCACAGAGTTACATCTTTCCCTTCAAGAAGCCTTTCGCTAAGGCTGTTCTTGTGGAATTGGCAAAGGGATATTTGGAAGCCCATAGAGGGCTATGGTGAAAAAGGAAATATCTTCCGTTCAAAACTGGAAAGAAGCTTTCTGAGAAACTGTTCTGTGTTCTGCTAATTCATCTCACAGAGTTACATCTTTCCCTTCAAGAAACCTTTCGCTAAGGCTGTTCCTGTGGAATGGGCAAAGGGATATTTGGAAGCCCATAGAGGGCTATGGTGAAAAAGGAAATATCTTCCGTTCAAAACTGGAAAGAAGCTTTCTGAGAAACTGCTCTGTGTTCTGTGAATTCATCTCACAGAGTTACATCTTTCCCTTCAAGAAGCCTTTTGCTAAGGCTGTTCTTGTGGAATTGGCAAAGGGATATTTGGAAGCCCATAGAGGCCTATGGTGAAAAAGGAAATATCTTCCGTTCAAAACTGGAAAGAAGCTTTCTGAGAAACTGCTCTGTGTTCTGTGAATTCATCTCACAGAGTTTCATCTTTCCCTTCAAGAAGCCTTTCGCTAAGGCTGTTCTTGTGGAATTGGCAAAGGGATATTTGGAAGCCCATAGACGGCTATGGAGAAAAAGGAAATATCTTCCGTTGAAAACTGGAAAGAAGCTTTCTGAGAAACTGCTCTGTGTTCTGTGAATTCATCTCACAGAGTTACATCTTTCCCTTCAAGAAGCCTTTCGCTAAGGCTGTTCTTGTGGAATTGGCAAAGGGATATTTGGAAGCCCTTAGAGGCCTATGGTGAAAAAGGAAATATCTTCCGTTCAAAACTGGAAAGAAGCTTTCTGAGAAACTGCTCTGTGTTCTGTGAATTCATCTCACAGAGTTACATCTTTCCCTTCAAGAAGCCTTTCGCTAAGGCTGTTCTTGTGGAATTGGCAAAGGGATATTTGGAAGCCCATAGAGGCCTATGGTGAAAAAGGAAATATCTTCCGTTCAAAACTGGAAAGAAGCTTTCTGAGAAACTGCTCTGTGTTCTGTGAATTCATCTCACAGAGTTACATCTTTCCCTTCAAGAAGCCTTTCGCTAAGGTTGTTCTTGTATAATTAGCAAAGGGATATTTGGAAGCCCATAGAGGGCTATGGTGAAAAAGGAAATATCTTCCGTTCAAAACTGGAAAGAAGCTTTCTGAGAAACTGCTCTGTGTTCTGTGAATTCATCTCACAGAGTTACATCTTTCCCTTCAAGAAGCCTTTCGCTAAGGCTGTTCTTGTGGAATTGGCAAAGGGATATTTGGAAGCCCATAGAGGCCTATGGTGAAAAAGGAAATATCTTCCGTTCAAAACTGGAAAGAAGCTTTCTGAGAAACTGCTCTGTGTTCTGTGAATTCATCTCACAGAGTTACATCTTTCCCTTCAAGAAGCCTTTCGCTAAGGCTGTTCTTGTGGAATTGGCAAAGGGATATTTGGAAGCCCATAGAGGGCTATGTTGAAAAAGGAAATATCTTCCGTTCAAAACTGGAAAGAAGCTTTCTGAGAAACTGCTCTGTGTTCTGTTAATTCATCTCACAGAGTTACATCTTTCCCTTCAAGAAGCCTTTCGCTAAGGCTGTTCTTGTGGAATTGGCAAAGGGATATTTGGAAGCCCATAGAGGCCTATGGTGAAAAAGGAAATATCTTCCGTTCAAAACTGGAAAGAAGCTTTCTGAGAAACTGCTCTGTGTTCTGTGAATTCATCTCACAGAGTTACATCTTTCCCTTCAAGAAGCCTTTCCCTAAGGCTTTTCTTGTGGAATTGGCAAAGGGATATTTGGAAGCCCATAGAGGGCTATGGTGAAAAAGGAAATATCTTCCGTTCAAAACTGGAAAGAAGCTTTCTGAGAAACTGTTCTGTGTTCTGTGAATTCATCTCACAGAGTTACATCTTTCCCTTCAAGAAGCCTTTCGCTAAGGCTGTTCTTGTGGAATTGGCAAAGGGATATTTGGAAGCCCATAGAGGCCTATGGTGAAAAAGGAAATATCTTCCGTTCAAAACTGGAAAGAAGCTTTCTGAGAAACTGTTCTGTGTTCTGTGAATTCATCTCACAGTGTTACATCTTTCCCTTCAAGAAGCCTTTCGCTAAGGCTGTTCTTGTGGAATTGGCAAAGGGATATTTGGAAGCCCATAGAGGGCTATGGTGAAAAAGGAAATATCTTCCGTTCAAAACTGGAAAGAAGCTTTCTGAGAAACTGCTCTGTGTTCTGTGAATTCATCTCACAGAGTTACATCTTTCCCTTCAAGAAGCATTTCGCTAAGGCTGTTCTTGTGGAATTGGCAAAGGGATATTTGGAAGCCCATAGAGGGCTATGGTGAAAAAGGAAATATCTTCCGTTCAAAACTGGAAAGAAGCTTTCTGAGAAACTGCTCTGTGTTCTGTGAATTCATCTCACAGAGTTACATCTTTCCCTTCAAGAAGCCTTTCGCTAAGGCTGTTCTTGTGGAATTGGCAAAGGGATATTTGGAAGCCCATAGACGGCTATGGAGAAAAAGGAAATATCTTCCGTTCAAAACTGGAAAGAAGCTTTCTGAGAAACTGCTCTGTGTTCTGTGAATTCATCTCACAGAGTTACATCTTTCCCTTCAGGAAGCCTTTCGCTAAGGCTGTTCTTGTGGAATTGGCAAAGGGATATTTGGAAGCCCATAGAGGCCTATGTTGAAAAAGGAAATATCTTCCGTTCAAAACTGGAAAGAAGCTTTCTGAGAAACTGCTCTGTGTTCTGTGAATTCATCTCACAGAGTTACATCTTTCCCTTCAAGAAGCCTTTCGCTAAGGCTGTTCTTGTGGAATTGGCAAAGGGATATTTGGAAGCCCATAGAGGGCTATGGTGAAAAAGGAAATATCTTCCGTTCAAAACTGCAAAGAAGCTTTCTGAGAAACTGCTCTGTGTTCTGTGAATTCATCTCACAGAGTTACATCTTTCCCTTCAAGAAGCCTTTCGCTAAGGCTGTTCTTGTGGAATTGGCAAAGGGATATTTGGAAGCCCATAGAGGCCTATGGTGAAAAAGGAAATATCTTCCGTTTAAAACTGGAAAGAAGCTTTCTGAGAAACTGCTCTGTGTTCTGTGAATTCATCTCACAGAGTTACATCTTTCCCTTCAAGAAGCCTTTCGCTAAGGCTGTTCTTGTGGAATTGGCAAAGGGATATTTGGAAGCCCATAGAGGCCTATGGTGAAAAAGGAAATATCTTCCGTTTAAAACTGGAAAGAAGCTTTCTGAGAAACTGCTCTGTGTTCTGTGAATTCATCTCACAGAGTTACATCTTTCCCTTCAAGAAGCCTTTCGCTAAGGCTGTTCTTGTGGAATTGGCAAAGGGATATTTGGAAGCCCATAGAGGGCTATGGTGAAAAAGGAAATATCTTCCGTTCAAAACTGGAAAGAAGCTTTCTGAGAAACTGCTCTGTGTTCTGTGAATTCATCTCACAGAGTTACATCTTTCCCTTCAAGAAGCCTTTCGCTAAGGCTATTCTTGTGGAATTGGCAAAGGGATATTTGGAAGCCCATAGAGGCCTATGTTGAAAAAGGAAATATCTTCCGTTCAAAACTGGAAAGAAGCTTTCTGAGAAACTGCTCTGTGTTCTGTGAATTCATCTCACAGAGTTACATCTTTCCCTTCAAGAAGCCTATCGCTAAGGCTGTTCTTGTGGAATTGGCAAAGGGATATTTGGAAGCCCATAGAGGGCTATGGTGAAAAAGGAAATATCTTCCGTTCAAAACTGGAAAGAAGCTTTCTGAGAAACTGCTCTGTGTTCTGTGAATTCATCTCACAGAGTTACATCTTTCCCTTCAAGAAGCCTTTCGCTAAGGCTGTTCTTGTGGAATTGGCAAAGGGATATTTGGAAGCCCATAGACGGCTATGGA